>NC_142314.1:12500-329423 GCF_054855325.1 Carica papaya
CCCAAACCCTAAACCCCAAACCCTAAACCCTAAACCCTAAACCCTATTTAATCTTATTTTACTTTTAATTTTTCTAGTTTTTTTATTTTTGATTTATTTCTAGTTATCTACTAGTTTTTTCAGTTGTTTTTATTAAATCTATATATTTTTTATTTCTATATTTCTTTATATGGGTTTATTTTTTAAAAATAATTAGATACTATTTAGTTTTTCTTTCCTATTTAATTATTTAATTTGATCGTATTATTTCTTAATTGAAAGTTTATTTTTCAAGTTTATTTCTATTTAATTTATTTCTTATTATCTACTAATTTTTTTAGTTTTTTCTATTAAATTTAGATATATTTTTGTTTCTATATTTCTTAATATAAGATTACTTTTTAAAAAAATTTGGATGCTATTTAGTTTTTCTTTCCTATTTAATTATTTAATTTGGCCATAGAAAGTAAATTTTTCTAGTTTTTTTCTATTTCTTGTTATCTACTTAGTTTTTTCAGTTCTTTCCGTTAAATCTAAAGAACCATACTACCTCCATATTTTCGAATTGGCAAGATCTCTAAGGAGAATTTTAACAAATTTAAGCATGTGCAATATAATTATATTGATGAAAAATGATAAAACAAAAAATATTCAAAAACTCACCTTGGTCAGAGATTTGAAACTGATGTGCCCAGCGATCCTCTATACAAACAGCAATTGCGAGGGGAGTTGACCCTTATCCTAAAGCCACACAAAAAATGTTGGAAAACCTAAAGCCACACAAAAAATATTGGAAAACAAATCAATGAGATTCGGAAATCATATCAAGAAGAATAATAATAAACCACATATTTTACATTTACTTCAACTATAATTTGAGGACCAAAAAGCAAGATCACCAAGAGAGCAATTGATAGTCAACTTAAATTTCCTTACAATAGTTTCACAAATTAAGCATCAACATATATCATAGAGAGCCGACTACATTTAAATAATACATGCAAATTACTTTGGCTAAATGAAAAATTCAAGCATTTTCCTCACTTTACTCCTTCTCAAACTAGGCATGTGGTAACTAATAACTAAAAATTTCATATATTAATGATAATTAATAACTTCAAAATAAAAAGTAAGAGACTAAATGACATAAGATTAAGATTATTTAGGTCATTATGTTAAATTAGTGAAATAATTATGTATTACATGATTGTTTGTGTTATATGGTTATCCTATTATGTTCTTTGATGACACCGCATAAAGTCATCAAAGAAATAGGTAAATCATCAATCTTGCAAGATGAGATAAAAAATAAAGAAAAAAGGAGGAAGATCAATTCTTTAAGAACCAAATCACTGCATGTTAGTGCTGGATTACCTTTTGATGTTTAGCAGATAGCTCAGCAACTGCAGCTTGCTTCCTTTCATCTGCTGCTTGCAATAAACCTCGCATGTCTTCCAAAACCTGAAATGTGAACACCACAACATGATGGCAACAAATTAGATATTCTTCACAGGCACATGATGTACATAGTAAAGCTATATGATATGTTATGAAGTGAACCAAAAATTACAACATGATTCTGGTCCAAAGAGTAATAATAACAATTGGAAGAATAAATTTCGACAAATATAAAATGAATCTAGTAAGTAAATATCAAGAAAAGATGCCACAGCAATTCAACTTTCATCGTTTACGGGAATATATTTCTACTGTATGTCAGAGTTGTTTGTGGTTGTAAGCTGGATTTGAAAAACAATTTGAAAAAGTAGGTGCATAAATTTGGAGAAACATAAAGTGAATCCAGTAGGAAACTATCAAGAAAAGATGCCTCCGCAATACAACTTTCATCATTTATAGGAATATAAACATTTTCAACTGTATGTTAGAATTTGTGCTTGTAAGATGGATTTGAGTTTTTTAAAAAATTAAAAATGTATGAAAAAATAAGTGCATGAATAAACACATACAAGCAGACAAAAGATTCAATTTTCATCTTTTAAAAGAACATTAAATTTCAACTGTATGGTAGAACTGCCTGGGGTTGTAAGATACACTTCAACTTTTTTCCAAAGTAAAAAAATGAAAGTCTAATCATCTGCTAAACGACCATAAATAAAATGATAAATGCCAGAGTTACTCGTATGCATAAACGCCTGCAAGAAGACATACAAGATTAACGTAATCCAACAGCTTAACTTTGAATGAATAAAGTCTCATTCAAGTCCTGTAATTATAAAAAACTAATAATGCTACAGCCTATTCTCTATGAATATCATGTATCATTTTCCTCACTTTGCTCCTTCTCAAACTAGGCATGTGTTAACTAATAACTAAAAATTTTATATATCAATGGTAACTAATAACTGATTTATTAGTTAATCAAAAATGTAGTTTTATGAATTAAATTTAAATAACTTCAAAATAAAAAGTAAGAGATTAAATAGCATAAAATTATTTACGTGATTATGTTAGATTAGTGAAATAATTATGTGTTACATGATTGTTTGTGTTATATGGTTATCCTGTTAAGTTCTTTGATGACACTGCATAAAGTCTATCAAATTAAAATTATGTAAATAGAGGTGCATAAAGTATTTAAAATAGATTCTGTTTACCTTGACAAGAAAAAATCACTTCTTGCTAGTTTGAAACAAGATTAAAACAGTGATCACATATCCACATAGCAAAAAGGAGATATTTTGCAAAAAAAGAAAAAGAAAAATGAACAGTGAACTCTATAAACAAAATGAGGTGCACCTGAAATCTTATAATTCAATGAGAAGAAGATGGAGGATTGAGCTTCAACTCCTCCAAAGCTTCCTTGATGCTCTCAAGCCCGCACCAAAACGTCAGTGCTGCAGGCAAGGTATCCGTAATCCTTGTCTCCACAACCATCTCACCATTCTCCATGTTCCCCACTTCACCCCCATATCCACCATTGTCCCATCAAATCTAATCCTTCACTTCTCATACTCGTACTCAAGCGTCAATGTCGTAGGTAAGGTATGTGTAATGCTCATCTCCACAATCACCTCATGTTCTCCATCTTCCCAGTTCACTGATATCCACCATTGACCCATCAAATCTAACTCCTTTGGCAACCAAACAACACAAAAGGAAATTAAAAAAAAAACAATAATAAGTTAATTAATATAAAAAAAAACAACAAAACGAGCTGCTGGGAAATAAAGAGAAGACAAAAAAAATAAAAAACCTTTAAATTGAAGTTGCGAGTAGAACCAACAGGAGGAAAGGGAAGGTTGTTGAGAAAGTAATTGGCATCGTCGAGTATAAAAAAGGAATGATTTAACGGTGGAAGTTTATAGTGTCAAGATCATTGAAGAGAAATAGCTGGGGGGCCAGCGGGTGTGTTTTTTTTGTGTTTCAAATGATGAGATTTCATGTTGGGGCTTGGAGGGGGTTAAATTTTCATCTTTAAGAGAAGAGAAAGTGATTGATGGAAGGGGGTTAAATTTTCATCTTTATAAGATGGCAATGACAGATGAGGCGAGAGGCAGAAGACGGCGTGTTCGAGACGAAAAAAAGATGGCGTGTTCAAAAGTTTGCCAATGTCACCTATAAATATAGCCAACATATACGATAATAGAGTTTTTTCATCTTTTTTTTTTTCTTTTATGTGTCAGCTCTTCCTTTTCCCCAGATGCCAGGAAAAATCGTCAGATGTATTGGTGTTTTAAAAAATATATACATATATGCCAAAAAAAAAAAGGTTTATTGCAGTTTTAGACAAGAGAAAGAAAGAGACGTCTGACCTGTGAAATATGAATTGGTGTTTTAAAACAGAGACTGAGCATTTCAAGGCTTGTGCAGGTCTCTATGTATATATATATATATACATATACACACCATTCACTACTTGACGGTGACTTCACTTTTTCTCTGTACACTCTTCAATGCTTGATGTGACTTCACTTTTTTTTGAAATAAAATAATTATTTTCTTTCCTTCTCTTTATCTTCTTTTCTCTCTTCAATAACTACGACTGTAAATATACATACAAATGCATTACTAGTAAAAAGCTAAAGCATTACTAAATACTCCCCTCATAAGTACCGTTATCTTTACTTCCTCTCTTCCTCCTCTATATTATCCTAATGCCTATATTATTAAAAGACAAATACAGTAGTTGTATGTATGCATGAGCATTGATGTGTAGCAGCAGCTGCAGAATTGATAAGATGAGAACTTATGAAATATATTGCTATGATACCACTTTGAAAAACTTGAAACAAACTTATAGAAATCCCTTATGATCTGGTTTGAGTTCTGAGAACCGGAAAGAAAAATTTAGAGACTAAAGCAAACGTGGAGTCTGAGAAAAAGAAAAAAATGAGAGCTGTTTTACATTAATTACATTTACAGTATTCGTACGTATGAGGGTAACCAGTTTAATTACCCATTAATTACAACTAATCAATCAGTAACTAATTCAGCTAATTACAGTTTATATTATAATGTTAAATTTATATACGTTATTATTATTTTTGTAGTATTATTTTTATATATTTTTATCAATAACACTTTTAAACTATGATTTATGCATTAATTTTTTTCTAATAATTAATTTCGTTTTAAGCTACACTAATTTAAAATTTTGATGGCCCATGGGCATTTTGGATAAATACATGAATGCATATTTTCTTGTTAACGAATGTAAAACTTCCAATTCAACTTTATATATATGCATGTACATATTATAATAATAATATAATATATAGATCTACAATATAACATTAAAAATATGTTTTATTCAGTTTTATATTTTTTTATTTTATATTTGTGCTATCAATAATACTTTCAAAAATCCATAAATCTATGCAAGTATAAATTTGGTTTTAAAATACACATAAAAATTTTAATTATACATAATCTTTGTACATTCTAAAATTAAATTTTCAACACAATTATATATGTGTATATATATACACAATTATATAGATTACACTTAACCTTCAAATAAAATCTGGTTATAACTGCGTAATTCTTAAAAATTTCTCGTTTGTATATTATAAAAGATAAAATTATATTAACGGTATAGTATTTAAAAAAAAAAACTGATTTTTTCATAAATTAAGATATCTTGATCAATTTCATAATAATTTTAATATATTAATCTACATTTGTCTCTTTCCCATAGCAACCAAATTCGCCTTTTGCAATTGCAAATTTTTATAACCAATGACGAAATGGATGATCAAACACTAAATGCTTAATTAGAAAAAAAAAAAAGTTTGCTGATTATGACAAAAAAATTTTCTAAGTATGAAGGTTTTGTAAAGATATTTCTTTTCTATTAAACTCTTTCAACTATAAATTGTATGGTAAATAATTTTTTTACATTAATAAACGTCTGTCTTTTTGCAGTTACATAAATTGTTAGAATCATACACTCTTTTACTGAAGAGATTTGTGAATGAGGAAGCTTCCATCCATTAACTAAGATCGTTCATTAATTCTCTATGTTGGTAAACATAAGGCTCCTAGTGCTAAAATCTATTACATTTCCTAGTTTAGCACTAAGCAGAACAACTAGAGTTTTTAATCTATTACTATTGGCAAAATAGAACATAGCACAAGTAGTCTCCAATTTTATATGAAACCAACAAAATTATTTTGATTTCTTATTTATGATTATTTTAATAAACTACAAAGTTAAGTTAAAATAACCACTATTAAGTACAACAAAGATATTAATATAAGACAATGAGACTTTAAAGATAAACTAAATTAGAACAAAATTTGACCACGAGCCTTTAACTCTTGTGGTATCAATTCTCATTTATAACAAAAAAATGATGAGTTTAATATCTAGTTATAACGAGGGTATTAATTCTTATTTTTTTAAAATTGAAAAGTGTTTGTCCTATTCAAATAAAATAATAAAAATATCAAAAATAATTAAACTTTTAAAAAAATTAAAGTGGAAAAACTATTAAAAAAATAAACAATATGGAAATTAGTTGCACCTGTATCTCCTATAAAAAGCTTTTTATTTTAAAATTATTTTCTTATTTGTTTTTCATTATTAGACTTCTATTGTTTTATATAAGACAACTCCTATAAGATGTTAATAAAAAATTAAAACTACTAAATATTAACTTTTGTCTTATTATATGAATCCTAATTCTTTGAACTAGGCTAAATCCGTGATAAATAAAAATGAACAAAATATAGAAAAGAAAAAAAAAACCAAGTGTGGTGTTTATTTTAAAATGGAAGCATTAATTTCTAGTATTTTGTTTGAACAAGCATAGGAATCAAACTAGGAAGTAAGAGGAATTGGGGCCATATATGAAAAAGTTATTCACTTGATGCAAGATCAAGAGGATCATCTCCTTCTTACTTGTTAGTCGCTTCAATCATTTCTATGTACTCAATCAAAATCAGCGTGAAGTGAGAAAAGAAACATCTGAAAAGAAAAATGATATGTCATCCACTCGTGCAATGAGAAATACATGTTTAATTTTTTATCCACATCAACTCCCTGTCATTTTAGCCTTAAAGGCAAAGAAAACTCAAACTTCCTTCAACTCTCCTCGTGTGTACAAAATAAGCAACCATAAGAGGTAAATCCAAGCTGATGTTCTCCCTCAACTACTTGCAGCAAATAAACGGTACTTGACGCAAATAATAAGAAAAATTTTTAGAAACTATTTGTTTTATACTAAATTATTACTTTAAATAATAAATTATTTGTATTAAATGGTAAAATAAAAACTCTCTCACTTAACACCATATAAAATAAAATAATAAAAAGCAAATAAATAGTTTTGCATTTCGGTCTCCGAAAGGATTTTACAGTATTGTAACTTATTTATTTTCATTTTATGATTTTAAAAGGTTTCTTCTTATTTTGATACTGTAGAATTGCATCAAAATTATAATATATCTGTTTTGTTTTGGATTTGCTGATAACATCTGATGTTACCTTTTTTATTTGTTCTGAAATAATTTCCTCCCATAACAATTATCTCATACGAGACTTAATACAAGTTTCCAACAACTGAAATAGTTTTGCAAGACACACACACACACACACGCATATATAATGAAGACTTCCAACTTTTAATAGAAAAATGTAAACTTTTTTAACAAATTTCAAAAGTAATTTTAAGTTTTGCAAATGATATTGGAAGAATTTTTGGATCCATAATTAAATAATAATTAATTATTTTCACATACTAGCTACACAAATTTGATTGAATTGATTGATTCAAATTATATCATTATGACTATCAAAATAAAAATAAAAATTTAATACTTTCATTTTTATTAAAATAAAATTAATTATCTTTGTTGATAAACAAATAAAACAATTGAACAAAAACTAAAATTATAAAAGTAAAATTTTATATTTATGTAATTTCAAAAAATAAAATATGATTTTAAATTTCAATTATTCTTTTTTCCTGCTAACAGTTTATATTTTTTCCTGCTCATCATATTCACATAACAAAGTATTTGCTCATGATGGAACAAAAATGAACAAGAAAAAAGAAGAGCTTTAAAGCTATGACAAATGGAGAAAATGGGATTTATGAAAAAGCTTATGAACTTTTTACCCATGCAATATTGTATTATATATACGGTCTATATACATAAACGAAAAATATAAATGAAACAATTCTCTTTCAAAGAAGAAAATTTATACAGAGCGAAAATTGGAGTTCAAAGCTGCCAATGTGCAATATTCTTCTTGCTTTTGCATTTTCAGTGGCATATGGGTACTAGAGTAATTAATTAATTAAATGCAACTCATACATCCTGCAATGCCAAACAAGATTACAATCATGGAGAAAATGACAACATCATGAATGAAGTCCAAGGCATTTTGGGAATTGAAAACGATTTTGAAGAAGGAAATTTACTATCAACTGATCACATTTATGAACATATCAACCCACATCAATTAGATAAAACGACTAATGGAGAGTTGAAATGTGTTTTAAAAGTTCTGAAGCTTTTAGAACAAAATTTTAACTTTTTCTTTTATGTGTTACCACTAAGAGAAAAATATTTTCTTATGTGAAAATCTTTACCAATTAATTTATGCAATATATTAACATTGATTCTTAAATATAATATTACAAACAATAAATAGCGACATGTTTACTCAGTGATTATATATATATAATGCAAGTGAGTTTGTGAAATCAAATAACAATTAATAACAATTAAAATAAAAGAGAATACGAACTCTTTTTTAAAATTCGACTATACTATTTATACCTACAAATTCTTATTTTTTAAATAAACTACTTGAGATTCTACTACTTTCTTTAAAATATTATATTATTAATTATTTATACTGTCCAGACTTTTATCATCTCGAAAAGAAATTACTTGATAATACAGACAAAAAAAGAAAAGATAGTTATAAATCCTTGCAGACGTAAGAAATAATTCTATTTATTAGAATTAACATATTCTCATGAATTAATACATCAAAATTATTAAAAAAATTAAATATAGGCTGAAAAATTATATTATTATATTTATCATTCTTCGTTTTTTTTTTGTGAAGAACTTTATTAAAGAGAAATAAAACTTACGAAATGGGAGAGGATATCTTGAGAAAATGAATTTGATCTAATCAATAATTTTCCTTCTTTCCTATAATAATATTCTAAATGATCTCTTTATTTTATGTTTGCATGAATTGCAACTCTCTCGTTCACTTAAAAGCTCTTAACTAACCAATCGGAGCACCCTCCACCCACCAAATCCTAATTTTCTAACTAAAACAGCATGGGTCAACCCATAACCATTTATAACATGATGACTAACAATCAAAATATATTTTTTACTCTAATGCACTCATCAAATGAAACACAAATAGAGCAATTGATGGAACAAAGAACATACTTTTTAAAAAGGCAAAGAACAACACTCAAGAAATAAATAGTTAGATAAAGAAGAAATATGTTTTCTCATTCTTGGTAACAAGAAAATTGTTATTTTTGTCACAATTTAAGCAATAAATAAGTTTCCAATTTTGTCATTTGCAAACACAAGAAAATATAAGCAGCAAATGCTCCAAATAAGAGACAAAATGCAACTACCTTATCTACTCGCTTGTCTTTATTTTAAATCAATTCTATAACTATAAATATTATTTTGGTTAATTATTATTATTACAGTAGTCATTATAAAGAATCCGACATAACACATAAACTATTTAGAATTTCAACAAATGATCTAATACTAAATTCATATTAAATCACTAATTTATTATTTTTCGTCTTCCTCACCCAATCCACATTATAGTGCAGGAAGAGGCGACTGTTGGACTCCTCCCTCCTAAAACACGTAACACAAAATTTCTAGAAGGATAACACAATTTGGCCTCCAACTTGCAATAAAATATGAAACTTTAAAAAGAATTTCACTTTCTCAACCACGCAAAATACACGTCTCACTCTTCGAACAATTAGGCTTTCTAAAGAACCTACTAACAATTCAATATTGAAAAAACAGGGATCAAGAATTACCCTAATGAATCACATAAGTTATTTGCCAAGATTCACTATTATTAGGGATTTTATACATTTATTTTAGTTTTATTGTGTACTTTTTTAAATTTGTTAATAATTTATTTTTTTAGAAAAAAAAATTTATTAAAAAAAATTATAAAAAGATATGACACATAAAAAAATAAATTAATAGTAAAAAATAATAATCTCCTAATTCTTATAGATGTCAGAAATAGAAAGGTCCAATAATTTTTCATAGACCCTCACCAATAATGACACCAAAAAAATCACCTTTTCCTGTAAACTCGATTCAACAATTTTGTTCAAAATTTCAAAGTAAACTCGATTAGAAGAGAAGTAAAATTATTAATTTTTTACATTTTTAATTTATTAATATAAACATTAAAATTGTAAATCACATATTTGTATGTAACATTGCCCCCGACATGTGAAAAAATATTAGATCATTGCCCACGTCAGTCAAAATTAAGTAGCGCTGATATTTCCTTGGACATCTTTTCTTTTTTAGTCATTAGAAGATTTATATGAATATTTTGTAATTAGTACAAATGTATTTTATTTACATTATACATCAAATTTTAAAATATCAAATCGATAGTATCAATCTATAATTTTTCCTTCAGCGGAGTTGATGATTTACTAGTAGGGCACGTGAAAATTTGTCATATTGTTTTGTTGTTTTCCACTTGGTTTGTGCCTCTATCATTCACCCATAGTGGCCTGATTTTTATGGGCCTTCAACTCAACGGCTGCTATTTACGCACATAAATGACGGGCCCACTTCAAGTGATTTACTCAGTATAATTAATACTGACACACCCATTCTCACGCTGTTTCATGACACATGTTCGGCTCAGAATGTTTCTCCATGTCTTCAAAAAACATGGGGCACGCCATCATGTACTTGGAGTCTTTTGCTGAGCTTGTATTTTATCCGACACACACCATAGTTCATTCCTTTCCAATGCCTAATCCTCTTTTATCTTTTATTAACCACTTGCACTGGTTATCATCTAATCAAATCATTGTAGATATGAGTTATAAGAAAATTAAATTAAATATATAAAATTATTTTTAAAAAATTTGAAGTAATTTTAAACCTATTCCAAGAAAATTGACGAAAATGAAAAGAAAAGATACACGTGAAAATTCTCAATTTACCAAATCTAACGGGCCTTTTTGTCCCGTTTAACAGCTTGTAAAATATGAGTTAAACGGCCAAGTGTCTGGCTGGTAATGGAGTCTGTCTTCTGGGCATGCAGAGAGGAGGAGCCTACAAACTTGGTCTATAAATAAAAAGGTTGACTCGCTAATACATACTCGTAGCACCTTTAAGATAGGAAGGTGGTGACGATGGTTTCACGGTGATTTTTTTTTTTTTACTTCCTTATTGTATACATGCAGTGTAATTATATTAAAGAAAATTACATATACCAAGACTGCAGGATTTCTCGTGAGGGCGCACAGGCCAATAAAGGTCGGGACGAGCTTCGCCATCATTCACGCATTTCACTCTCTCCCTTTCTTGATCTTCTCGTGAGAGCTCACAGGCCAATAAAGGTAGTGACAAGATCCACCATCATTCACGCATTTTCCTCTCTCCCTTTTTTTTTTATCATTACTTCCATTTTCAGTCATCTAAACTTTTCTTTATCACTTCTATAATCTCCTACATATAGTATTGGTGATTCCCAACTTCGGCGTCCTGTTCTGTTTCCATGATCCCTTACAGCATAGCAATGGTTTGGTTATTAAGTAAATTTGATAATCTATGTGCTTAAGAAAAGTGTCCTTAGGAAGTCTTGGGATACTTTGTCTCAGTTTATACATTTTGCGTTGGTCTTTGCATATTATATTACGTAACTTTGAAAATGGACACGATACCATCTGTCATTTCGATTGTTTGAGTGATCCACACTTTACTTGGTTCCTTAAGGTTAGAACTGAACTTTTATCAGGATTTTTCGTAAGTTCTATTTGAGTGTTACTTTATCATAATCGTCTTCCTCCTTGGTTCATCATTGTTTTTTGGAGATAGACCTAAGGCAATCACACGATGAATTCTTGCTGCTGTGCGTTACAAGTCAATGCCCATTTACCAAAAGTAGGCAAAAATGATTTCAACAATGGGAATTATGGATTTTGGGGGCAGAAAATCAGAGGAAGCTTAAACAACAATGTTCTGGTTAGTCAGCTTGCGAAAAGCTTAAGAGCCGAGAAGAGAGCAAACAACATGAAGCCCAGTATCGCATATGCCGTTCTAACATCACAAAATGGCGCCAGAGAGACTCTTGTAAGCTGACCGACTGCACCATTTTCCATTTTCTGAGGATATTTATAGATTATATATGTTTTTTTTTTTGGGAGTATTTGATGTATACTTTCGAATCTTATTGTTGAAATGAAATCTTATTTTTAGACTGTACACCAACCAGCAATTTTCGAGAGACCGAAAGCAGATCCAAAAAATGTGGCCTCAATTATATTAGGAGGTGGAGCTGGGACTCATCTGTTTCCTCTTACCCGAAGGGCAGCAACACCAGCTGTAAGAACTATTACTTGATTAAAGAATTTAGATTATTAACTATTTTTGTGTATGCTTTTTGACATCAATAGCAGTACTTTTCTTCTTCTTAGATGTACATGTTGCTCATGCATTGACATAGTAAGATCTGCAGGTTCCAGTGGGAGGATGTTATAGGCTTATAGATATTCCGATGAGCAACTGTATCAATAGCGGCATAAACAAAATTTTTGTGCTGACCCAATTCAATTCTGCTTCACTTAATCGCCATCTAGCACGGACATACTTTGGAAATGGTATCAACTTTGGTGATGGATTTGTGGAGGTAAGGAAATCTTTAGATGAATCAAGGTGTTTGATTTAGTTGGTGCACAGAAGATCAACAAATGATCTGGTACAAAATGGTACTAATTCCACAAATAAGTCAGACTTCCTTCTTCTCCACCCTGCCAACCAGAACCTAAGGGATTTGTTTACCAAGCAGATAGTTTTGTTATAATGCCTTGATCATTTGATGAATCACTGACACACTTGATAATTAACAGGTTTTGGCTGCTACACAAACACCGGGAGAAGCTGGAAAGAAGTGGTTTCAAGGGACTGCAGATGCTGTGAGACAATTCATATGGGTGTTTGAGGTATAAATTTAAGAGAAGTTAAGTCATGTGCGTAAGACACTTTGATCTGTCATCTGTAAACAACTACTAATTGAATGAAGAGAATGTCTAACAGCTCATGCACTTCGACTGTCTAGTGAAATTTATTAATTTCATTGATTCTTGTAGGATGCTAAGAATCGGAACATTGAGAATATACTAATTCTGTCCGGGGATCATCTCTACAGAATGGATTATATGAACTTTGTGCAGGTAAGCAAATGTCTTCCCAATTTAATTCATGCTCCCTAACAATAATTCTAAAATTTTGTTTGGCAATGCAATTGCAGTACCATGTTGACAGAAATGCTGATATCACAATTTCTTGTGCAGCAGTTGGAGATAGGTCTGTTCCATCTCTTCATTTCTTGAGATTGCCGTTTTTCCAATTGTCTTGTTCTTGAAGGATTATCTTCTTTGCTAATCTTTATTTCTAATTATCATATAATGCTCTGCCTTACTCACTATATGGTACCATGGGAGTGCTAGTACTTTAGAAAAAAAAAAAGGAACGGAAATATTCCTGCTTTCTAGTTATCACTCTTTCAATCTAAAGTTGACTGCATAATTTTCAGCCGTGCATCAGATTATGGATTGGTTAAGATGGACAACAGAGGTCGCATTGTCCAGTTTTCTGAAAAACCAAGAGATGCCGACCTGCGAGCAATGGTAACAACCTAGGACATGAGACTTCTTCCAGGATGGACATGAGATTTTTTCCAGTTATGAATAAATTTGTGATGCTTTGCAGCAAACGGATACTTCTCTTCTTGGTTTGCCTCCTCAAGAAGCCATGAAATCCCCATATATTGCATCAATGGGAGTCTACTTGTTTAAGACGGATATTCTATTGAAACTCCTCACGTGGAGGTATCCCACTGCGAATGACTTCGGATCGGAAATAATCCCTGCCGCTGTAATGGAGCACAACGTGCAAGTAAGACAAATCTACAAGTTGAAATGCATTTTTGTTCAATTTTTGTTGTCTAAGATATAAATACCTTATCATTGAATTTTCTTCTTTTCACAGGCTTATATTTTTAGAGACTATTGGGACGACATTGGGACAATAAAGTCTTTCTATGAAGCAAATCTCGCCCTAACAGAAGAGGTTGCTTTTACTTTTAGTGTTCAAGCAACACTTTTGCTTTTCTTATACCTTCAGTTCCCCCAGTCAAAAGTATTAAAGTTGAGCAATTTTTATCAAAAACTTTTGGGTTCGATCTTAATCTAGGGAGCTTTGTGCATATAGCACTGTATTGTAATATGAATTTTAGAAAAATGGGACTACTTCTTCAATCAACTTAGGCTTTTGGATTAATTCATCATGCCGTATATCGATTCTGCAGTAGATATGTTAAAAGGTGAAATGATGCACAAGGAGAACAGCGTAGCCACAATTTTTGAGAAGATCAATTTTTAGCATCATCTAATAGAATTTCCATTGCCTCATGATTGAAATACATAAAAATTGTTGATTTCTTCCAAGAGAGCTTAAGAGAAATAAAGGCACTTCAGTTTCAGTTTCTTTGGCATTTCAAGTATTTGTTTAACACCCAAGCAAATTAGTATCTAAAGAATTCTGATCTTTAATTCTTCATTGATGATGCATCTTTTTTAGCTGAATGATAACATCTTCAATATGCCTGTTTTCCGCAGATTCCAAGGTTTGAATTTTATGACCCTCAAACGCCCTTCTATACATCTCCTCGCTTTTTACCACCAACCAAAATCGAAAAATGCAAGGTGTGCTGACTTATTCAGGATTAAAATTGCGTCATCATTGAGTTTTTCTTGTTTCTCATGCTTTTGTTGCCCTTTTCAGATTGTAGATGCCATAATCTCACATGGATGTTTCTTGAGGGAATGTACTGTCCAACATTCCATAGTAGGCGAAAGATCACGCTTAGATTACGGTGTTGAGCTTCAGGTAAATTCTCATATCTCCAATTTCTACTCTTCAAACGAAGAGAAGCTCTTTTAACTCTCATCTAAGCATAAGAATGTCACTAACGCATTCTTCTCGATATGTATCTCTTTCACAGGATACGTTGATGCTGGGTGCAGACTACTACCAGACTGAATCTGAAATTGCAGCTCTCCTAGCAGAAGGAAAGGTGCCGATGGGGATTGGACGGGACACGAAAATCAAGTAATTAAAAAGAAGAAAAAAAAATTAATTCAATGACATATTAGTATCTCAAGCACTGATGATGGTCTTATTGTTTTCTTTGAAGGAACTGCATAATTGACAAGAATGCTAAGATAGGAAAAAACGTGGTTATCATGAATAAAGATGTAAGCATTAAAGTCTGCATTACATTTGTACATAAATTGTTCAGGTTCGGAGCATTATCTACTCTACGTTTTTCAGGGTGTTCAAGAGTCAGATAGGCCAGAGGAGGGTTTCTACATTCGATCTGGAATAACTGTTATAGTGGAGAAGGCGACAATAGAAGATGGAACTATTATATAAAGGGATCTCACACCTAGTAATTCTCTCAATCTGTTCGAGAGAGAGGATTGATAGAGCATTATAAAAGCTGGAATGCAGTTCCCAGACAGATGCTGGAGATTCCATGGAAATAAACAGAAAAATCTGCAGCATTAATTTTCTCCTGGAAGAAGTAAGCTTATAAAGGCTTTGTTAGTGCATATGTAAATTAGACGGTCTTTCACTTCCATGTTGAAGTGGAGCTTATAAAGGCTGATAGATAGAGAAGCAAGAATATCCCAATAAGGTTCGAAAACTTATTTTTAGGAGAGTAGAGGATGAATCTACATGCTATGAGCAACCAAAGTCATATTTTTGGAGATTTTTTTGTTTTTGTATGATAAATAAATGGCTTAGTGACATATGGTCAATCCTCCTAGAATCTGCAAATTCTGTTTTTTTCCTTTACATCCATTACTTTCAAACATAAGATGAGAAAAGGATATATACAATTTCATTGAATATGTAGGATTCAAGTTGACTGTGTCGCTAGAAAGATCACAATTGGAACCTACTATATTGTGTAAGAAGGACAGTCATATTCTCAAGCTAATCTTTTATTCTAATAATTTTAACAAACACTAAACGTTCATTCATTAAACCACCTTCTCCCCTAATTAGTTACACATGTTTTGATTTTTCTTCTGCTTCAATCTCATCAGTTTTTTCACTTATCATAAATTTTATACCAGTCTCTACTATACTTTTCAAATGATATTTAAAGTTTTTCCCGTACAGAGAATCATCAAAATTCAACAACACATTCAATACTTCATTTTTTCATAAATTTCTTATACAAATATGATAAATAACTCTCCAGACGTAGTTTATTAATCTCCTAACATATTCAAAAATTAAATAATTTACATGTTTCAAAAGAAAGAGAATACAGAGATTGTATAACTTTTCAATTTGAAAAAAATTAAAATAATCAGAGTAGCTTAATTTGAAGTTATTAATCTTGAAATAACATCAATATATTTCTGACTAACTTTGCATTAATGTATTTTTAATATTAAATAAATTTTAATTTTAATTAAATTATTTTTAATTTATTAATTATCGTATAATATATAAACTGAGTAACTATTTAATTAAATAATATTATATGATATATGATAAATATATTAGCAATATTAATAAAAATTAATAGACATAAGTTAATATGAATAAGTTTTGAAAGTAAAAAGAATTTAAAAAATTCGATAAAAATTAAATTTATAAAATAAAATAATACAAAAATTTAAAAAAAATTAAATATAAAATAATTAGCTACAAATTAATTTATTAATATATAAAAAAGTTTACTGAAATAAAAAGTTAGAACTAACCTTTTAATATTTTTTATTTAAAAAAAGATAATCGTTATTTTTTCTTAAAAATATTACGAGGATATTCATTTTTCTTTATGTGTTCGATACAGACGATTAATACTCTATTTGGATCGTAATAAATGATAAGATTTTAATGTATGATATTTCATGAGTGTGAAAAAATCATATTTATTTTAATTTTTAATAGTAATAAAAGGTATATGCCGATAAATTTAAGATAAATTTTAAAACTACTGAATCGGTAGTATATGACTGACATATTATTATTTTTTTACTCTAATATAATATATTTATTTTTATTTTTATTCTCATAATTTATTATTTATTATTTATTTTATTAAATATAAAATTTTATTTTTATTTTTATTCTCATAATTTATTATTTATTTTATTAAATATAAAATTTTAATTTATAATAATTATTTATTTAAATATAAATATAATTATATTATAAATAATTTATTTATTTTTTATATATTATTTAAAAATAAATTAATAATTTAATTAAAAATATGATCATATTAATTTATTATTTAAATAAAAATATGTTCTTAATATATATTAATATATAATTATTTAAATATAAATTTTTTTATTATTTTTATTTTATATTATATTATTATTACCATACATTAACTAATAATCATTAAAAATAACAAGAACTCCAACCAAGAAGAGAATTATAGCAGGGAAGTGGGAGAGAGAGAGAGAGAGAGAGAGGGGTACTTGTAACGATCCAATAAGCACAGCTGGATTTAAGGCACGTAGAAGAGGTGATAATTAAGGAGCGAGAAGGTGGCAGGATGAAGTACAAAGACCCCATGAGTGATCCCGATCAATCCCACAAGGCCAAAGACTCAGACAGTGCCCTTCAAGCCTTCCTTGATCGCATACCCGTCTCTTAAATCCCTGGCCTCACAAGCTCACCTGGTCTCCCACTTTTCTTCTTCTTCTTCTTCAGTCTATATCTGGTTCAGTTTTTGATGCGCACGTTGATCAATTTTGTTGATTTTGTTTTTTCTTTTTCAAGTTCTGGAATTGAAAACAGGGGATTTTGTGAGAGATGCAATTCAGCTGTTGCATGAGAAGAATATTTTTGGGGCTCCCATCTTGGATCCTGTCACTGCCCCGGAGAGGTTTCTAAATCGTTATATTGGTGTCATAGACTTTGCTAGCATGTTTTTATGGTCTATCGAGGTAATTTTTCTCCTTAATAACCATTCGTTTCCCAATTGAGACTTTTTAGGTCCTTTGCTCCTCGCTGGTTCTTTTGTTTTTTTTTTTTTTAAAAAGCAAGTAAATATACATATAGCTTCTTTTCCTTTACAGGAATATGAGAAAGGTGATGTCGAAACTGAAGGGAATAGCAACGATGAGAAGTGGGAAGGATCTTTCTTCACCATTCTTGGACGGAATCCTCAAATAGGCCAAACCATGGTACTCTCCTCTTTTTTCTTTATCCATTTTTGTACAAGAAGTTGGTTTACCTAGACTGTTAATCATGGTTGTGTGGCTTAATATGGATGATAGGTTGGGGAACTAGCAAAATTATTCCTCTGAAATCCTTTTTTTCCTATACGTTTGGATGATACTTTCTTCCATGTTTTGCTTTTGCTTTCGAATCACCGGCTACAATGTGCGGGTATTACATACAAGTTGTGCCTGTTATAGAGAGGCCTGACTCTCAGGTTATCGGTTTCGTTATTCAGGTATTTCTTGCAGCTATACATTTCCCAAAACACCATTAGTTTAATACATATAAACTGTTTACCGGTAAAATTAATTTATAAACTCCGGGTAGAATGTAGTGATCCAATTACTGCTTCAATCAAATGGACTAGAGTAGTTCGACAACATTGCAGACAAGGCTTTGACAGAGTTTCGGTACTGATGCATCTTGTATAATTGAAAATTGATTTATTCTCTGAATTTTGGATGATATCTCTTGTTTCTTCTTGTCATTCAGATGTGAGTACGAAGAAAATGTCTCTCTTGTGTACGCGGACACAAGCCTTGCAGAAACTCTATCAACTTTGAGCAATACTCGGAGGCTTCTTGGTTGCGTAAGGAAAAACGATGTCTACCTTGTCGTGGAGATGGATGATCTCTTTAACAAGAGAAAGTAAGAAATTCTTTTTAAACAAAAATTTGTACATTCCTCAGTTACTCAATACATAAATATAAACAACGGTTGTAACTCATAGGAGTATAACCGCGGAGGAATTTATTCACATAGAGCCTGCAGCTGCAATCAAAGAAGAGAGTGACGGTTTACTTGCAGGCAACATGTTCCTTCCAAGAATGGACTCACCGATTACCAACAAGAAAACTGATTCCCTGAAGCAAGCCATGAAGAATTTGGCAGAAAACAATTGTAGTATCAGCTTTCTGGTTGACGATTTACATCGACCCAAAAGTTTGCTTACCTTGAGAGACATAATCATTCAATTTGCACGGCCCTGCATAGATTTCACCATCCGCGGAAGCGGCTTCTTTGAATCAGCGCTTGAACAAGCTGGTTGTATTGCCAAAAACGGAACCGTATTTGTTGAGCATTGATCCATAAAACCAACTACTTTAACCTATACAAACGGCGACCCAGTTGATTGATCAATAGTTCATTTTTATTTTAGTGAATTAAAATAAAAAATTATTTAGGTGTGAAATTCATCTCAGTAAAATTAAAATATCTAATTAAGATTACATTGTGTTTATTTATTATTCTTAAATTGGCAAGTAATTTTCAATGGCATGAGGTGCGTCTCATTTCTATGTGAGGTCGAAATTGCTGAAACCTTAACATTAAGATTAGGTTTGAAATAGCAAGAGCATTCTTGAAAATTTGTGCTTATTTATTTAGTTAGTTATTCTTTTTGTCACTAAATTTGTTCAATAAAGTATCGTGGAGTTGTAGCAAGAATATTATTGATATGAGAAAGGTGGAAACAACGTACAAAATTGACAGCATGGTTGCAAATTTTTGAAATATTATTTAGATTTTATATAATGCGTCACCCTTGATACATGAAGTAATTGAACATATGGATTTAATTATTTTTTTTTTGTAAATTATTCAATATTTTATTAAAATTGATATTTCAATTTATTTTCAATAGTACACATTCTTCAATTGCTTGGTACGCATTGAGAAAAATTGATGATTGCAATGGATGGTATTATGCTGCCTCTAATTGTTGTTTTAAAAACCTAAAGAATTTACAGTCCTTATCCCTAAGTTGTTATTGTGGAACAACATTAAATTGTCGAATTGCAATGTCTTTTAAAAACATTTTGCTTTCATTTTACTATTAAAACAACAAATATTATTTTTCAAGAAAAAAAAAATACTTAGTATGTATAATTACCATATACTAACTCGAAACAATTATGAATGCTGAGTTAAGAAGTACAACATTTATATTATTTAATGAAGTTGAAGAAATACTTATTGATCAAACTGCAAAACTACTTTAATTTTATTTAAAGGTTATATCTGCGTACTTAAAGTATTTAAATTTATTATCAATTTTTAAAAAATATTTAAATTGTATCAATAATTTTTTTAAAAAAAAATTAAATCTCAAATTTTACAAATATTCAAATTACCTCTATATTGTCAATATTAATTAACTCAGTCTAAACTAAATTCACATGGATGTTATATCAATCATACATGCATCCACATGGATCTATTTAACCAAAATGTAAACATCTCCCCAATTTTTAACCTAAAACGAATGAAGCTTTTATATTCCCCTTTTGTCAATAGAACTCTTAATTTTCTCATCAGTCATCATCTACTTTTTTTTTCAAAGAAGGTCATCACTAGTATTTGCTATGTTGAATTTCTAATTTTCTAGTAAATGAGAGAAGAGATAGATAGACATGAATTACACGTACAAGAATGATAGAACTTGAATTATAGGGATAGAGATAAAGATGATAAAAAAAAAAAAAAGCAGAGTTATTCATGGTTATAAAAGAGCATGATTCCTTTCTCTTTTATTTATGTTGCAATTTAAGGTGAAAATTGAATTTGGTTATTTGGGAATTGGTGGAAAATTGTGACCAAATCATTTATTTTCCATTTCACTATCAAGAATTTGATTTTTTATAGGAGTTACATAACCGAGACTTGTTCAAAAATAGTTTTTTCTTTAGAATACTTGTAATTTAATTAAAAGAACATCTCAATGAGGTTTTTTTAAATTCGTTCAATATACTCCTAATTCTGCTATAAACTTTCATATTATATTTCTATATATATTTGAGTTACTTTTGTTGTATCTTTGTTTAGATTGATCTTATACATGTGTTAGATTCTAAATGAACCTAAAGTTCTAAGTTAAGGCATGTTCTCATGTTACCATGTTTTTATTTCTAATGCATGTAATTTATTCTCAATATTAACTATGAGAATTTTGTTTATAATTAATATTTAATCATTTACACCGATGTACAATAATAGAAATTCACAAATTTTTAATTTATATAATCTCTAAATAATTGTTACTTGTTTTACTAAATTTTTTTTAACAAATAAAAAATAAATAAGTAGATGATTGACTTAATTACATATAATTATGAAGTTATTAAGATGTGTACACCAAATATATCGTTCGTTTTCATTTTATTTTTAATAATTAATGATGTTATATATTTAAATTTAATAAAATATTATTTTTTTATAGATGTATTAATAATATAAAATACAATTAAAATTTAAACATTTACATAATTATTATGATTTGGATATTAATATTATGTACATGTTACTGGTATAATACATGATATCTTAGTTTTTTAAAAATAAATATTAATAAATTATTTTTTTGAAATATACATAAAAATTATTTACATAAATTACTTTCTATTAGACCCAAAATTTTTACTAATTTATTATTTAAAATTTTTTAAAAAAAATTCAGCATGCGCTCACCGCATTTGGAAGAACTAGTTAGTATATGCTCATGTAATAACCCATTTATATTCCCACCGTGGTAAAACGGAAAATAATAAAACAAAAAACTTCTAAAAAAACGAAAGTGCATTTCTCTTCCTCATATAGATCTGCGTCTGCTCTCTTTCCGCGTCCGCCGTATCAAATCTCTTGCGAAGTCAGAAGCTAAACGTACACAAGTCTCTCGAGGTCAGATGTTTTTTTTAAATGACTTGTTTCCTATTTTTTTGGGCTGGCTAGATTATTTTCCTCTTTATTTTCATGTCTTCCCTTATCATCATCATTCTGGTTGCGATTAATGGCGATTATCAATTTGTTTGCATTTATTAAATTTTTTACCTGTTTGTGTTGCGGGAAACAGACTTTGCTTCAAAACCATGTTCGATCATTTTGTGTTTTTGAAGTATAGGCTCTGTGTTTTTAGGGATATGCGGTCATAGATCTGATTTTAGGGTAGATACATTTGTCCTTACATGTATCGAGGCCCAAATTTTTGGTTGCCACGGGTAAGTTGAGGAAAATTTAGGACTAACAATTAATTTAGGATTTGTGGTTTGCGTCACGTGGATAGTTCTGCGATTCTCGAAATGAAGTAATTTCTCTTGAGCAAGCTGATTATTGGTGTTTTTTGGTTTGTTGGATTGGGAAAAGAAAAAGGAAAGAGTGTAGGGAAAAAAACCCTGTATAAGTTAATGATATTGTGATTACTGGCGTTTTCTCAGTGGTCAAATTCAGCATTAGAGTTTTCTCCCCTGTTAAACGTGGGTAATAGACATGGCGGCTGTTGTTCCTATATTTATATTATTAATTTCTTTGTATGTTGAGCTTAGAAAGTTGGAAATCAAGCACACAGATGTCATCTTCGCTGTGACTATTATTGCTGGATCGGAGAGGGAATCACTATTGTTTCAATAGAAAAGCTTAATGAGAGAAATACATAGACTCTTGAACTGCTGGTCATTTTTATGAACTTGTATGCTAATTCATTGATCTGTAGGGTTTTCAATCTTAAGCTGAATGGAGGGATTTGGAGGTGAGGGTGCAGCAGCATCGCCTGTATCACAAAGGGCACATGAAGCTTGGAGGATGTATCAGTATTATCTCGACAAGACTACTCCTCATTCAGTTTATAGATGGATTGGAACCCTTGTCATAGCAGCTATCTATTGTCTTCGGGTTTATTATATTCAGGGGTTCTACATTATTTCCTATGCTCTTGGAATTTACTTACTGAATTTGTTAATTGGATTCTTGTCTCCTCTGGTTGATCCTGAGATTGAAATTACTGATGGACCATTGTTGCCGACAAAAGGTTCAGATGAGTTCAAGCCATTTATCCGCCGACTCCCTGAGTTTAAGTTCTGGTAATATCCCGTTTATCTTTTGCTGCTTAGGCAATTAGTAGTGAAATTTCAAACATATGGAAGCATGTTATATGTATTTTTATATTGAGAACTATATTCATCTGTGTTCTTCATGCTTTGGAATGTCAATTTGAAAGTTCTTTGTCATTTGTGTTATCCAGGAAGAAAGAAGGAGATTGTGAATTATGATCAAATATTTGCTAGAATGTCTTAAATAATTTGAAAAAATTGAAATATTCTGACTGTTGAAACTAAGTACACTGGAGGACCTTGACTGTGCCCTCCATTCTCTTTGCATTTCCAGAGTTATGAGGTTCTCATTCATAAAAATTAGGGCTAGAAAACCACATAGTGAAAGAGTAGTTAACGATGAAGGTAATACAAATTTTTATACTTAGTTTCATCTGAACTTCATCGAAGATTAACTTACTTCTTCACATTATTGCTTTTATCTATGTCATCATAAGTATTTTCTAGGCAGGGACGCCATACTCTTTTAAATGGTTGGAGTTCCTTGAACTTGCAGACCATCTTGAAAAGATCTGTATGATTTGGTTGGCCAATTAAAGTACTTTTGTTTGCCATTGCAAATAAAATTTGTGCAATCAACTAGATTGAATTGTGTAAAAGCCCTTTTATTCCATTTTAATTCGAGAATCTTCTTGTCATTCTGGGAATATGACCTTTGTTGAGAATTATAACATTGCTGCTTTAGAAATCTTTGTTAATGTGTGAGAATAATATTTTGTTTTCTTGTTCTATGGTACCAGGTACTCCATGACGAAGGCTTTCTGCATAGCATTTGTCATGACATTCTTTTCTATGTTTGATGTTCCTGTCTTTTGGCCTATATTACTCTGTTACTGGATTGTTCTGTTTGTCCTTACGATGAGGCGCCAAATCTCACACATGATTAAATACAAATATGTTCCGTTCAACATTGGAAAGCAGGTGCACTTAAGTAACTTATCTATTTTTGTTGGCAGAACTGCTCCTAGAATTTATATGTTGAAAGCTTTTTCTCCATGTATAATTGATATTGCATTGAAGATAACAACATGGTATATGCACAGAGGTACGGTGGGAAGAAGTCTTCAGCAGGTCCCAGTGGCTCCCGTGCAGACTGACGCAGCAGACCAGTTGTAGAGAACTGCTAGAATGGGAAAAGGATAAGGCGATCCGGACATTCCTTGTAATTGATTTTCAACTTGAGGGACCATGCATTTACTTTATGGATTTGGAATACGTAAAGGTTAAAAAGAAAAAAAAAAAAAGAGTTCATTTCCCTGGGTGAAGTGCTGATTCTTCTGGAAATGAAAATTGGTTGTTAATAGACATATCTTGTCATTTAGTTTTGAGATTGTTGGGAATGTAATATGCATTAAATACAGTATTAGTCGAGTCTCCAGTTCTTTTGGATATTAATCATGAAGAATTCTCTCTGCTGATCTCTAGAGTTAGGAAAATTTACATTCCATAAGATACTAATGGCTTTGTTGTAATTGATGCTTGCAAGGTTATTAAAGTGCAAATTGCCCATACCCTTGTCTTTCTAGTTGATCCAATTTTATTGCAAATGTAATGTTTGTTTGATATGAGTGGCATTGGTGGTTGCAAATATTTGTGAGCACAATGGAGCAATTGTTATGAGTCAACGACAGTCTCTTTGTTGACCAATTATATTATGTTTAATGATAATAACAATGTTTAAAGAAATAAATATAAAAAAACTTACTACAATTATGAAAGGTTGTACATTTGAGTCCAAGATCATAAGTCCAACAACTATATTCAAAACTGTTAGTTTTTAGAAGTTTAATTCAAGTTATTTGTAACAAATAGGATTTGAAAAATTCATATACTAAACTCTTTACAGGATACGTTAGATCGATACTATATATTTGTATGAAAATTGTTAATCAATTGATTTTATTATATACATATATATATATAAATTTATTATCTTTTAACGGCTTATACATTACTATATGTCATTCGTGATCGGCATATTTTC
Source organism: Carica papaya (assembly GCF_054855325.1). NCBI lineage: Eukaryota > Viridiplantae > Streptophyta > Magnoliopsida > Brassicales > Caricaceae > Carica > Carica papaya. The sequence goes on from NC_142314.1 coordinate 37,341, forward strand.
GTACTTGTTTGAGTAACAGAATTAAATTTCTCTAATATTACATTTGGAATAATTAAGATTTTCAGAAGAAGATGTCATTTATTCATGTTAAGAACAACTACGATTTTTAGAAGAAAATGTCATTCATTCAAAAAATAAAAAGAAAATTTCATTCGAATCATCAATCAACCATCATTGCATTTTGTTGTCTACCACACTTCTTCTTCTTCTCTTTTTGTTGTTCTTGCTTTATCGTTGCGTCTTGCCGAATCATCAATTAGGCATCACCAGAAGTTACGCTTCCTTTCTGATTTTCAGTTTCTTCTACGCCATTTCATCATCATCAAATGAAAGTAATCACATGTCAAACCTGTTTAGATATCATCATGCCACTAGCTTCTGCCGCGCTCCTTTTTTATTTCTCATTGTGTCTCTCTCTCCTTCTCTGTCAATGTTTCTAGCTGAAGAAGGAAGAAAATAAGTGGCTCCAAAAACAGCCACATCCTTTAGAAATCAAAGAAGACCGGTTGCGTCAAGCTTGGGCCAAGGCTATGGAAATTCTAAATTTTTTGGGTTTGCCTTTTTGGGATGTCTGGGTTCTTATGCTTGGGTCAATTTTAAACAGGTCTTTTAGAACCAAGAAAAGATTAAATAAAGTATATGTTTTAAAAGACATTTAAAACTAGACTCTTATTTAAATTGGGCTTAGAGAATTAATTTAGAATTTAAAATAGCGATAGACTTAAATTTTAAACTTAAATAGGGATTTCGAAAGAGTTAGGTTTCTAATTTTTATGGCTTTTTTGTTTGTAAAGATAGAATGATTAATCAATAAGATATGAAACTAAGTCATAGAATAATAATAAGAATAATAATAGTAGTAATTCTAAAAAATAATCATAAAATAATAAAAATAAATTCAAATTATAATTAAAAATATCAAATATATATAGTTACAGTTATGGGTAAAAATAATTTATTTAGTTACAAATTCGTTAACTTCATAAAAATAAATACGATTTGAGGCAGAATTTTTTATTTTGCGCCGAACTAATCAACCCAGCCTAAAGTAGATTGAAGTGTTTAGTTTTTTTATTTTCTGAAGTAAAAGCTTTGAACGTTTTACTCATCAAAACCTTAATCGCCTTTTAAAAAAAAAAAGAATGAGTAAATTTTACTGTTTTTGTGTATGTATTTCATCATGTACTTGTGCGTATTTATATACACAGAGAAGAGGACAAAAAGTAAACAAACCCTAACAAATTGCTTAGAAAACTAGAAACAAAAATAAATTCTAGAATCTACTTTTCCAGGTATCCACAATAAATAGCAACTTTCAATCTCCATCATCCACTTGCCCTAAATCCCAGCATTCTTTTCATCTGCCCCTTCATTTTCTGCCTTCAATCTCAACCGTCCATTTATTCCAAACCCTAGCAGAATCCACAGCTAGTCTTTCTCTTGTGAATGACTCCGCTGCGAGAGGGGTAAGCGCTCTTTTCAATATCCGGTGTGTTTGTAGCATAGGAGCGAAAGCCTATTTGGACATACGGTTCCCGTCGAATATCAAGTTGGTGAGCCGTGTGATGGGAAACCTTCCCGCACGGTTCGGAGAGCACTGAATTAGAAACAGGTACTGCGGGTTTTAGTAAAAAAGCTAAAATCATGACATGTTTGTGATGTTGCACTTGTATCAATTATCCATGTACTTGCATCATTCGAGGTGTGTAAAAAGTAATAGTTAGATTGTTTTCTTACAAGGTCGAAGTAACTCGCACATCCTGCTGATTCCATTGTGCTTGTTCCCTAACTTTTTATGTATTTGCTGATTTTCTGTTGTATAATGTTAGTTATTTTTGCATTCTAGCATGCTATGATCGGTGTTTCGCCTTTAGTGTCACTGGAGCTTTCATTTGAAAAATCATTTGCTTTTTCTTTGACACTTTTTTCTTTAAGTTATGTGAACCATTCGGGATAGCCGTGGAGTTTAAAGCATGTGTCTCTAGCGTGTCATGTGTTCTTGTAATGAGTGCATATTTTAGTATAATTTGTTTTTCCCTCAAAAACCTTCACAGACTGGGAATTCCAAGAAATAAAGAAGCTAAAATCTACAAAGATTCCCTCTCTCTCTTTTTTGGAATTGTACATGAGAAAATATGTTTGGATGCAGTAGGAGGTGTATGTCTTTACCCCAAGTATTCCATAATCTGAAAACAAGTATGATGACAGAGAAAAAAGTTAGTGATTTTTTTTTTTCTCTAAACAAAAGACCCTTGTATCTATCCAATCCACTGGCAATCCTACTTGCTCCCCTCAATTATCTTTAAGAAGAAAAGCAAATGCCTACCCCTTTTTGACAACTTGTTTTCCACAAATTGAAATTATTGAATTTCGAATATGATATGGACGCCAGGCCCATCTAATCTAAGTGCAGTAAGGGTTTACAGCTAGCATACTAGTTTCTCATCTTCAATCTTCCTACTCTTCGGTGCCAAGTCACTCATTCCATATTCTCATAACATCCAAACCAATTGCCCCCCGGCTGCCTCCATTAACAAACTTCCTTTAGCTATAAATGAAAACATTACCGACAAATCCACAGCGATACAAATACAATAAAGCATTAACACATTTCATCATCAAACCGCAGCTTCTCATCCTTTATTTTGTTAATTCCTTTAAATCAAGGACTCATCTGCCGGTAAAAAAAAAAAAAAAAGTTCATTATTAACACCCTGATTAGCCCAAGAAACAATGGACACAATAGAGTAGTACCCTTGCCTGGAACAATAATAACAGTAGCAGACTTGCAGTTGTGGAAGCAATACTCGTTCACGCTTCCCTGCAGTACACTGCCAAAAGATTGAAAAGCAATTGTTAAAAAGTTTGATGAGTGAGTAGCTAATTACCATGCCGGAGAGAGAACCTCTGTAGTAAGCTTCTCCCTCTAGTGCCCATCACGACAGCCGCTGGCTTTACCCTCTCCGCTTCCTTGCAAGTTACCTTACCCGCATCTCCTTCTACAATTCTAGCCACTGTCCTCGCCTGATAACCATACAAACGTCACTATGAATTTCTTTTTCTTTTTCTTTGCCAATCAGAATTTGATATCTCAAACTCATGTTTCTGCATATAATCATGGTAACGTGCCATCAGGACCTTGCTGAAAGAAAAGGATTAACCTGGTGCTACTGCAACAACTTTTATTTACTTTCTACTTTTTTTTTATTTCCTTAACCTCTAACTATCTTTTAGTACAACTCTTGTGATAGAATTTTTAGTTAATACATTTTTAATTTTATTATAATTCTGCTCAAATTAATTAATAAATATTTAATGTTATCTTTTAAGTATAATGTAAAAATCTTAATTATTAAAGGTATTTAATGACTTATCTCTCCATGATTAACGTTTAATCGTGTATTTGATTATAAAATATTTAATAATAAGTACAATAAATTCTTGCAACTGATATATATATATATATATATATATATTTTTAAATATCTAGTTATATTGAACCATCCATGAGAATATGGAATGGTTGGTTTCTCATCAAAGGGGACACTCATTTTGAAAAATTCTCTAATATCCTCTTTCTTCTATTGGTTGGATAAAAATGTCAGCTCGTTCTTCCTCCTTCTCCCTCCTCCTTGATTTTTTATTTATTATGTCTTAGTGATTTCCACAATTTACATGTCTGATTTCTAATTTCTCCTTGATTAATTTTGATCATACATAACCAACCAATGTAGACTGCTTGTTACTTTTACAGTTTTCTTAGGCAAATTTTTTAATATATCCTTCTGCCAACCTTTAAAATCATTACTCAGGGATCTAAAATTATGTACTTCGAAATTATTATTTTAATTATATGATATTTCAATTGTTCTCCAGTTCTATCTCTCATGTTTTACTACAGGCACAATAACATTTAAAATCACAATGTGTTTGGCCTCTGGATTAATCATTTTCTTTTACCAGGTTCGAGATGTATAATATCTTTCCTACATTCAAACTCAATTTTTCACATTCTAATGTAAAATTTGACAAGCTGTTGGTTTATTTTCCAATATATCATTCTGCCAAACTTTGAAATCATTACTCAGGGATCTAAAATTATGTACTTCTGAGTTATTATTTTAATTATATGATATTTCAGTTGTTCTCCAGTTCTATCTCTCATGTTTTGCTGCAGACACAATAACATTTAAAATCACAATGTGTTTGGCCTCTGAATTAATCATTTTCTTTTACGAAGTTCGAGATGTATAATAGCTTTCCTACATTCAAACTCAATTTTTCACATTCTAATGCAAAATTTGACAAGCTGTTGGTTTGATGCTTGGAGATAAAACTTTTTCAATGAAATTATAGTGTGGGATGTATGATCATGCATACAAATATTTATTTTTATAAATTTATATATCTTTATTCACAAGATCTTACAAGTTAACTAACAACAAAGAAAACACCCATAAAAATGATGATAAAATAGAAAATTAAAAAAAAAAAACCTAATCTTTTCTAAAAGAATAAATTATTTGAACTATTTTGTTTATCTCACATGCATAAAAACATATGTTAATTCAAAAAATAAAGAATAAAATATATATTTATGCCTCAATCGGAGTTTTATTCTTTAGTAAAATATAAAAATACTTTTGTCATAAAATAGAAAAATATTATATATTTACTTTTTAAGAGACATCACTATACTATACTTAAAAATCATATTATTTCATGTACTCAATTAGAACGCCATCAATGGTCACATTGATACAAGTTTTAGTTCTTGGTAATAATGTGATCCAAATGCTTTCATCTATATCTGCCTCCAAATCCTCTAATACTTCTGATATTCCTAATTTAAGAGTGTATTTCTTCTTTCTCATTTCATAACTCTCTCGCTTATGAAATGATATACCATGAGGAACATGGACAAATGTTCCTGCGAATTCCCTAAATTGTGGACTAGCCACTGTATGATCAATTGTATTCACGTACACATCAAATTTCACATATTCATCTTGTTTGACATTGATTCCATAAACAACAATCACCTCTTCTTCCGCTTCTTTCTCTTTTTTGGTTCTAAAGAGTTTAGGTCTTTTAACTTTCAATGTTAAGTTGTTGTTTAGTGGTTTACCGTATGGGGTGAAGTCTATAATCGATGGATAGTGGTTGGTTGACATGTTGGTGAGAATTTGACGAGCAAGCTTGGGTGGAATTGAAGGCTTGGGACGTGCATTAAGCCATGGTAGATAGTGTAAGCAGTCTATATTGCTGTGGTGTACATAGAAAATTGGGTCTCTTGCAGCTGAGTAAAAGACACCCATATCCTCCCTTCGAGGATTTAAACTACTACCAACCTAAGTATGCATGGTGTTATGCGGGGTGAGCTCTAAGGTGCCATGAACATGACAATATCCTTCCTGACCAACAGTGAGATTACAGCCCATGAAGAGCTCTGTCTTTTTTGCAGCAGACACCATCTGTGTATACATGACTGCCATGTTATAATCGATCTGTTGTTCATCTTTGAAACCATGCTCAACATCATTGAAGTTCAAATTAATCTTTCGAGGTGAAAAATGAGAAATGTCACATTCTGCATCAAAAAAGGGTTCGTTCATATATAAGGCGGGGATCTCCATTCCTTCAGGGATGTCCCATGGCCAGTAAGGCAAAGCAAAAGTGTTATCTCCAATAAGACTTCCAAGGATACGTTCATGGAAGTAAAACATCATACGATGCCAAAGAAAAAAGAGCCAGGATCCATGGACCTGAAAAGGGAAATGACAGTGTGGTTGGTTGTAGGCTCCAGTACAAAAAAGACAGTATAAGTTTGCTTGACGCATCTAATTTCGAGGGTCGTCATAAGGCAAAGACTTCATGATGGAGATTGCTTTTTTGTATTTTGCAACGTAGGTCTCATCTTTTTCAATGATATGGATTGGACGTCGAACTCTTACAGGTCGTGAAGGGTCTGGAAATTGAAAATCAATGAAAGGTTGTGGAGTTTGGTAGTTTGGCGGGCAGCAGTTCACAAGCAAGTCTTTGCGACCATAAGATGGGTGGCATGACGTTAGGTTTGGACTTATAGCCATTTTCTCTTCCTTCTTTAACTCTGCAATCTTATTACCTGTATTTTTTGTACGCCAGTCTCCTTCTTGTAATAAAGTTAGTAGCATGCTCTTCAATTGTCTGAATATATGAGAGATTAAATAGTATTAGACATAATATTAATTATAATTATTTTTTAAATATTAATAGTTTAATATATTCAAAATAAACAACTTATAATAAATGGGATGGTCAGTAATTATCAATATTTTAAAGTGCATAGATGGATTGTCTAATAATTAATTAATATTTTATAAGCTAACGGTATATGATCATAAATAAAATACACTTTTTATTTTAAATTAATGATATTGAATATTAAAAAAAAAAAAAAGAGTATAAGGTTCTTTGGAAGTACAACCAAATTTGTAAATTTTATAACTATGACTGTTATAGTATTTTTATAATTTTTAATAAATATTTGAAATGCAGAAATTATATTTATAATATCTTACAATTCCCATTCTGAAATGTAACAAATGTACAATTCTGGTAGGATTTAAAGGAAACATTTTTTTCCGTTTTGTTTTTCGAAAAATAAAGAAAGAAATTAGTAAGAGGATTTACTTTGTAAATTACAAAAAAAAATAATAATTAACAAACAAAAAAATAAAAAAGAATAACAACAAGGGCCATGCCCCTGCTCAGTCATATACGCATCCGCCTTCCTTCTACCTCTCTTTCTTGGGCTTCCTTCCCGTCTTTGACCGCGCCTTCATTTGTCCTTTGCCTTTCTGAGCTTTGACATTCTTCCCCTTTTTACCTCCTTTTCCTGGCTTCCCCATCCCACGTGCCCTAGCATCCTTTTTCATCCTAGGATCTACAAGGACTTTTCCCTTGCCAGTCTTCACCTGCACTCCTTTCTTCGCAACCACATATTCCTTTTGTGGCCTTCTGGGCGTTGCCTTCTTATAGAGTTGCTCAATTAATTTCCTCTTTGAAGGATCTGATATGTCTGCTTGGTCTGATATACTGTTTGCTTTCTTCCGAACTTTCTCGAGCTTCCTCATGGCTGCACGCTTCTTGCGGGCTTTGGCCTCCGCCACTTTCTTTGCAGGCCTGGCATTGATTTCTTTGAATTGTGCTCTCATTGCAGCTATCTCCTCTTTTGTAACACGTTTGACTGGTTGCCTATGCCTCCTTTCTTCCTCCAGAAACCACTTTGGTAGGCCCTCGTCGTCAAACATGTACTTGCTGTAAGCATCATCGAGTATCTCCTCTCTTTGCTTTTTCCTCAACATTTTCTTTGCGCAAGCCAATATCTCAGCCTTCGCATCCGCATCTTCCTCAGAGTCATCTGAGGACGACTCAGCACTCGAATCTGTAGCTGGAGCAGGGACTATTTCAAAATCATCTTCCACCTTGGAAGCTTTGGCTAGAGTGTGGATGGGCACCGGAGCAGGTTTCTCAGTCCTGTCCTTTTTTCCAGGGATGGGAAGTCTTCCCTCCTGCTTTTCAACCTGCATTTCATCCTCACTGTCGTCCTCCAAATCTCCTCCCCGCACTGCTTCCACAAATACATCCTGACTAAACCACTTGTCTGTGATCTCCTCTTGAGTTGGTGCTTCTCCCCCATCAAGTGGTACCACAAGGGGATTGACCTCGTAATCACCCTGCTCTTTGTCTGAATCATAATCTGAAGGCATACCATCATCATCACCACCATCACCCTGCAGACCCAATATCAAAATTTTAGAAAAGCAATATTGCGAAATGAAAAATTCCCTCCATGCAAAGATCAGGAACAGAGATTCCCTCCCCAACCAGAAACCAAGAACCATGCGTTAACACTACTGCCCAGCATCATAAAAAGGGAGAAAAAAAGTAATTATGAAAGAGATCCATGGGGAAAAGAGATTGCACACAAATCAGGGACAGTGAGGAAACCATAATAGGATCACTGGATGAAAATCATTCTTCCAAATGAAAGGATCATAAGTACCTCCAGGAGTTCTTCCGAGTAGACTTGTTTTGCACGCTTCCTCTGCTTTGTACTTCCCTCCTTTTTGGCAACAAATCTTTCATAAGCCTCGTCAAGAATATTTTCCATTTGTTCATCATACCTAAGAACATTGAGGATAGCATAATATTGCAGAATCAACAAGGAAGAATAGGTGATTGACAGCATCATTGGAACCATTTGACTGACCTTCTGCGTTCTACATCAGAGTCTATATCACTAGAAGAATCCTTGGGACGTTCCTCCCTGTTTTCTTCATCGTCACTATCCTTCACGTCATCCATCTCACCAGGAAACTCATCATTATCAACAGCAACCAGATCTTTCTTCCCCTGAAAAGCCAACAGTACAACCAAATAGATAAACAGAATGCGAGACCAGCACATCAAATATGCCTGTTGAATATCAATAGTTTTGTATCACAACCTTCAGTTAAACCTGCAATCCAACAGTTTATTAGGAGAGGCATGGCTACAAGATAATTCTGTAGACAGCTTAATAATTTCTTGAATTCCCTTCAGAAAACAAAAACAAAAATAACTTTCTGAACTCATAAAAGGACAAGGTGATGATTGTGTGCCATCATACTTAAGCTTCAATTTCTTGTTCTTACTTATATCAGGTCCCTGACATCCTACTTGTAAAATTGTCAAAACTTCTGAAGTATCACACCACCAGCTGTAGACAATCGCAAATTACAACTACAAGGCGACATATAAGAAAGAATGTTCCGAGGATCCAGCACAGTGGATCGACATAAAATTCTTTCAAAAAATATGGATTCACAGATAATTCAATGCAAAGCAAGGAACCATATTCTCTTTATAAGGATGATGAAGTAGAAGCACAGTATTTAACCTTGATGGACGATAGGGAAAACAACTCATGGTCAACATAACCATCTTCCAGTGCATCTATTTGTACCCCCGTTGCTTTTCGTGCCTTATCCTGGTATACGCGTATGAAGTTAAGCAAGAGAGAGCTTCATGAGAAATACTGGATAACTGAACAAGTAATACTGAAATAGACACATTGCTGGTAAGCTTGTTTCTCAGAATATGTACGTGCAGAGCGAGTGGGAAAAATGCCAAACCTTGGCTCGTCTTTTTGCAAGAAGCTTTTTTGCCTGTTTTTTCTTGCGTTCCATTGCATAGGTTAACTCTTCCATTTCGTTAAGCAATCTAACATCTTCATCCTCCTTGATCTCAGTTTCAAGATTTGCAGTAGCAGTAGAAGTAGACTTCTGGGAAGGAGACAGGGCCTTCCTAATCTGCATCCGCCACCTATGTGACCAAAAAGAACATTGCACGTGATGTGGGTAAACTGTAATATGCTATTAGCTCTACCAATGGAGAATGATAGAACAAAACTACAGGCTCTTGTTTAAAATTCAATAACACCAAAGCATATTAATTCAAGAGGTTCTTTAATGGGAACGCTGCCATTAGCTAGAACCAAAGAGCACACTAAAATTGCAAAAATTAATTACTGATTGCTTGTGTGTCTTTCAGTATCAAGCAGATTAAAGAACATATATTAGATCCAAACGAAATGTTGAAACTTGACAGAAATTTATCAGACCCCAGTAAAATATAGAATTCAATCATTCTGGTAAAAGGCAAGACTACAGAAGCCTTCCTAGGGACTGGTAGTTAACTTTGCTAAAATCACTTGGGATTTATTATGCACATAATCAGACACAGATTTCCACTGCAGTACCATGGATTCTATGCATTCTTATGCAAAAATATCACAACGCACTGAACACATTAAACGCAGAATTCTTAGTAATAGGTACTCCTTTTGGCGACGTGGATAGAATCAAATAGCAAATAGTTACGGAAGGGAGAATACAAAGTACTATACATGCTCGACTTATCCTTCCATGAACCATAATATACTAAATAAAACTTCAAACTCAAAAATGTCATACAGAAGGATAAACTTCCAAAACAATGAAAATAAGGCAACAGACTTCCTTACTTCAAGATGTATTTGAAGTCTTGCTTCGCCAAAACACGTAGATCATCACAAAGAGCCTTAACCTGTCAAAAGAAAAAAAAAAGACACGGTAAATGGAAAGATAATAAACAAGATTCAAAGTTCGAATCCAAAGAAGGGGCCGGGGACGACACCTCGTCTGTGGTCAGACTATGATCCTTAATAAGTAAAGAAGCTGGATTGTCAAAGCTTATGGAAGTAACTGAACCAAGGATCTCCAGTGGTGCATCAGACCAAATGAAATCAGCAGCTGAAGTCGCTTTCCTCAAAATTGTGGCACCATCCTCATAACTGTAAATAAAACTTAGTAAGTAAACACAGTTAATATGAACAATTGAAAAGCACTATTTTTAAACATCCGTTGTCACCCTAGTTTCCTATTAAATAACACCACTAGATTATGAGATTGACATGGCTGAAAGAGGAAACAACATAGATAATGAGATCAATCAAAGAAGGCAGGCTCACCCATCACGGTGCCTCTTTTGCTTAGTACCTCTTAGCACATCCACCACCTACATTTAGAAAATCAACAAAACAATCATAAATATCAAAACATATATTTTTTTTTTTTTGAAATAAATAAATATCAAAACATAATGGACTGGAGTGAGATGATAATTTGAGTAAAGTCAATTTATTGTTTATATTCCAAAACAACAAAATTACCTTCTTCTGTGGTTCTACAGATCCTTGGAAAAGATGCTTAACATCGAGAAGACGTGGATCAATTTTTGCAGGGGCCTTGTATTTTAAACCCAAAACATATATTTCTGCAGACGCTGAACGACTGGCAGCTGGTTTATCTACCTCAACCTTCTCAAATAACTGCAGAAAAATCAGTACCACAATAGTTTAGCACGAGGCTCACCAATAATTACTTTCAAAGAGCAGATTATCAAGAAAATGTTGAGAAGGCGACAAAATAAAACTAACCTGCTTAAGGCAGTAAAGAACAGAACTGTAGTCTTGTGACCTAAAAACCTAAGACAAGACAAAAAACGAATGAGCTTGCAGCATGCAGAATCCGTAGCTGAGACTAAACGATATACAAAGCACTTTAATGAAACCTTTAGATATATAACAGAAGATATGACTGAAAGACAAAAAGTTGGAAATACTGAACAAGGTCAGGGCAACCGAAAATGAGTACCTTAGTAACAAACGTTCCCTTTGGAGCTAGGAACTGAGTAGCAAGCTTGACAGAATCGATAACTAAGGCGTTCTGGCTCATTGCCTCCTGGGCCCAGGCGCCACCCACATTAGGGGAGCCATCGTGGAGGACAAGATCAAAAGCCTTCACCCCATGCTCATCCATGACACGCTGGACTTTCGCCTTGCACTCGGGCTTGGTGATGTCCTGCACCATAGCTTCAGCTCCGCGAATGGGGGCAATGGGTACCAAGTCGATTCCGAGGACCAAGCTGCCGACGGGAACGCGCTGAACGGCAACCTGCATCCACCCACCGGGGGCGGCGCAGAGGTCGAGGACGGCATGTGCAGAGCGGAGGAAAGAGAACTTGGAGTCGAGCTGGACCAGCTTCCACGAGGCTCGAGATCGGTACCCGTGTTCCTTGGCTAACCGGTAGTACTTGTCCAACCGATGCTTCCCCTTTACTTTTCCCATTCCAGCGGATTTTCTTCAACTTTTCTCAGGGGTATATACTTGTATATATAGGGAGTTAACGGAGAGTGGAGCTCCCCTTGCACGCAATGATGTGGTGGATTCTGCTAGGGTTTGGAAAAAATGGACGGTTGAGATCGAATGTACAAAATGAAGGGCCAGATGAAAAGAATGTCGGGATTTAGGGCAAGTGGACGATGGAGATTTGTTTCTGTTTTTAGTTTGTTAAGCAATTTGTCAGGGTTTGTTTACTTTTTCTCAATTAGTGCATTTTCCTCTTCTCTTTCTGTATATAAATACGCACATGTTTATAATAAAATACATACACAAAAACGTACACAGCTCTTATTTTAGAAAATAGAGAAACTAAGCACTTCAATCGGCTTTAGGCTGGGTTGATTAGTTTGGGCCCAAAACAAAAAATTCTGCTGCAAATCGCATTTTTTTTTATGAAGTTAACGAATTTGTAACTAAATAAATTATTGTTACCCATAACTGTAACTATATATATATATATATATGATATTTCTAGTAATAATTCGAATTCATTTTTATTATTCTATGATTATTTTTTTAAATTGCTACTATTATTATTTTTATTATTACTCTATGACTTAGTTTCATATCTTATTAATTAATCATTCTCTCTTTAAAAAGAAGAACTATAAAATTTAGAAACTTAATTTTTTCGAAATCTTTATTTTAAATATAGAATTTAAGTCTGAATCGCTATTTTAAATTCCAAATTAATTCTCTAATCTCAATTTTAACGAAAGTCTAACTTTAAATTTCTTTTAAAACACATATCTTATTCAATCTTTTCTTGACCCTAAAATGTCTGTTTAAATCCGACCAAAGCACAAGAACCCGAACACTCCAAAAATGCAAGCCCATAAAATTTAGAATTTCCCTAGCCTTGGCCCAACCTTGACGCAACCAGTCTTATATGGTTTCTATAGGACGTGGATTCTGCTAGGGTTTGGAAAAAATGGACGGTTGAGATCGAAGGCACAAAATGAAGGGCCAGATGAAAAGAATGCTGGGATTTAGGGCAAGTGGACGATGGAGATTTGTTTTTGTTTTTAGTTTGTTAAGCAATTTGTCACGATTTGTTTACTTTTTCTCAATTAGTGCATTTTCCTCTTCTCTTTGTGTATATAAATACGCACATGTCCATAATAAAATACATAAACAAAAACAGTAAAATAGAGAAACGTACACAGCTCTTATTTTAGAAAAAGAGAGAAACTAAGCACTTCAATCGACTTTAGGCTGTGTTGATTAGTTTGGGCCCAAAACAAAAAATTCTACTGCAAATCGCATCTTTTTTTTATGAAGTTAACGAATTTGTAACTAAAGAAATTATTATTACCCATAACTGTAAATATATATATCTATGATATTTTTAATTATAGTTCGAATTTATTTTTGTTATTCTATGATTATTTTTTAAAATTGCTACTATTATTATTTTTATTATTACTCTATGACTTAGTTTTATATCTTATTAATTAATCATTCTCTCTTTAAAAAGATGAACTATAAAATTTAGAAACTTAATTTTTTTGAAATCTTTATTTTAAGTATAGAATTTAAGTCTGAATCGCTATTTTAAATTTCAAATTAATTCTCTAATCCCAATTTAAACGAGAGCCTAACTTTAAATTTCTTTTAAAACAAATATCTTATTTAATCTTTTCTTGATCCTAAAATGTCTGTTTAAATCCGATCAAAGCACAAGAACCCGAACACTCCAAAAATGCAAACCCGTAAAATTTAGAATTTCCCTAGCCTTGGCCCAACCTTGACGCAACCAGTCTTATTTGGTTTCTATAGGACGTGGATTCTGCTAGGGTTTGGAAAAAATGGATGGTTGAGATCGAAGGCACAAAATGAAGGGCCAGATGAAAAGAATGCTGGGATTTAGGGCAAGTGGACGTTGGAGATTTGTTTTTGTTTTTAGTTTGTTAAGCAATTTATCACGGTTTGTTTACTTTTTCTCAATTAGTGCATTTTTCACTTCTCTTTGTGTATATAAATACTTACATGTCCATAATAAAATACATACACAAAAATAGTAAAATAGACAAATGTACACAGCTCTTATTTCAGAAAATAGAGAAACTAAGCACTTCAATCGGTTTTAGGCTGGATTGATTAGTTTGGGCCCAAAACAAAAAATTCTGCTGCAAATCGCATCTTTTTTTTATGAAATTAATGAATTTGTAACTAAATAAATTATTGTTATCCATAACTGTAACTATATATATATGATATTTCTAATTATAATTCGAATTCATTTTTATTATTCTATGATTATTTTTATTATTACTCTATGACTTAGTTTTATATCTTATTAATTAATCATTTTCTCTTTAAAAAGAAGAACGATAAAATTTAGAAATTTAATTTTTTCGAAATCTTTATTTTAAGTATAGAATTTAAGTCTGAATCGCTATTTTAAATTCCAAATTAATTCTCTAATCCCAATCCACTCTCCGTGTTCCTTGGCTAACCGGTAGTACTTGTCCAACCGATGCTTCCCCATTACTTTTCCCATTCCAATGGATTTTCTTCACCTTTTCTCAGGAGTGTATATACTTGTATATATTGGGAGTTAAAAGGAGAGAGGAGCTCCCCTCGCACGCAATGATGTGGTGGTGAACCTCCCCTATCACACGGCTTACCCGTCTCGCAGCGGAGCTGTTCACAAGAGAAAGACCAGCTGTGGATTCTGCTAGGGTTTGGGAAAAATGAACGGTTGAGATCGAAGGCACAAAATGAAGGGTCAGATGAAAAGAATGCTGGGATTTAGGGCAAGTGGACGATGGAGATTTGTTTTTGTTTTTAGTTTGTTAAGTATTTTGTCAGGGTTTGTTTACTTTTTCTCAATTAGTGCATTTTCCTCTTCTCTTTGTATATAGAAATACGCACATGTCCATAATTAAATACATACACAAAAATAATAAAATAGAAAAACGTACACAGCTCTCATTTCAGAAAATAGAGAAACTAAGCAATTCAATCGGTTTTAAGCTGGGTTGATTAGTTTGGGCACAAAACAAAAAATTCTGCTACAAATCGCATCTTTTTTTTATGAAGTTAACCGAATGACAAGATAAGTTGGTTCAAGAGAAACCAGCTTGTTGGCGACTTTGCAAGTGGTACGAATAATAGGAGCGGGGCAGGTTGTGATGACATTAAATTTGGGGTGAGGAGGTAGCAGTTTTGGGTGGCAGAGAAACAACAATACACGAATGGTCATGCTTCCGTACATCAATTATGGCCCATAAAACAACATACATTGTATCGTTTATTTTTTAATATTAAAAAAAAAAAAGCTAAGTCAAAGAATGCTGGAGATCCAAACTTGGTACAAAAGTTATTTTTGTTACCTCTTAATTTTTTATTCATTTTGTTATTTATAAATGTTATTTTTCTGTTTTTTATATTATTATTATTATTATTGTATTTTACTTTATGTCTTCTTGTTCATCAACGTGACGTTTTGAAACCAGACACCAGGAATAAGAAAGACATGAACGACGTCGTTTTGGAAAGCCTCAAAACGGCGCCGTTTTAATGAACCAAAAAAAAGAAAAAAAAGAAAAAAAACAGAGAAGGCAACTAGAGGCAGCCAAAGAAGATGAAGAATAAGCGAGGACCTGCACGCCCGCCCAAGCAGAAGGAAGAAGAGGCGTGCAGGGCTCTCAGTCCTCCTGCCTTTCGTACCACGTTTGGATCTTTGCTCTTTAACTTAGTTTTTTTTTTAAAAAGAAACATTAAATGTTAATTTTATTTTTCTGTTTTTTTATATTATCGTTACTGTATTTTATTTAATTTTATAATTATCAACTACACTTTCCTTCTTGCAGCTTTTTTTTTTTTTTTTTTTACAATTTTATTTTTTCTTCTTAGTTATAATTTATGTGTTTATTCGGTTATTTTATTATATTAGCATAATGCAAGAATTATCTATAATGAATATTTTACACTAAAATTCATTTAAATATTATATAAAAGATTTATTATCATCTTTACAAATGATTAAATTTTGAATACATCTATAAAAGATTCACTTCAACAATGAAAAAAAATTAAAAAAGTGATATGATTACAAAAAATAAATAATTCTCCAAAAAATTATTATGATAGAATGTACTAAATTTTAAAATTGTTAGCAAGTACAAGTCTATAGTGTTTCATGTAAGCTCTCAAGAAAAATTGTTTAAGAAAATAATTTTGATAAATATATATTAGCAAACACATTATCTACTTTTCAAGTCTTGAGTATATATATATATATATATATATATATATGTATATGCAGCAACAATATCAATATCAAAAGAAAATTAAAAAAAAAAAATACTCAGAGTTGATACATTATTTTCTTGTAATTAAACAGAATAATAAGTTGTTTATAAAATCACGAAACTGGTCCATTAGAAGTGAAAAAATCATTAAAAAAAATAAGATAAATAAAAATTAACATAATAATAATTCAAAACTCAATATGTTTATATTATCAACACTGATCTCACATTTTTAGGTTTTATTTATAAAAAGGAAAAAAATATTCTAGCAAAATTTATGGTTTTAAATGATATTTTCCACATGATATATTTTATGTAATTAATTTCTTTCAAAACTTATAAGTAATAATGATAATATCAAATTTTATTAATTATTTCTACTACTATCTTATTATTTTTTTGGTTACATAGAGTCTGATTACGCGTTTATATATATAAATATGATGAATTTTTCCTTTTTTTTTAATATATATATATATATCAAAAATATAATTTTAATTAGACTAATATATGTATTCTTTCATTTTTAATTAAGAAAGCTTGAAACGAATAATTAACGAAATGTCAAATATTTTTATTTTACAATTTATTTCGCATAATAACTCTACCAAAGGTAATTATATTACATGAATAACTTCTGTTGTCATAGTTTTGACTGTGCAACAACTACTTTGATTACAAGGTAAGGAATACCGTATTACATCAAAAGATACAATTAATACCGTCAGAAACACACCAGTAACTCAAGTTAATTCATGAGATTTTTTAAAACCATTAGTGAAATATACATGAAATACGCGTAGGATCATTATTAGGACCATCATACTTGACAACCATCGATGAATTAGTTGGATTAATCAATCAAAGTTAGCTTCAGTCATTATGTATTGAATAGAAGTGAAGACCTCAGTAACGATTAGACGATAGTAAAAAAATCATAGTAAATCATGTAGCTACTTGTACTAAAAAACAATAAGCATAATTTTTCATAAATAATAAAATATATTGACAAAAAAAAAAGAAACATATTTACTAATTATATCGTTTGCAATAGTCTGAATCTCAAGATGTTCTTCGAAAGAAATAAGATCACTTTCACTCTAAGAACTATAGATGAGAATTTTATCTCGCACAACTCAAACAAAAATATTTCAGTATTGATTAAAATGAATATATAATAAAAATTTCAAGAGTTCTTAATAATTGGTGATATATACATCTATATTTTAAAAAATAGAAATTTACTAATTCAAATACTTTTAGAATTTAATATAATTGGTTAAGACATTTCAATTCAATTATAACGAGAACATTGAAATTTTACATAAATAGAAGATTTTTAAATTAAATTAATATTCATTCGCGATAAATTAATTAATAAACCATTACCAACTAAAATTAAAGATGAATTTGTAACATAAATTATATATTAGTTGAAAGAGAATAAAAAATTGTCAACGGCAAAACGAGACCGAAATAACTTGTTGCGTATGAGGTTATATAATTATACACTTGGAAAAAAATAAGAGAAATAGATCCCCTTCGCTTATTACTCCTTGTAAAGTATAATCTTATATTTTGCAAGGTTAATCATAACATTAATCATTACTTCTTAAAAATTTTTAATTATTATAATTAAGTATGTAACCTTATTATTTTTAAAAAAATTAATTACATTTAGTTAATTTATTATACAGAGTTTATGATCCTGAGGACAGTTATGTTGAATTTTTGCTTTTTCAAGAGAGATTATAATAAAAAAGAATATTCCCAATATAAAATGTAACAAATTTTATTTTTTCAGTAAGCTCTTCTCGCTCTTCTCCCAGACGATGCAGGAGATTCCTAAGGCAGACGTATGATTATGATAGGATTGAAAGGAAACATGCATTTCGGTTTTCTTTTTCGAAATAAAAAAGAATGAAAGAAATTAGTAAGAGGGTTTGCTTTGTAAATTATAAAAAAAAAAAAAAAATAACAAACAAAAACATTTTCCTCTTAACAAGGCCCACGCCCCTGCTCAGTCACACATGCATCTGCCTTCCTTCTACCCCTCTTTCTTGGGCTTCCTTCCTGTCTTTGATGGAGACTTCATTTGTCCTTTGCCTTTCTGAGCTCTGACATTCTTCCTCTTTTTACCTCATTTTCCTGGCTTCCCCATCCCACGTGCCCTAGCATCCTTTTTCATCCTAAGATCCATAAGGACATTTCCCTTGCCAGTCTTCACCTGCACTCCCTTCTTTGCAACCACATATTCCTTTTGTGGCCTTTTGGAAGTTGCTTTCTTATAAAGTTGTTCAATTAATTTCCTCTTTGAACGAGCTGATATTTCTGCTTGGTCTGATATACTATTTGCTTTTTTCCGAACTTTCTCGAGCTTTCTCATGGCTGCACGCTTCTTGTGGCCTTTGGCCTCAGCCACTTTCTTTGCAGGTCTGACATTGATTTCTTTGAACTTAACTGGTTACCTATGCCTCCTTTCTTCCTCCAGAAACCACTTTGGCAGGCCCTCGTCCTCAAACATGTACTTGCTGCAAGCATCATCAAGTATCTCTTCTCTTTGCTTTTTCCACAACATCTTCTTTGCACAAGCCAATATCCCAGCGTTGTATCCGCATCTTCCTCAGAGTCATCTGAGGATGACTCAGCACTTGAATCTGTAGCTGGAGCAGGGACTATTTCAAAATCATCTTCCACCCTTGAAGCTTTGGCTGGAATGTGGATGGGCACTGAAGCAGGTTTCTCAGTCCTGTTCTTTTTTCCAGGGATGTGAAGTCTTCCATCCTGCTTTTCAACCTGCATTTCATCCTCACTGTCGTCCTCCAAATCTCCCCCCCCCCCCCCCGCGCTGCTTCCACAAATATATCCTGACTAAACTACTTGTTTGTGATCTCCTCTTGAGTTGGTGCTTCTCCCCCATCAAGTAGTACCACAAGGGGATTGACCTCATAATCACCCTGCTCTTTGTCTGAATCATAATTTGAGTGCATACTATCATCATCACCACCATCACCCTACAGACCCAATATCAAAATTTTAGAAAAGCAATATTGCAAAATGAAAAATTCCCTCCATGCAAAAATCAGGAACGGAGATTCCCTCTCCAACCAGAAACCAAGAACCACATGTTAACACTACTGCCCAGCATCATAAAAAGTGAGAAAAAAAGTAATTATGACAGAGATCCATGGGGAAAAGAGATTGCACAAAAATCAGCGACAGTGAGGAAACCATAATAGGATCACTGGACGAAAATCATTTGTCCAAATGAAAGGATCCTAAGTACCTCCAGGAGTTCTTACGAGTAGACTTGTTTTGCACGCTTCATCTGCTTTGTACTTCCCTCCTTTTTGGCAACAAATCTTTCATAAGCCCCTTGTGGTAGCACTTGATGGGGGAGAAGCACCAACTCGAGGAGATCACAAACAAGTGGTTTAGTCAGGATGTATTTGTGGAAGCAGCGCGGGGGGGAGATTTGGAGGACGACAGTGAGGATAAAATGCAGGTTGAAATGCAGGATGGAAGACTTCGCATCCCTGGAAAAAAGGACAGGACTGAGAAACCTGCTTCGGTGCCCATCCACATTCCAGCCAAAGCTTCCAAGGTGGAAGATGATTTTGAAATAGTCCATGCTCCAGCCACAGATTCAAGTGCTGCGTCATCCTCAGATGACTCTGAGGAAGATGCGGATACGAAGGCTGAGATATTGGCTTGCGCAAAGAAGATGTTGAGGAAAAAGCAAAGAAGAGAGATACTTGATGATGCTTGCAGCAAGTACATGTTTGATGACGAGGGCCTACCAAAGTGGTTTTGGAGGAAGAAAGGAGGCATAGGCAACCAGTCAAACCTGTTACAAAAGAGGAGATGGCTGCAATGAGAGCACAGTTCAAAGAAATCAATGCCAGGCCTGCAAAGAAAGTGGCTGTGGCAAAAGGCAGCAAGAAGCGTTCAGCCATGGGGAAGCTCGAGAAAGTTTGGAAGAAGGCAAACAGTATATCATATCAAGCAGAAATATCAGCTCGTTCAAAGAGGAAATTAATTGAACAACTTTATAAGAAGGCAACGCCCAAAAGGCCACAAAAGGAATATGTGGTTGCAAAGAAAGGAGTGCAGGTGAAGACTGGCAAGGGAAAAGTCCTTGTGGATCCTAGGATTAAAAAGGATGCTAGGGCACGTGGGATGGAGAAGCCAGGAAAAGGAGGTAAAAAGGGGAAGAGGCAAAGGACAAATGAAGCTCCATCAAAGTAATTAATTGATATAGTTATTATGCAAAGTGAAGGAGAGTATATATGTATATATATATGTGTAGTGGTGATCTTCGATTAATCATTAACGGGCTGCTTTGGAAATAAAGCAGAGAGTTACATTAAGAATGTGAATAGGGACTAACTTTTGCAAATTCTTTCCACATGGGACGTTGAGTTGCAGAATGTTTACAATAATATAACATTTGACCATCAGATTTCCTTTCCACCTCAGCCATTCACAGGTAGATAGATAGAAGAGTCAAGCTTATTAAGGCAGAAAATGGGTTTTAGTTACGAATGAAAACGACCCTACTTTCTCTTCATGACTTTTAAGAGGAAATTTCATTTTTTACTACACTTTTCCTCTTATTACCAGACAACAAACAACTCTTCCTTACCTTATATGGCTTTTAATAATGTTCTGTTAAAAGTTGCAGCAATGAAAGTTGGTGTTGGGACTAATTTATATATGTGTTGCAGGTTCTATTGAAGGTAGCAACCTAAAGATAGGGATCTGAATGAGGAAGATGTACACATATATATATATATGTGGAAGGATCACCAGCAATTGTTTGAAGGAGTATTAATTCTTTTTTCTTTTTGGGTAGTACAAGTACATGACGTATATATTTTTTGTATGTGTATACTCCAGATGGGACGTTGAAAAACAAGTTTAACTCGTTTCCAAAGCATGGTAAGTTAATCCAAACAAATCAGTGTGGGAGACGTTTATCATTGGTAGGCCACCAACATAATAGTAATCTTGTAAAGTAATTAATTGATATAGTTATTATGCAAAGTGAAGGAGAGTATATATGTATATATATATATGTGTAGTGGTGATCTTCGATTAATCATTAACGGGCTGCTTTGGAAATAAAGCAGAGAGTTACATTAAGAATGTGAATAGGGACTAACTTTTGCAAATTCTTTCCACATGGGACGTTGAGTTGCAGAATGTTTACAATAATATAACATTTGACCATCAGATTTCCTTTCCACCTCAGCCATTCACAGGTAGATAGATAGAAGAGTCAAGCTTATTAAGGCAGAAAATGGGTTTTAGTTACGAATGAAAACGACCCTACTTTCTCTTCATGACTTTTAAGAGGAAATTTCATTTTTTACTACACTTTTCCTCTTATTACCAGACAACAAACAACTCTTCCTTACCTTATATGGCTTTTAATAATGTTCTGTTAAAAGTTGCAGCAATGAAAGTTGGTGTTGGGACTAATTTATATATGTGTTGCAGGTTCTATTGAAGGTAGCAACCTAAAGATAGGGATCTGAATGAGGAAGATGTACACATATATATATATATGTGGAAGGATCACCAGCAATTGTTTGAAGGAGTATTAATTCTTTTTTCTTTTTGGGTAGTACAAGTACATGACGTATATATTTTTTGTATGTGTATACTCCAGATGGGACGTTGAAAAACAAGTTTAACTCGTTTCCAAAGCATGGTAAGTTAATCCAAACAAATCAGTGTGGGAGACGTTTATCATTGGTAGGCCACCAACATAATAGTAATCTTGTAAAGTAATTAATTGATATAGTTATTATGCAAAGTGAAGGAGAGTATATATGTATATATATATATGTGTAGTGGTGATCTTCGATTAATCATTAACGGGCTGCTTTGGAAATAAAGCAGAGAGTTACATTAAGAATGTGAATAGGGACTAACTTTTGCAAATTCTTTCCACATGGGACGTTGAGTTGCAGAATGTTTACAATAATATAACATTTGACCATCAGATTTCCTTTCCACCTCAGCCATTCACAGGTAGATAGATAGAAGAGTCAAGCTTATTAAGGCAGAAAATGGGTTTTAGTTACGAATGAAAACGACCCTACTTTCTCTTCATGACTTTTAAGAGGAAATTTCATTTTTTACTACACTTTTCCTCTTATTACCAGACAACAAACAACTCTTCCTTACCTTATATGGCTTTTAATAATGTTCTGTTAAAAGTTGCAGCAATGAAAGTTGGTGTTGGGACTAATTTATATATGTGTTGCAGGTTCTATTGAAGGTAGCAACCTAAAGATAGGGATCTGAATGAGGAAGATGTACACATATATATATATATGTGGAAGGATCACCAGCAATTGTTTGAAGGAGTATTAATTCTTTTTTCTTTTTGGGTAGTACAAGTACATGACGTATATATTTTTTGTATGTGTATACTCCAGATGGGACGTTGAAAAACAAGTTTAACTCGTTTCCAAAGCATGGTAAGTTAATCCAAACAAATCAGTGTGGGAGACGTTTATCATTGGTAGGCCACCAACATAATAGTAATCTTGTAAAGTAATTAATTGATATAGTTATTATGCAAAGTGAAGGAGAGTATATATGTATATATATATATGTGTAGTGGTGATCTTCGATTAATCATTAACGGGCTGCTTTGGAAATAAAGCAGAGAGTTACATTAAGAATGTGAATAGGGACTAACTTTTGCAAATTCTTTCCACATGGGACGTTGAGTTGCAGAATGTTTACAATAATATAACATTTGACCATCAGATTTCCTTTCCACCTCAGCCATTCACAGGTAGATAGATAGAAGAGTCAAGCTTATTAAGGCAGAAAATGGGTTTTAGTTACGAATGAAAACGACCCTACTTTCTCTTCATGACTTTTAAGAGGAAATTTCATTTTTTACTACACTTTTCCTCTTATTACCAGACAACAAACAACTCTTCCTTACCTTATATGGCTTTTAATAATGTTCTGTTAAAAGTTGCAGCAATGAAAGTTGGTGTTGGGACTAATTTATATATGTGTTGCAGGTTCTATTGAAGGTAGCAACCTAAAGATAGGGATCTGAATGAGGAAGATGTACACATATATATATATATGTGGAAGGATCACCAGCAATTGTTTGAAGGAGTATTAATTCTTTTTTCTTTTTGGGTAGTACAAGTACATGACGTATATATTTTTTGTATGTGTATACTCCAGATGGGACGTTGAAAAACAAGTTTAACTCGTTTCCAAAGCATGGTAAGTTAATCCAAACAAATCAGTGTGGGAGACGTTTATCATTGGTAGGCCACCAACATAATAGTAATCTTGTAAAGTAATTAATTGATATAGTTATTATGCAAAGTGAAGGAGAGTATATATGTATATATATATATGTGTAGTGGTGATCTTCGATTAATCATTAACGGGCTGCTTTGGAAATAAAGCAGAGAGTTACATTAAGAATGTGAATAGGGACTAACTTTTGCAAATTCTTTCCACATGGGACGTTGAGTTGCAGAATGTTTACAATAATATAACATTTGACCATCAGATTTCCTTTCCACCTCAGCCATTCACAGGTAGATAGATAGAAGAGTCAAGCTTATTAAGGCAGAAAATGGGTTTTAGTTACGAATGAAAACGACCCTACTTTCTCTTCATGACTTTTAAGAGGAAATTTCATTTTTTACTACACTTTTCCTCTTATTACCAGACAACAAACAACTCTTCCTTACCTTATATGGCTTTTAATAATGTTCTGTTAAAAGTTGCAGCAATGAAAGTTGGTGTTGGGACTAATTTATATATGTGTTGCAGGTTCTATTGAAGGTAGCAACCTAAAGATAGGGATCTGAATGAGGAAGATGTACACATATATATATATATATGTGGAAGGATCACCAGCAATTGTTTGAAGGAGTATTAATTCTTTTTTCTTTTTGGGTAGTACAAGTACATAACGTATATATTTTTTGTATGTGTATACTCCAGACATAGTATGAAAAAGATCGATACGTATTATCCTCATAACTAGTGTGAATATGTGAAGTTTTGGATGGATGGCGATGGGTTTGGGAGGAGGGGACCAAAGAATTATCTTGGTTGGACTCCAACCACAAATTAGTAGGGGGGGAAAAAAGATTAATTTAATATTAAATTAGTCGGAAGACAAGACAATTGGATTCTGGTGAGATCATAATCTCATACAAATTAAATTTCTTATCATACACAAATATTATTCACTGGGATGGACATGTTCTATGATCAAGTAAAGAAGCTGGATCGTCAAAGCTTATGGAAGTAACTGAACCAAGGATCTCCAGTGGTGCACCAGACCAAATGAAATCAGCAGCTGAAGTCACTTTCCTCAAAATTGTCGAACCATCCTCATAACTGTAAATAAAACTTAGTTAGTAAATACAGTTAATGTGAACAATTGAAAAGCACAATTTTTAAACATCCGTTGTCACCCTAGTTTCCTATTAAATAACACCACTAGACTATGAGATTGACATGGCTGAAAGAGGAAACAACATAGATAATGAGATCAGTCAAAGAAGGCAGGCTCACCCATCACGGTGCCTCTTTTGCTTAGTACCTCTTAGCACATCCACCACCTACATTTAGAAAATCAACAAAAAAATCATAAATATCAAAACATAATTTTTTTTTTTGAAATAAATAAATATCATAACATAATGGACTGGAATGAGATGATAATTTGAGTAAAGTTAATTTATTGTAACATAAATTATATATTAGTTGAAAGAGAATAAAAAATATTCAATGGCAAAACGAGACCGAAATAACTTGTTGCGTGTTAGGTTATATAATTGTACACTTGAAAAAAATAAGAGAAATAGATCCCCTTCGCTTATTACTCGTTGTGAAGTATAATTCTATCTTTTGTAGAATTAATCATAACATTAGTCATTACTTTTTAAAATTTTTTAATTGTTATAATTAAATATGTAACTTTATTATTTTTAAAAAAATTAATTACATTTAATTAATTTATTATACAAAATTTATGATACTGATATTACCATCGGACAGTTATGTTGAATTTTTACCTTTTCAAGAGAGATTTTAATAGAAAAGGACATTCTCAATATGAAATGTAACAAATTTTATTTTTTTAGTAAGCTATTCTCTCTCTTCTCTGAGACGATGTGGGAGATTCCTAAGGCAGACGTATGATTCTGATAAGATTGAAAGGAAACATTCATTTCGGTTTTCTTTTTTGAAATAAAAAAGAATGAAAGAAATTAGTAAGAGGGTTTGCTTTGTAAATTAAAAAAAAAAAAAAATTAACAAACAAAAACATTTTCCTCTTAACAAGGCCCACGCCCCTGCTCAGTCGCAGATGCATCTGTCTTCCTTCTACCTCTCTTTCTTGGGCTTCCTTCCTGTCTTTGATGGAGCTTCATTTGTCCTTTGCCTCTTCCCCTTTTTACCTCCTTTTCCTGGCTTCTCCATCCCACGTGCCCTAGCATCCTTTTTAATCCTAGGATCCACAAGGACTTTTCCCTTGCCAGTCTTCACCTGCACTCCTTTCTTTGCAACCACATATTCCTTTTGTGGCCTTTTGGGCGTTGCCTTCTTATAAAGTTGTTCAATTAATTTCCTCTTTGAACGAGCTGATATTTCTGCTTGATATGATATACTGTTTGCCTTCTTCCAAACTTTCTCGAGCTTCCCCATGGCTGAACGCTTCTTGCTGCCTTTTGCCACAGCCACTTTCTTTGCAGGCCTGGCATTGATTTCTTTGAACTGTGCTCTCATTGCAGCCATCTCCTCTTTTGTAACAGGTTTGACTGGTTGCCTATGCCTCCTTTCTTCCTCCAAAACCACTTTGGTAGGCCCTCGTCATCAAACATGTACTTGCTGCAAGCATCATCAAGTATCTCTCTTCTTTGCTTTTTCCTCAACATCTTCTTTGCGCAAGCCAATATCTCAGCCTTCGTATCCGCATCTTCCTCAGAGTCATCTGAGGATGACGCAGCACTTGAATCTGTGGCTGGAGCATGGACTATTTCAAAATCATCTTCCACCTTGGAAGCTTTGGCTGGAATGTGGATGGGCACCGAAGCAGGTTTCTCAGTCCTGTCCTTTTTTCCAGGGATGCGAAGTCTTCCATCCTGCATTTCAACCTGCATTTTATCCTCACTGTCGTCCTCCAAATCTCCCCCCCGCGCTGCTTCCACAAATACATCCTGACTAAACCACTTGTTTGTGATCTCCTCGAGTTGGTGCTTCTCCCCCATCAAGTGCTACCACAAGGGGCTTATGAAAGATTTGTTGCCAAAAAGGAGGGAAGTACAAAGCAGATGAAGCGTGCAAAACAAGTCTACTCGTAAGAACTCCTGGAGGTACTTAGGATCCTTTCATTTGGACAAATGATTTTCGTCCAGTGATCCTATTATGGTTTCCTCACTGTCGCTGATTTTTGTGCAATCTCTTTTCCCCATGGATCTCTGTCATAATTACTTTTTTTCTCACTTTTTATGATGCTGGGCAGTAGTGTTAACATGTGGTTCTTGGTTTCTGGTTGGAGAGGGAATCTCCGTTCCTGATTTTTGCATGGAGGGAATTTTTCATTTTGCAATATTGCTTTTCTAAAATTTTGATATTGGGTCTGTAGGGTGATGGTGGTGATGATGATAGTATGCACTCAAATTATGATTCAGACAAAGAGCAGGGTGATTATGAGGTCAATCCCCTTGTGGTACTACTTGATGGGGGAGAAGCACCAACTCAAGAGGAGATCACAAACAAGTAGTTTAGTCAGGATATATTTGTGGAAGCAGCGCGGGGGGGGGGGGGGGGGAGGAGATTTGGAGGACGACAGTGAGGATGAAATGCAGGTTGAAAAGCAGGATGGAAGACTTCACATCCCTGGAAAAAAGAACAGGACTGAGAAACCTGCTTCAGTGCCCATCCACATTCCAGCCAAAGCTTCAAGGGTGGAAGATGATTTTGAAATAGTCCCTGCTCCAGCTACAGATTCAAGTGCTGAGTCATCCTCAGATGACTCTGAGGAAGATGCGGATACAACGCTGGGATATTGGCTTGTGCAAAGAAGATGTTGTGGAAAAAGCAAAGAGAAGAGATACTTGATGATGCTTGCAGCAAGTACATGTTTGAGGACGAGGGCCTGCCAAAGTGGTTTCTGGAGGAAGAAAGGAGGCATAGGTAACCAGTTAAGTTCAAAGAAATCAATGTCAGACCTGCAAAGAAAGTGGCTGAGGCCAAAGGCCACAAGAAGCGTGCAGCCATGAGAAAGCTCGAGAAAGTTCGGAAAAAAGCAAATAGTATATCAGACCAAGCAGAAATATCAGCTCGTTCAAAGAGGAAATTAATTGAACAACTTTATAAGAAAGCAACTTCCAAAAGGCCACAAAAGGAATATGTGGTTGCAAAGAAGGGAGTGCAGGTGAAGACTGGCAAGGGAAATGTCCTTATGGATCTTAGGATGAAAAAGGATGCTAGGGCACGTGGGATGGGGAAGCCAGGAAAATGAGGTAAAAAGAGGAAGAATGTCAGAGCTCAGAAAGGCAAAGGACAAATGAAGTCTCCATCAAAGACAGGAAGGAAGCCCAAGAAAGAGGGGTAGAAGGAAGGCAGATGCATGTGTGACTGAGCAGGGGCGTGGGCCTTGTTAAGAGGAAAATGTTTTTGTTTGTTATTTTTTTTTTTTTTTATAATTTACAAAGCAAACCCTCTTACTAATTTCTTTCATTCTTTTTTATTTCGAAAAAGAAAACCGAAATGCATGTTTCCTTTCAATCCTATCATAATCATACGTCTGCCTTAGGAATCTCCTGCATCGTCTGGGAGAAGAGCGAGAAGAGCTTACTGAAAAAATAAAATTTGTTACATTTTATATTGGGAATATTCTTTTTTATTATAATCTCTCTTGAAAAAGCAAAAATTCAACATAACTGTCCTCAGGATCATAAACTCTGTATAATAAATTAACTAAATGTAATTAATTTTTTTAAAAATAATAAGGTTACATACTTAATTATAATAATTAAAAATTTTTAAGAAGTAATGATTAATGTTATGATTAACCTTGCAAAATATAAGATTATACTTTACAAGGAGTAATAAGCGAAGGGGATCTATTTCTCTTATTTTTTTCCAAGTGTATAATTATATAACCTCATACGCAACAAGTTATTTCGGTCTCGTTTTGCCGTTGACAATTTTTTATTCTCTTTCAACTAATATATAATTTATGTTACAAATTCATCTTTAATTTTAGTTGGTAATGGTTTATTAATTAATTTATCGCGAATGAATATTAATTTAATTTAAAAATCTTCTATTTATGTAAAATTTCAATGTTCTCGTTATAATTGAATTGAAATGTCTTAACCAATTATATTAAATTCTAAAAGTATTTGAATTAGTAAATTTCTATTTTTTAAAATATAGATGTATATATCACCAATTATTAAGAACTCTTGAAATTTTTATTATATATTCATTTTAATCAATACTGAAATATTTTTGTTTGAGTTGTGCGAGATAAAATTCTCATCTATAGTTCTTAGAGTGAAAGTGATCTTATTTCTTTCGAAGAACATCTTGAGATTCAGACTATTGCAAACGATATAATTAGTAAATATGTTTCTTTTTTTTTTGTCAATATATTTTATTATTTATGAAAAATTATGCTTATTGTTTTTTAGTACAAGTAGCTACATGATTTACTATGATTTTTTTACTATCGTCTAATCGTTACTGAGGTCTTCACTTCTATTCAATACATAATGACTGAAGCTAACTTTGATTGATTAATCCAACTAATTCATCGATGGTTGTCAAGTATGATGGTCCTAATAATGATCCTACGCGTATTTCATGTATATTTCACTAATGGTTTTAAAAAATCTCATGAATTAACTTGAGTTACTGGTGTGTTTCTGACGGTATTAATTGTATCTTTTGATGTAATACGGTATTCCTTACCTTGTAATCAAAGTAGTTGTTGCACAGTCAAAACTATGACAACAGAAGTTATTCATGTAATATAATTACCTTTGGTAGAGTTATTATGCGAAATAAATTGTAAAATAAAAATATTTGACATTTCGTTAATTATTCGTTTCAAGCTTTCTTAATTAAAAATGAAAGAATACATATATTAGTCTAATTAAAATTATATTTTTGATATATATATATATATTAAAAAAAAAGGAAAAATTCATCATATTTATATATATAAACGCGTAATCAGACTCTATGTAACCAAAAAAATAATAAGATAGTAGTAGAAATAATTAATAAAATTTGATATTATCATTATTACTTATAAGTTTTGAAAGAAATTAATTACATAAAATATATCATGTGGAAAATATCATTTAAAACCATAAATTTTGCTAGAATATTTTTTTCCTTTTTATAAATAAAACCTAAAAATGTGAGATCAGTGTTGATAATATAAACATATTGAGTTTTGAATTATTATTATGTTAATTTTTATTTATCTTATTTTTTTTAATGATTTTTTCACTTCTAATGGACCAGTTTCGTGATTTTATAAACAACTTATTATTCTGTTTAATTACAAGAAAATAATGTATCAACTCTGAGTATTTTTTTTTTTTAATTTTCTTTTGATATTGATATTGTTGCTGCATATACATATATATATATATATATATATATATACTCAAGACTTGAAAAGTAGATAATGTGTTTGCTAATATATATTTATCAAAATTATTTTCTTAAACAATTTTTCTTGAGAGCTTACATGAAACACTATAGACTTGTACTTGCTAACAATTTTAAAATTTAGTACATTCTATCATAATAATTTTTTGGAGAATTATTTATTTTTTGTAATCATATCACTTTTTTAATTTTTTTTCATTGTTGAAGTGAATCTTTTATAGATGTATTCAAAATTTAATCATTTGTAAAGATGATAATAAATCTTTTATATAATATTTAAATGAATTTTAGTGTAAAATATTCATTATAGATAATTCTTGCATTATGCTAATATAATAAAATAACCGAATAAACACATAAATTATAACTAAGTTGAGAAAATAAAATTGTAAAAAAAAAAAAAAAAAAAGCTGCAAGAAGGAAAGTGTAGTTGATAATTATAAAATTAAATAAAATACAGTAACGATAATATAAAAAAACAGAAAAATAAAATTAACATTTAATGTTTCTTTTTAAAAAAAAAACTAAGTTAAAGAGCAAAGATCCAAACGTGGTACGAAAGGCAGGAGGACTGAGAGCCCTGCACGCCTCTTCTTCCTTCTGCTTGGGCGGGCGTGCAGGTCCTCGCTTATTCTTCATCTTCTTTGGCTGCCCCTACAATATCTTCTCTGTTTTTTTTCTTTTTTTTCTTTTTTTTGGTTCATTAAAACGGCGCCGTTTTGAGGCTTTCCAAAACGACGTCGTTCATGTCTTTCTTATTCCTGGTGTCTGGTTTCAAAACGTCACGTTGATGAACAAGAAGACATAAAGTAAAATACAATAATAATAATAATAATATAAAAAACAGAAAAATAACATTTATAAATAACAAAATGAATAAAAAATTAAGAGGTAACAAAAATAACTTTTGTACCAAGTTTGGATCTCCAGCATTCTTTGACTTAGCTTTTTTTTTTTTAATATTAAAAAATAAACGATACAATGTATGTTGTTTTATGGGCCATAATTGATGTACGGAAGCATGACCATTCGTGTATTGTTGTTTCTCTGCCACCCAAAACTGCTACCTCCTCACCCCAAATTTAATGTCATCACAACCTGCCCCGCTCCTATTATTCGTACCACTTGCAAAGTCGCCAACAAGCTGGTTTCTCTTGAACCAACTTATCTTGTCATTCGGTTAACTTCATAAAAAAAAGATGCGATTTGTAGCAGAATTTTTTGTTTTGTGCCCAAACTAATCAACCCAGCTTAAAACCGATTGAATTGCTTAGTTTCTCTATTTTCTGAAATGAGAGCTGTGTACGTTTTTCTATTTTATTATTTTTGTGTATGTATTTAATTATGGACATGTGCGTATTTCTATATACAAAGAGAAGAGGAAAATGCACTAATTGAGAAAAAGTAAACAAACCCTGACAAAATACTTAACAAACTAAAAACAAAAACAAATCTCCATCGTCCACTTGCCCTAAATCCCAGCATTCTTTTCATCTGACCCTTCATTTTGTGCCTTCGATCTCAACCGTTCATTTTTCCCAAACCCTAGCAGAATCCACAGCTGGTCTTTCTCTTGTGAACAGCTCCGCTGCGAGACGGGTAAGCCGTGTGATAGGGGAGGTTCACCACCACATCATTGCGTGCGAGGGGAGCTCCTCTCTCCTTTTAACTCCCAATATATACAAGTATATACACTCCTGAGAAAAGGTGAAGAAAATCCATTGGAATGGGAAAAGTAATGGGGAAGCATCGGTTGGACAAGTACTACCGGTTAGCCAAGGAACACGGAGAGTGGATTGGGATTAGAGAATTAATTTGGAATTTAAAATAGCGATTCAGACTTAAATTCTATACTTAAAATAAAGATTTCGAAAAAATTAAATTTCTAAATTTTATCGTTCTTCTTTTTAAAGAGAAAATGATTAATTAATAAGATATAAAACTAAGTCATAGAGTAATAATAAAAATAATCATAGAATAATAAAAATGAATTCGAATTATAATTAGAAATATCATATATATATAGTTACAGTTATGGATAACAATAATTTATTTAGTTACAAATTCATTAATTTCATAAAAAAAAGATGCGATTTGCAGCAGAATTTTTTGTTTTGGGCCCAAACTAATCAATCCAGCCTAAAACCGATTGAAGTGCTTAGTTTCTCTATTTTCTGAAATAAGAGCTGTGTACATTTGTCTATTTTACTATTTTTGTGTATGTATTTTATTATGGACATGTAAGTATTTATATACACAAAGAGAAGTGAAAAATGCACTAATTGAGAAAAAGTAAACAAACCGTGATAAATTGCTTAACAAACTAAAAACAAAAACAAATCTCCAACGTCCACTTGCCCTAAATCCCAGCATTCTTTTCATCTGGCCCTTCATTTTGTGCCTTCGATCTCAACCATCCATTTTTTCCAAACCCTAGCAGAATCCACGTCCTATAGAAACCAAATAAGACTGGTTGCGTCAAGGTTGGGCCAAGGCTAGGGAAATTCTAAATTTTACGGGTTTGCATTTTTGGAGTGTTCGGGTTCTTGTGCTTTGATCGGATTTAAACAGACATTTTAGGATCAAGAAAAGATTAAATAAGATATTTGTTTTAAAAGAAATTTAAAGTTAGGCTCTCGTTTAAATTGGGATTAGAGAATTAATTTGAAATTTAAAATAGCGATTCAGACTTAAATTCTATACTTAAAATAAAGATTTCAAAAAAATTAAGTTTCTAAATTTTATAGTTCATCTTTTTAAAGAGAGAATGATTAATTAATAAGATATAAAACTAAGTCATAGAGTAATAATAAAAATAATAATAGTAGCAATTTTAAAAAATAATCATAGAATAACAAAAATAAATTCGAACTATAATTAAAAATATCATAGATATATATATTTACAGTTATGGGTAATAATAATTTCTTTAGTTACAAATTCGTTAACTTCATAAAAAAAAGATGCGATTTGCAGTAGAATTTTTTGTTTTGGGCCCAAACTAATCAACACAGCCTAAAGTCGATTGAAGTGCTTAGTTTCTCTCTTTTTCTAAAATAAGAGCTGTGTACGTTTCTCTATTTTACTGTTTTTGTTTATGTATTTTATTATGGACATGTGCGTATTTATATACACAAAGAGAAGAGGAAAATGCACTAATTGAGAAAAAGTAAACAAATCGTGACAAATTGCTTAACAAACTAAAAACAAAAACAAATCTCCATCGTCCACTTGCCCTAAATCCCAGCATTCTTTTCATCTGGCCCTTCATTTTGTGCCTTCGATCTCAACCGTCCATTTTTTCCAAACCCTAGCAGAATCCACGTCCTATAGAAACCATATAAGACTGGTTGCGTCAAGGTTGGGCCAAGGCTAGGGAAATTCTAAATTTTATGGGCTTGCATTTTTGGAGTGTTCGGGTTCTTGTGCTTTGGTCGGATTTAAACAGACATTTTAGGGTCAAGAAAAGATTGAATAAGATATGTGTTTTAAAAGAAATTTAAAGTTAGACTTTCGTTAAAATTGGGATTAGAGAATTAATTTGGAATTTAAAATAGCGATTCAGACTTAAATTCTATATTTAAAATAAAGATTTCGAAAAAATTAAGTTTCTAAATTTTATAGTTCTTCTTTTTAAAGAGAGAATGATTAATTAATAAGATATGAAACTAAGTCATAGAGTAATAATAAAAATAATAATAGTAGCAATTTAAAAAAATAATCATAGAATAATAAAAATGAATTCGAATTATTACTAGAAATATCATATATATATATATATATAGTTACAGTTATGGGTAACAATAATTTATTTAGTTACAAATTCGTTAACTTCATAAAAAAAAATGCGATTTGCAGCAGAATTTTTTGTTTTGGGCCCAAACTAATCAACCCAGCCTAAAGCCGATTGAAGTGCTTAGTTTCTCTATTTTCTAAAATAAGAGCTGTGTACGTTTTTGTGTATGTATTTTATTATAAACATGTGCGTATTTATATACAGAAAGAGAAGAGGAAAATGCACTAATTGAGAAAAAGTAAACAAACCCTGACAAATTGCTTAACAAACTAAAAACAGAAACAAATCTCCATCGTCCACTTGCCCTAAATCCCGACATTCTTTTCATCTGGCCCTTCATTTTGTACATTCGATCTCAACCGTCCATTTTTTCCAAACCCTAGCAGAATCCACCACATCATTGCGTGCAAGGGGAGCTCCACTCTCCGTTAACTCCCTATATATACAAGTATATACCCCTGAGAAAAGTTGAAGAAAATCCGCTGGAATGGGAAAAGTAAAGGGGAAGCATCGGTTGGACAAGTACTACCGGTTAGCCAAGGAACACGGGTACCGATCTCGAGCCTCGTGGAAGCTGGTCCAGCTCGACTCCAAGTTCTCTTTCCTCCGCTCTGCACATGCCGTCCTCGACCTCTGCGCCGCCCCCGGTGGGTGGATGCAGGTTGCCGTTCAGCGCGTTCCCGTCGGCAGCTTGGTCCTCGGAATCGACTTGGTACCCATTGCCCCCATTCGCGGAGCTGAAGCTATGGTGCAGGACATCACCAAGCCCGAGTGCAAGGCGAAAGTCCAGCGTGTCATGGATGAGCATGGGGTGAAGGCTTTTGATCTTGTCCTCCACGATGGCTCCCCTAATGTGGGTGGCGCCTGGGCCCAGGAGGCAATGAGCCAGAACGCCTTAGTTATCGATTCCGTCAAGCTTGCTACTCAGTTCCTAGCTCCAAAGGGAACGTTTGTTACTAAGGTACTCATTTTCGGTTGCCCTGACCTTGTTCAGTATTTCCAACTTTTTGTCTTTCAGTCATATCTTCTGTTATATATCTAAAGGTTTCATTAAAGTGCTTTGTATATCGTTTAGTCTCAGCTACGGATTCTGCATGCTGCAAGCTCATTCGTTTTTTGTCTTGTCTTAGGTTTTTAGGTCACAAGACTACAGTTCTGTTCTTTACTGCCTTAAGCAGGTTAGTTTTATTTTGTCGCCTTCTCAACATTTTCTTGATAATCTGCTCTTTGAAAGTAATTATTGGTGAGCCTCGTGCTAAACTATTGTGGTACTGATTTTTCTGCAGTTATTTGAGAAGGTTGAGGTAGATAAACCAGCTGCCAGTCGTTCAGCGTCTGCAGAAATATATGTTTTGGGTTTAAAATACAAGGCCCCTGCAAAAATTGATCCACGTCTTCTCGATGTTAAGCATCTTTTCCAAGGATCTGTAGAACCACAGAAGAAGGTAATTTTGTTGTTTTGGAATATAAACAATAAATTGACTTTACTCAAATTATCATCTCACTCCAGTCCATTATGTTTTGATATTTATTTATTTCAAAAAAAAAAAAATATATGTTTTGATATTTATGATTGTTTTGTTGATTTTCTAAATGTAGGTGGTGGATGTGCTAAGAGGTACTAAGCAAAAGAGGCACCGTGATGGGTGAGCCTGCCTTCTTTGATTGATCTCATTATCTATGTTGTTTCCTCTTTCAGCCATGTCAATCTCATAATCTAGTGGTGTTATTTAATAGGAAACTAGGGTGACAACGGATGTTTAAAAATAGTGCTTTTCAATTGTTCATATTAACTGTGTTTACTTACTAAGTTTTATTTACAGTTATGAGGATGGTGCCACAATTTTGAGGAAAGCGACTTCAGCTGCTGATTTCATTTGGTCTGATGCACCACTGGAGATCCTTGGTCCAGTTACTTCCATAAGCTTTGACAATCCAGCTTCTTTACTTATTAAGGATCATAGTCTGACCACAGACGAGGTGTCGTCCCCGGCCCCTTCTTTGGATTCGAACTTTGAATCTTGTTTATTATCTTTCCATTTACCGTGTCTTTTTTTTTTCTTTTGACAGGTTAAGGCTCTTTGTGATGATCTACGTGTTTTGGCGAAGCAAGACTTCAAATACATCTTGAAGTAAGGAAGTCTGTTGCCTTATTTTCATTGTTTTGGAAGTTTATCCTTCTGTATGACATTTTTGAGTTTGAAGTTTTATTTAGTATATTATGGTTCATGGAAGGATAAGTCGAGCATGTATAGTACTTTGTATTCTCCCTTCCGTAACTATTTGCTATTTGATTCTATCCACGTCGCCAAAAGGAGTACCTATTACTAAGAATTCTGCGTTTAATGTGTTCAGTGCGTTGTGATATTTTTGCATAAGAATGCATAGAATCCATGGTACTGCAGTGGAAATCTGTGTCTGATTATGTGCATAATAAATCCCAAGTGATTTTAGCAAAGTTAACTACCAGTCCCTAGGAAGGCTTCTGTAGTCTTGCCTTTTACCAGAATGATTGAATTCTATATTTTACTGGGGTCTGATAAATTTCTGTCAAGTTTCAACATTTCGTTTGGATCTAATATATGTTCTTTAATCTGCTTGATACTGAAAGACACACAAGCAATCAGTAATTAATTTTTGCAATTTTAGTGTGCTCTTTGGTTCTAGCTAATGGCAGCGTTCCCATTAAAGAACCTCTTGAATTAATATGCTTTGGTGTTATTGAATTTTAAACAAGAGCCTGTAGTTTTGTTCTATCATTCTCCATTGGTAGAGCTAATAGCATATTACAGTTTACCCACATCACGTGCAATGTTCTTTTTGGTCACATAGGTGGCGGATGCAGATTAGGAAGGCCCTGTCTCCTTCCCAGAAGTCTACTTCTACTGCTACTGCAAATCTTGAAACTGAGATCAAGGAGGATGAAGATGTTAGATTGCTTAACGAAATGGAAGAGTTAACCTATGCAATGGAACGCAAGAAAAAACAGGCAAAAAAGCTTCTTGCAAAAAGACGAGCCAAGGTTTGGCATTTTTCCCACTCGCTCTGCACGTACATATTCTGAGAAACAAGCTTACCAGCAATGTGTCTATTTCAGTATTACTTGTTCAGTTATCCAGTATTTCTCATGAAGCTCTCTCTTGCTTAACTTCATACGCGTATACCAGGATAAGGCACGAAAAGCAACGGGGGTACAAATAGATGCACTGGAAGATGGTTATGTTGACCATGAGTTGTTTTCCCTATCGTCCATCAAGGTTAAATACTGTGCTTCTACTTCATCATCCTTATAAAGAGAATATGGTTCCTTGCTTTGCATTGAATTATCTGTGAATCCATATTTTTTGAAAGAATTTTATGTCGATCCACTGTGCTGGATCCTCGGAACATTCTTTCTTATATGTCGCCTTGTAGTTGTAATTTGCGATTGTCTACAGCTGGTGGTGTGATACTTCAGAAGTTTTGACAATTTTACAAGTAGGATGTCAGGGACCTGATATAAGTAAGAACAAGAAATTGAAGCTTAAGTATGATGGCACACAATCATCACCTTGTCCTTTTATGAGTTCAGAAAGTTATTTTTGTTTTTGTTTTCTGAAGGGAATTCAAGAAATTATTAAGCTGTCTACAGAATTATCTTGTAGCCATGCCTCTCCTAATAAACTGTTGGATTGCAGGTTTAACTGAAGGTTGTGATACAAAACTATTGATATTCAACAGGCATATTTGATGTGCTGGTCTCGCATTCTGTTTATCTATTTGGTTGTACTGTTGGCTTTTCAGGGGAAGAAAGATCTGGTTGCTGTTGATAATGATGAGTTTCCTGGTGAGATGGATGACGTGAAGGATAGTGACGATGAAGAAAACAGGGAGGAACGTCCCAAGGATTCTTCTAGTGATATAGACTCTGATGTAGAACGCAGAAGGTCAGTCAAACGGTTCCAATGATGCTGTCAATCACCTATTCTTCCTTGTTGATTCTGCAATATTATGCTATCCTCAATGTTCTTAGGTATGATGAACAAATGGAAAATATTCTTGACGAGGCTTATGAAAGATTTGTTGCCAAAAAGGAGGGAAGTACAAAGCAGAGGAAGCGTGCAAAACAAGTCTACTCGGAAGAACTCCTGGAGGTACTTATGATCCTTTCATTTGGAAGAATGATTTTCATCCAGTGATCCTATTATGGTTTCCTCACTGTCCCTGATTTGTGTGCAATCTCTTTTCCCCATGGATCTCTTTCATAATTACTTTTTTTCTCCCTTTTTATGATGCTGGGCAGTAGTGTTAACGCATGGTTCTTGGTTTCTGGTTGGGGAGGGAATCTCTGTTCCTGATCTTTGCATGGAGGGAATTTTTCATTTCGCAATATTGCTTTTCTAAAATTTTGATATTGGGTCTGCAGGGTGATGGTGGTGATGATGATGGTATGCCTTCAGATTATGATTCAGACAAAGAGCAGGGTGATTACGAGGTCAATCCCCTTGTGGTACCACTTGATGGGGGAGAAGCACCAACTCAAGAGGAGATCACAGACAAGTGGTTTAGTCAGGATGTATTTGTGGAAGCAGTGCGGGGAGGAGATTTGGAGGACGACAGTGAGGATGAAATGCAGGTTGAAAAGCAGGAGGGAAGACTTCCCATCCCTGGAAAAAAGGACAGGACTGAGAAACCTGCTCCGGTGCCCATCCACACTCTAGCCAAAGCTTCCAAGGTGGAAGATGATTTTGAAATAGTCCCTGCTCCAGCTACAGATTCGAGTGCTGAGTCGTCCTCAGATGACTCTGAGGAAGATGCGGATGCGAAGGCTGAGATATTGGCTTGCGCAAAGAAAATGTTGAGGAAAAAGCAAAGAGAGGAGATACTCGATGATGCTTACAGCAAGTACATGTTTGACGACGAGGGCCTACCAAAGTGGTTTCTGGAGGAAGAAAGGAGGCATAGGCAACCAGTCAAACGTGTTACAAAAGAGGAGATAGCTGCAATGAGAGCACAATTCAAAGAAATCAATGCCAGGCCTGCAAAGAAAGTGGCTGAGGCCAAAGCCCGCAAGAAGCGTGCAGCCATGAGGAAGCTCGAGAAAGTTCGGAAGAAAGCAAACAGTATATCAGACCAAGCAGACATATCAGATCCTTCAAAGAGGAAATTAATTGAGCAACTCTATAAGAAGGCAACGCCCAGAAGGCCACAAAAGGAATATGTGGTTGCGAAGAAAGGAGTGCAGGTGAAGACTGGCAAGGGAAAAGTCCTTGTAGATCCTAGGATGAAAAAGGATGCTAGGGCACGTGGGATGGGGAAGCCAGGAAAAGGAGGTAAAAAGGGGAAGAATGTCAAAGCTCAGAAAGGCAAAGGACAAATGAAGGCGCGGTCAAAGACGGGAAGGAAGCCCAAGAAAGAGAGGTAGAAGGAAGGCGGATGCGTATATGACTGAGCAGGGGCATGGCCCTTGTTGTTATTCTTTTTTATTTTTTTGTTTGTTAATTATTATTTTTTTTTGTAATTTACAAAGTAAATCCTCTTACTAATTTCTTTCTTTATTTTTCGAAAAACAAAACGGAAAAAAATGTTTCCTTTAAATCCTACCAGAATTGTACATTTGTTACATTTCAGAATGGGAATGTCCTTTTTTATTAGAATTTCTTTTAAAGACGCAAAAATTCAACAACATGGCTGTCCTATGGTGATATCCGGATCGTAAATCTGTATAATAAATCAATTAAATGTAGTTACTTTTTTTTTTAAATAATAAGATTACGTATTTAATTATAACAATTAAAAAATTTTAAGGAGTAATAACTAATTTTATGATTAACCTTACAAAAGATCATATTATACTTTAAAACGAGTAATAAGATCTATTTCTCTTATTTTTTTCAAGTGTATAATTAATATAACCTCACACGTATCTACTTATTTCGGATTCAGTTTTGTCATTGACAATTTTTTATTCTCTTTTATCTGATGGGCACATTTCGTCCTCGACCTCTGCGCCGTCCCCCGGTGGGTGGATGCAGGTTGCCGTTCGGCGCGTTCCTGTCGGCAGCTTGGTCCTCGGAATCGGCTTCGTACCCATTGCCCCTATTCGCTGAGCTGAAGCTATGGAGCAGGACATCACCTTGCCCGAGTGCGATTCTTACGAGTCAATGACAGTCTCTTCGTTGACCAATTATGTTATGTCTAATGACAAGAACAATGTTCAAAGGAATAAATATTAATATGATTTTTAGCAATAAAAAAACTTATTTCAACTGTCAAAGTTTGTACATCGAATCTAAAATCACAAGTCCAACAACTAGACTCAAAACTTTTGGTTTTTAGAAGTTCAACTAAAGTTATCTGCAACAAATAGGATTTCAACAATCCACACACTAATCTCTTTACATGATACGTTAGATCGATACTACATATTCGTATGAAAACTGTTGATTGATTGACTTTGTTACATAAATATATATAAATGAATTTATTATCTCTTAATGGCTTACACATTGCTATATGTCATTCGTGATCGGCATATTTTCATTCTTGTTTCAGTAACAAAATTAAAATTCTCTAATATTACGTTTGGAATAGCTAAGATTTTCATAAAGAGATGTTATTTATTCATGTTAAAAACAGCTACGATTTTCAGAATGAGATGTCATTCATTAAAAAAATAAAAAGAAAATTTGATTCGAATCATCAATCAACCATCATTGCATCTTGTTGTCTGCCGCGCTTCTTCTTCTCTTTTAGTTGTTCCTGCTTCATCGTTGCGTCTTGCCGAATCAATAATTAGGCATCACCAAAAGGCGCACCTCCCTTCTGATTTTCAGTTTCTTCCACGCCATTTCATCATCATCAAATGAAGGTAATTACATGCCAAACCTATTTAGCCATCATCATGCCACCGGCTTCTGCCGCGCTCTTTTTTTATCTCTCATCGCCTCTCTCTCTCCTTCTCTGTCGATGTTTGCAACTGAAAAAGGAAGAAAATAAGTGGCTCCAAAAACAGCCACGTCCTTTAGAAACCAAAGAAGACTGGTTGCGTCAAGCTTGGGCCAAGGCTATGGAAATTCTAAATTTTCTGGGCTTGCCTTTTTAGGGTGTTCGGGTTCTTGTGCTTGGGTCGGATTTAAACAGGCCTTTGAGGGCCAAGAAAAGATTGAATAACGTTTGTATTTTAAAAGACATTTAAAGCTAGGCTCTGGTTTAAATTGGGCTTAGAGAATTAATTTGGGGTTTAAAATAGCGATCCGAACTTAAATTCTAAACTTAAATGGGGATTTCGAAATAGTTATGTTTCCAAAGTTTATAGCTCTTTTTTGTAAAGAGAGAATGATTAGTCAATAAGATATGAAACTAAGTCATATAGTAATAATAAGAATAATAATGGTAACAATGGCTTGGATAGAAATAAACGTAGGTATTTGAGGCTTGAGTTAATTTTCTGACGAAAATTAAGTTACAGGCAAATTTTGGTATGTAAAAAATATCATGTAGGGTTCGATCATTGCATAGTTTTATGGTACCTTTATGTGTTGAGTACCTTAAAGTTCTATCGGGTAAAGAAACAGGTACTGCAGGTTCTAGTTTAATAGTTTTAGTAAGAAAGCTAAAACCATGACATGTTTGTGATGTTGCACCTGTATCGATTATCCATGTACCTGTATCGTTCGAGGTGTGTAAAAAGTAGTAGTTAGATTGTTTTCATGTATTTACTGATATTCTTTTGTATAATGTTGGTTATTCCTGCATTCCAGCATGCTGCGATCGGTGTTTCGTCTTTAGTGTCACTAGAGCTTTCATTTGAAACATCATTTGCTTTTTCTTTGCCACTTTTTCCTTTAAGTTCTGTGAACCATTCAGGATAGCCGTAGAGTTTGAAGCATGTGTCCCTAGCGTATCATGTGTTCTTGCAATGAGTGCATATTCTGTTATCTTTGTCATTTTCTCGGTTATGTGGCTTTAAAGTTTCCTTTGGGTTAGCACAAAAAACGGCCGACATCCCTTCAGATACATTACTGATTTGTACTTCTCTTTTTTTTTTCAACACTGACTACCATAGAGTAGGCTTTGTTAACAGTGTGTAATGGTTCTATAATCAAGATTTGGTTTCTCATATGATCGTATGTGTCATTAAGATCTATCAGAAATTGAATCGAGTTGTTTGTGTTGTCTATTTCACTATGCAGATTAGCAGCACTGCAGGTACATGCAGTTAATGGTTTTAAATAATTCAGTTCATCCCAAAGTTTTTTTAATTATGTAACATAAGCGACGAATAAAAGGCTTGATTGAGTAATGGAACTAATTTCTCGTTTTAATTAATACAGCAATGAACCATTGTTTTCTCCATACCTTTCTTTGATTTCATCCCACAAATATTTTTGCATATGTGGTGTATAGGAAGGTGATGGCGCCTTGGTCATTGAGTTGAGGATCCAAGACACCACCATGCTATCGACCTTTTGCCAATGTTCATATTCTGCTGTGTCAGGGGCTGATTTCTCAAATCTGCCATCAACAAGAGCTAACTTATCTTTAGCTCTTAGATTAATCATCATCGCTCTACTCCAAAAGAGGTAATTAGAGCCATCAAGAGGTGCGGAGACCAGTTGCATTCCGGGCTTATATGAGCTTTGGAGGTTCAGCATGTCGGTAGTAGGATTTGGGTTTTGATTAGCCATTGTAAGGTTAGATTAGCGGTAAAAGATAGAATTTATTATCTTTTAGGCCCAAGAAAATATTGAATGAGGCATGTATTTTAAAAGACATTTAAAGCTAGGCTCTGGTTTAAATTGGGCTTAGAGAATTAATTTGGGGTCTAAAATAGCGATCCAGACTTAAATTCTAAACTTAAATGAGAATTTCAAAAGAGTTGAGTTTTCAGATTTTATAGTTCTTCTTTTTAAAGAGAGAAGGATTAGTCAATAAGATATGAAACTAATTCATAGAGTAATAATAAGAATAATAATGGTAATAATAGTTTTGATAGAAAGAAATGTAGGTATTTGAGGCTTGAGTTAATTTTTTGATGGAAATTAAGTTACATGCAAATTTTGGTATGTAAAGAACATCATGTAGGGTTAGGTCATCGCATAGTTTTATTGTACCTTTATATATTGAGTACCTTAAGGTTCCATTAAGTAAAGAAACAGGTACTGCGGGATCTAGTTTAATGGTTTTAGTAAGAAAGCTAAAATCATGACATGTTTGTGATGTTGCACTTGTATCGATTATCCATGTACCTGCATCATTCGATGTGTGTAAAAAGTAGTACTTAGATTGATTTCCTGCAGGGCCGGAGTAACCCGCACATCCTACTAATTCCATTGTGCTTGTTCCCTAACTTTTCATGTATTTGCTGATTTTTCGTTGCATAATGTTGGTTATTTTTTCATTCCAGCATGCTATGATCGGTGTTTCGCCTTTAATGTCACTGGGGCTTTCATTTGAAACATCATTTGCTTTTTCTTTGCCATTTTTTTCCTTTTTAGTTATGTGAACCATTCGGGATAGCCGTGGAGTTTGAAGCATGTGTCTCTAGCGTGTCATGTGCTCTTGTAATGAGTGCATATTCTGTTGTCTTCGTCATTCTTTCAGTTCTGTGGCCTTAGAGTTTCCTTTGGGTTGGCATAAAAAACGGCCGATATCCTTTCAGATACATTACTGATTTGTACTTATTCTTTTTTTTCAACACTGAGTACCATAGAGTAGGCTTTGTTAACTGTGGGTAATGGTTCCATAATCAAGATTTAGTTTCTCACATGACCGTATGTGTCATTAAGATCTATCAAAAATTGAATCAAATTTTTTGTGTTATCTATTTCACTATGCAGATTAGCGGCACTGCAGATTCATGCAGGTAATGGTTTTAAATAACTCGGTTAATCCCAAAAAAATTTTAATTATGTAAAATAAACAACGAACAAAAGGCTTGATTGAGTAATAGAACTAATTTCTCGTTTTAATTGATACAACAATGGACCATTGTTTTCTCAATACCTTTCTTTGATTTAGCCCATAATTTTTTTTTGCATATGTGGTGTATAAGGAGGTGCTGGCGCCTTGGTCATTGAGTTGAGGATCCAGGACACGACCATGCTATCTACCTTTTGCCAATGTTCATATTCTGCTGTGTTGGGGACTGGTTTCTCAAATCTGCCATCAACGAGAGCTAACTTATCTTTACCTCTTAGATTAATCATCATGGCTTTACTCCAAGAGAGGTAATTAGAGTCATCAAAAGGTACGGAGACCAGCTGCATTCCGGGCTTATATGAGCTTTGGAGGTTCAGCATGTCGGTAGTAGGATTTGGGTTTGGATTAAACATTGTAAGGTTAGATTACCGATAAAAATTTAATAAAACAGTTCTTAGTACATACACTACTCTGATACCATGTACAAAAAGAGTGTAAATTTTGCTGTTTTTATGTATGTATTTCATTATGTACAGGTGGGTATTTATATTCACAATGGGGAAGAGGGACATGCACAAATAGAGAAAAGGAAACAAACCCTAACAAATTGCTTAACAAACCAAAAACAAAAATAAATTCTAGAATCTACTTTTACAGCTGTCCACAACAGATAACAACTTTTAATCTCCATCGTCCACTTGCCCTAAATCCCAGCATTCTTTTCATATGGCCCTTCATTTTCAGCTTTCGATATCAACCGTCCATTTATTCCAAACCCTAGCAGAATCCACAGCTAGTCTTTCTCTTGTGAACGGCTCCGCTGCGAGACGGGTAAGCCGTGTGATGGGAAACCTTCCCGTACGGTTCGAAGAGCACTGAATTAGAAGGAGAGGTTCACCACCACATCATTACATGCGAGGGGAGCTCCACTCTCCGTTAACTCCCAATATATACAAGTATATACACTCTTGAGAAAAGGTGAAGAAAATCCACTAGAATGGGAAGAGTAAAGGGGAAGCATCGGTTGGACAAGTACTACCGGTTAGCCAAGGAACACGGGCACCGATCTTGAGCCTCATGGAAGCTGGTCCAACTCGACTCCAAGTTATTTTTCCTTCGTTCGGCACATGCCGTCCTCGACCTCTGCGCCGCCCCCGGTGGTTGGATGCAGGTTGTCGTTCAGTGCGTTCCTGTCGGCAACTTTGTCCTCAAAATCGACTTGGTACCCAATACCCCTATTCGCGGAGCTGAAGCTATGGAGCAGGTCATCACCCAGCCCGAGTGCAATTTTTATGAGTCAACGACAGTCTCCTCGTTGACCAATCATGTTA
The DNA here is from genome assembly GCF_054855325.1 of Carica papaya. NCBI lineage: Eukaryota > Viridiplantae > Streptophyta > Magnoliopsida > Brassicales > Caricaceae > Carica > Carica papaya. Next base: position 82,078 of record NC_142314.1, read on the forward strand.
TGTTTAATGACAAGAACAATGTTTAAAGAAATAAATATAAAAGTGATTTTTAGCAATAAAAAAACTTACTACAATTGTGAAAGGTTGTACATCGAGTCCAATATCACAAGTCCAATAAGTAGACTCAAAACTGTTGGTTTTTAGAATTTTAACTCAAGTTATTTGCAACAAATATGATTTGAACAATTCACACACTAAGCTCTTTACAGGATACGTTAGATCGATACTACATATTTGTATGAAAACTATTGATCGATTGATTTTGCTTTATATATATATATATATATGAATTTATTATCTTTTAATGGCTTATACATTGCTATATGTCGTTCGTGATCGCATATTTTCATACTTGTTTGAGTAACAGAATTGAAATTCTCCAATATTATGTTTGGAATAGCTAAGATTTTCAAAAGGAGACATCATGAATATAAGGATAGCTACGATTTTGAATAAGAGGTGTCATTCATTCGAAAAATAAAAATAAAATTTGATTCGAATAATCAATCAGCCATCATTGCGTCTTGCCGTCTACCACGCCTCTTCTTCTTCTCTTTTCGTTGTTCCTGCTTCATTGTTGCGTCTTGCCGAATCATCAATTAGGCATCACCAGAAGTCGCACCTCATTTTTTATTTTCAGTTTCTTCCACGCCATTTCATTATCATAAAATGAAAGTAATCACATGCCAAACCTATCTGGCCATCATCATGCCACAGGCCTCCGCCGCGCTCCTTTTTCATTTCTCATTGTGTCTCTCTCTCCTTCTCTGTCGATGTTTGCCGCTGAAGAAAAAAGAAAATAAGTGGCTCCAAAAACAACCACGTCCTATAGAAACCAAATAAGATTGGTTGCGTCAAGGTTGGGCCAAGGCTAGGGAAATTCTAAATTTTATGGGCTTGCATTTTTGGAGTGTTCGGATTCTTGTGCTTTGGTCGGATTTAAACAGACATTTTAGGGTCAAGAAAAGATTGAATAAGATATGTGTTTTAAAAGACATTTAAAGTTAGGCTATCGTTTAAAATGGGATTAGAGAATTAATTTGGAATTTAAAATAGCGATTCATACTTAAATTCTATACTTAAAATAAAGATTTCGAAAAAATTAAGTTTCTAAATTTTATAATTTTTCTTTTTAAAGAGAGAATGATTAATTAATAAGATATGAAACTAAGTCATAGAGTAATAATAAAAATACTAATAGTAGCAATTTTAAAAAATAATCATAGAATAATAAAAATGAATTCGAATTATAACTAGAAATATCATATATATATATATATATATAGTTACAGTTATGGGTAACAATAATTTATTTAGTTACAAATTTGTTAACTTCATAAAAAAAATGCGATTTGCAGCAGAATTTTTTGTTTTGGGCCCAAACTAATCAACCCAGCCTAAAGTCGATTGAAGTGCTTAGTTTCTCTATTTTCTGAAGAAAGAGTTGTGTACGTTTTTCTATTTTATTGTTTTTGTGTATGTATTTTATTATGGACATGTGCGTATTTATATACAGAAAGAGAAGAGGAGAATGCACTAATTGAGAAAAAGTAAACAAACCCTGACAAATTGCTTAACAAACTAAAAACAAAAACAAATCTCCATCATCCACTTGCCCTAAATCTCAGCATTCTTTTCATCTGGCCCTTCATTTTGTGCCTTCGATCTCAACCGTCCATTTTTTCCAAACCCTAGCAAAATCCACGTCCTATAGAAACCAAATAAGACTGGTTGCGTCAAGGTTGGGCCAAGGCTAGGGAAATTCTAAATTTTATGGGCTTGCATTTTTAGAGTGTTCGGGTTCTTGTGTTTTGGTCGGATTTAAACAGACATTTTAGGATCAAGAAAAGATTGAATAAGATATGTGTTTTAAAAGACATTTAAAGTTAGGCTCTCGTTTAAATTAGGATTAGAGAATTAATTTGGAATTAAAAATAGCGATTCAGACTTAAATTCTATACTTAAAATAAAAATTTCAAAAAAATTAAGTTTCTAAATTTTATAGTACTTCTTTTTAAAGAGAGAATGATTAATTAATAAGATATGAAACTAAGTCATAGAGTAATAATAAAAATAATAATAGTAGCAATTTTAAAAAATAATCATAGAATAATAAAAATGAATTCGAATTATTACTAGAAATATCATATATATATATATATATTTACAGTTATGGGTAACAATAATTTATTTAGTTACAAATTCGTTAACTTCATAAAAAAAAAATGCAATTTGCAGCAGAATTTTTTGTTTTGGGCCCAAACTAATCAACCCAGCCTAAAGCCGATTGAAGTGCTTAGTTTCTCTATTTTCTGAAGAAAGAGTTGTGTACGTTTTTCTATTTTATTATTTTTGTGTATGTATTTTATTATGGACATGTGCGTATTTATATACAGAAAGAGAAGAGGAAAATGCACTAATTGAGAAAAAGTAAACAAACCCTGACAAATTGCTTAACAAACTAAAAACAAAAACAAATCTCCATCATCCACTTGCCCTAAATCTCAGCATTCTTTTCATCTGGCCCTTCATTTTGTGCCTTCGATCTCAACCGTCCATTTTTTCCAAACCCTAGCAGAATCCACGTCCTATAGAAACCAAATAAGACTGGTTGCGTCAAGATTGGGCCAAGGCTAGGGAAATTCTAAATTTTATGGGCTTGCATTTTTAGAGTGTTCGGGTTCTTGTGTTTTGGTCGGATTTAAACAGACATTTTAGGATCAAGAAAAGATTGAATAAGATATGTGTTTTAAAAGACATTTAAAGTTAGGCTCTCGTTTAAATTAGGATTAGAGAATTAATTTGGAATTAAAAATAGCAATTCAGACTTAAATTCTATATTTAAAATAAAAATTTCAAAAAAATTAAGTTTCTAAATTTTATAGTACTTCTTTTTAAAGAGAGAATGATTAATTAATAAGATATGAAACTAAGTCATAGAGTAATAATAAAAATAATAATAGTAGCAATTTTAAAAAATAATCATAGAATAATAAAAATAAATTCGAATTATTACTAGAAATATCATATATATATATATATAGTTACAGTTATGGGTAACAATAATTTATTTAGTTATAAATTCGTTAATTTCATAAAAAAAAAATGTAATTTGCAGCAGAATTTTTTGTTTTGGGCCCAAACTAATCAACCCAGCCTAAAGCCGATTGAAGTGCTTAGTTTCTCAATTTTCTGAAAAAAAAAAGCTATGTACGTTTTTGTGTATGTATTTTATTATGAACATGTGCGTATTTATATACAGAAAGAGAAAAGGAAAATGCACTAATTGAGAAAAAGTAAACAAACCCCGACAAATTGCTTAATAAACTAAAAACAGAAACAAATCTCCACCGTCCACTTGCCCTAAATCCCGACATTCTTTTCATCTGGCCCTTCATTTTGTACCTTCGATCTCAACCGTCCATTTTTTCCAAACCCTAGCAGAATCCACCACATCATTGCGTGCAAGGGGAGCTCCACTCTCCGTTAACTCCCTATATATACAAGTATATACCCCTGAGAAAAGTCGAAGAAAATCCGCTGGAATGGGAAAAGTAAAGGGGAAGCATCGGTTGGACAAGTACTACCGGTTAGCCAAGGAACACGGGTACCGATCTCGAGCCTCGTGGAAGCTGGTCCAGCTCGACTCCAAGTTCTCTTTCCTCCGCTCTGCACATGCCGTCCTCGACCTCTGCGCCGCCCCCGGTGGGTGGATGCAGGTTGCCGTTCAGCGCGTTCCCGTCGGCAGCTTGGTCCTCGGAATCGACTTGGTACCCATTGCCCCTATTCGCGGAGCTGAAGCTATGGTGCAGGACATCACCAAGCCCGAGTGCAAGGCGAAAGTCCAGCGTGTCATGGATGAGCATGGGGTGAAGGCTTTTGATCTTGTCCTCCACGATGGCTCCCCTAATGTGGGTGGCGCCTGGGCCCAGGAGGCAATGAGCCAGAACGCCTTAGTTATCGATTCCGTCAAGCTTGCTACTCAGTTCCTAGCTCCAAAGGGAACGTTTGTTACTAAGGTACTCATTTTCGGTTGCCCTGACCTTGTTCAGTATTTCCAACTTTTTGTCTTTCAGTCATATCTTCTGTTATATATCTAAAGGTTTCATTAAAGTGCTTTGTATATCGTTTAGTCTCAGCTACGGATTCTGCATGCTGCAAGCTCATTCGTTTTTTGTCTTGTCTTAGGTTTTTAGGTCACAAGACTACAGTTCTGTTCTTTACTGCCTTAAGCAGGTTAGTTTTATTTTGTCGCCTTCTCAACATTTTCTTGATAATCTGCTCTTTGAAAGTAATTATTGGTGAGCCTCGTGCTAAACTATTGTGGTACTGATTTTTCTGCAGTTATTTGAGAAGGTTGAGGTAGATAAACCAGCTGCCAGTCGTTCAGCGTCTGCAGAAATATATGTTTTGGGTTTAAAATACAAGGCCCCTGCAAAAATTGATCCACGTCTTCTCGATGTTAAGCATCTTTTCCAAGGATCTGTAGAACCACAGAAGAAGGTAATTTTGTTGTTTTGGAATATAAACAATAAATTGACTTTACTCAAATTATCATCTCACTCCAGTCCATTATGTTTTGATATTTATTTATTTCAAAAAAAAAAAATATGTTTTGATATTTATGATTTTTTTGTTGATTTTCTAAATGTAGGTGGTGGATGTGCTAAGAGGTACTAAGCAAAAGAGGCACCGTGATGGGTGAGCCTGCCTTCTTTGATTGATCTCATTATCTATGTTGTTTCCTCTTTCAGCCAATCTCATAATCTAGTGGTGTTATTTAATAGGAAACTAGGGTGACAACGGATGTTTAAAAATAGTGCTTTTCAATTGTTCATATTAACTGTATTTACTTACTAAGTTTTATTTACAGTTATGAGGATGGTGCCACAATTTTGAGGAAAGCGACTTCAGCTGCTGATTTCATTTGGTCTGATGCACCACTGGAGATCCTTGGTTCAGTTACTTCCATAAGCTTTGACGATCCAGCTTCTTTACTTATTAAGGATCATAGTCTGACCACAGACGAGGTGTCGTCCCCGGCCCCTTCTTTGGATTCGAACTTTGAATCTTGTTTATTATCTTTCCATTTACCGTGTCTTTTTTTTTTCTTTTGACAGGTTAAGGCTCTTTGTGATGATCTACGTGTTTTGGCGAAGCAAGACTTCAAATACATCTTGAAGTAAGGAAGTCTGTTGCCTTATTTTCATTGTTTTGGAAGTTTATCCTTCTGTATGACATTTTTGAGTTTGAAGTTTTATTTAGTATATTATGGTTCATGGAAGGATAAGTCGAGCATGTATAGTACTTTGTATTCTCCCTTCCGTAACTATTTGCTATTTGATTCTATCCACGTCGCCAAAAGGAGTACCTATTACTAAGAATTCTGCGTTTAATGTGTTCAGTGCGTTGTGATATTTTTGCATAAGAATGCATAGAATCCATGGTACTGCAGTGGAAATCTGTGTCTGATTATGTGCATAATAAATCCCAAGTGATTTTAGCAAAGTTAACTACCAGTCCCTAGGAAGGCTTCTGTAGTCTTGCCTTTTACCAAAATGATTGAATTCTATATTTTACTAGGGTCTGTGATAAATTTCTGTCAAGTTTCAACATTTCGTTTGGATCTAATATATGTTCTTTAATCTGCTTGATACTGAAAGACAGACACACAGGCAATCAGTAATTAATTTTTGCAATTTTAGTGTGCTCTTTGGTTCTAGCTAATGGCAGCGTTCCCATTAAAGAACCTCTTGAATTAATATGCTTTGGTGTTATTGAATTTTAAATAAGAGCCTGTAGTTTTGTTCTATCATTCTCCATTGGTAGAGCTAATAGCATATTACAGTTTACCCACATCACGTGCAATGTTCTTTTTTGTCACATAGGTGGCGGATGCAGATTAGGAAGGCCCTGTCTCCTTCCCAGAAGTCTACTTCTACTGCTACTGCAAATCTTGAAACTGAGATCAAGGAGGATGAAGATGTTAGATTGCTTAACGAAATGGAAGAGTTAACCTATGCAATGGAACGCAAGAAAAAACAGGCAAAAATGCTTCTTGCAAAAAGACGAGCCAAGGTTTGGCATTTTTCCCACTCGCTCTGCACGTACATATTCTGAGAAACAAGCTTACCAGCAATGTGTCTATTTCAGTATTACTTGTTCAGTTATCCAGTATTTCTCATGAAGCTCTCTCTTGCTTAACTTCATACGCGTATACCAGGATAAGGCACGAAAAGCAACGGGGGTACAAATAGATGCACTGGAAGATGGTTATGTTGACCATGAGTTGTTTTCCCTATCGTCCATCAAGGTTAAATACTGTGCTTCTACTTCATCATCCTTATAAAGAGAATATGGTTCCTTGCTTTGCATTGAATTATCTGTGAATCCATATTTTTTGAAAGAATTTTATGTCGATCCACTGTGCTGGATCCTCGGAACATTCTTTCTTATATGTCGCCTTGTAGTTGTAATTTGCGATTGTCTACAGCTGGTGGTGTGATACTTCAGAAGTTTTGACAATTTTACAAGTAGGATGTCAGGGACCTGATATAAGTAAGAACAAGAAATTGAAGCTTAAGTATGATGGCACACAATCATCACCTTGTCCTTTTATGAGTTCAGAAAGTTATTTTTGTTTTTGTTTTCTAAAGGGAATTCAAGAAATTATTAAGCTGTCTACAGAATTATCTTGTAGCCATGCCTCTCCTAATAAACTGTTGGATTGCAGGTTTAACTGAAGGTTGTGATACAAAACTATTGATATTCAACAGGCATATTTGATGTGCTGGTCTCGCATTCTGTTTATCTATTTGGTTGTACTGTTGGCTTTTCAGGGGAAGAAAGATCTGGTTGCTGTTGATAATGATGAGTTTCCTGGTGAGATGGATGACGTGAAGGATAGTGACGATGAAGAAAACAGGGAGGAACGTCCCAAGGATTCTTCTAGTGATATAGACTCTGATGTAGAACGCAGAAGGTCAGTCAAACGGTTCCAATGATGCTGTCAATCACCTATTCTTCCTTGTTGATTCTGCAATATTATGCTATCCTCAATGTTCTTAGGTATGATGAACAAATGGAAAATATTCTTGACGAGGCTTATGAAAGATTTGTTGCCAAAAAGGAGGGAAGTACAAAGCAGAGGAAGCGTGCAAAACAAGTCTACTCGGAAGAACTCCTGGAGGTACTTATGATCCTTTCATTTGGAAGAATGATTTTCATCCAGTGATCCTATTATGGTTTCCTCACTGTCCCTGATTTGTGTGCAATCTCTTTTCCCCATGGATCTCTTTCATAATTACTTTTTTTCTCCCTTTTTATGATGCTGGGCAGTAGTGTTAACGCATGGTTCTTGGTTTCTGGTTGGGGAGGGAATCTCTGTTCCTGATCTTTGCATGGAGGGAATTTTTCATTTCGCAATATTGCTTTTCTAAAATTTTGATATTGGGTCTGCAGGGTGATGGTGGTGATGATGATGGTATGCCTTCAGATTATGATTCAGACAAAGAGCAGGGTGATTACGAGGTCAATCCCCTTGTGGTACCACTTGATGGGGGAGAAGCACCAACTCAAGAGGAGATCACAGACAAGTGGTTTAGTCAGGATGTATTTGTGGAAGCAGTGCGGGGAGGAGATTTGGAGGACGACAGTGAGGATGAAATGCAGGTTGAAAAGCAGGAGGGAAGACTTCCCATCCCTGGAAAAAAGGACAGGACTGAGAAACCTGCTCCGGTGCCCATCCACACTCTAGCCAAAGCTTCCAAGGTGGAAGATGATTTTGAAATAGTCCCTGCTCCAGCTACAGATTCGAGTGCTGAGTCGTCCTCAGATGACTCTGAGGAAGATGCGGATGCGAAGGCTGAGATATTGGCTTGCGCAAAGAAAATGTTGAGGAAAAAGCAAAGAGAGGAGATACTCGATGATGCTTACAGCAAGTACATGTTTGACGACGAGGGCCTACCAAAGTGGTTTCTGGAGGAAGAAAGGAGGCATAGGCAACCAGTCAAACGTGTTACAAAAGAGGAGATAGCTGCAATGAGAGCACAATTCAAAGAAATCAATGCCAGGCCTGCAAAGAAAGTGGCGGAGGCCAAAGCCCGCAAGAAGCGTGCAGCCATGAGGAAGCTCGAGAAAGTTCGGAAGAAAGCAAACAGTATATCAGACCAAGCAGACATATCAGATCCTTCAAAGAGGAAATTAATTGAGCAACTCTATAAGAAGGCAACGCCCAGAAGGCCACAAAAGGAATATGTGGTTGCGAAGAAAGGAGTGCAGGTGAAGACTGGCAAGGGAAAAGTCCTTGTAGATCCTAGGATGAAAAAGGATGCTAGGGCACGTGGGATGGGGAAGCCAGGAAAAGGAGGTAAAAAGGGGAAGAATGTCAAAGCTCAGAAAGGCAAAGGACAAATGAAGGCGCGGTCAAAGACGGGAAGGAAGCCCAAGAAAGAGAGGTAGAAGGAAGGCGGATGCGTATATGACTGAGCAGGGGCATGGCCCTTGTTGTTTTTCTTTTTTATTTTTTTGTTTGTTAATTATTATTATTTTTTGTAATTTACAAAGTAAATCCTCTTACTAATTTCTTTCTTTCTTTTTCGAAAAACAAAACGGAAAAAAATGTTTCCTTTAAATCCTATCAGAATTGTACATTTGTTACATTTCAGAATGGGAATGTCCTTTTTTATTAGAATTTCTTTTAAAGACGCAAAAATTCAACAATATAATAATAATAATATAATAAACAGAAGAATAACATTTTTAAACAACAAAATGAATAAAAATTTAAGAGTTTACAAGAAAACAATGTATCAACTCTGAGTATTTTTTAGAGTGAAAGTGATCTTATTTATCTATCTCATAAAATCTATATTTGTTTCGAATAACATATTGAGATTCCGACTATTGCAAATGATATAATTAGTAAATATGTTTTTTTTTTTTTGTCAATATATTTTATTATTTATGAAGAATTATGCTTATTGTTTTTTAGTACAAGTAGCTACATGATTTACTATGATTTTTTTACTATCGTCTAATCGTTACTGAGATCTTCACTTCTATTCAATACATAATGACTGAAGTTAACTTTGATTGATTAATCCAACTAATTCATCGATGGTGGCAAGTATGATGGTCCTAATAATGATTCTACGCGTATTTTATGTATATTTCACTAATGGTTTTAAAAAATCTCATGAATTAACTTGAGTTACTGGTGTGTTTCTGACGATATTAATTGTATCTTTTGATGTAATACGGTATTCCTTACCTTGTAATCAAATTAGTTGTTGGGCAGTCAAAACTATGACAACAGAAATTATTCATGTAATATAATTACCTTTGGTAGAGTTATTATGCGAAATAAATTGTAAAATAAAAATATTTGACATTTCGTTAATTATTCGTTTCAAGCTTTCTTAATTAAAAATGAAAGAATACATATATTAGTCTAATTAAAATTATATTTTTGATATATATATATATTAAAAAAAAAGGAAAAATTCATCATATTTATATATATAAACGCGTAATCAGACTCTATGTAACCAAAAAAATAATAAGATAGTAGTAGAAATAATTAATAAAATTTGATATTATCATTATTACTTATAAGTTTTGAAAGAAATTAATTACATAAAATATATCATGTGGAAAATATCATTTAAAACCATAAATTTTGCTAGAATATTTTTTTCCTTTTTATAAATAAAACCTAAAAATGTGAGATCAGTGTTGATAATATAAACATATTGAGTTTTGAATTATTATTATGTTAATTTTTATTTATCTTATTTTTTTTAATGATTTTTTCACTTCTAATGGACCAGTTTCGTGATTTTATAAACAACTTATTATTCTGTTTAATTACAAGAAAATAATGTATCAACTCTGAGTATTTTTTTTTTTAAATTTTCTTTTGATATTGATATTGTTGCTGCATATACATATATATATATATATATATATACTCAAGACTTGAAAAGTAGATAATGTGTTTGCTAATATATATTTATCAAAATTATTTTCTTAAACAATTTTTCTTGAGAGCTTACATGAAACACTATAGACTTGTACTTGCTAACAATTTTAAAATTTAGTACATTCTATCATAATAATTTTTTGGAGAATTATTTATTTTTTGTAATCATATCACTTTTTTAATTTTTTTTCATTGTTGAAGTGAATCTTTTATAGATGTATTCAAAATTTAATCATTTGTAAAGATGATAATAAATCTTTTATATAATATTTAAATGAATTTTAGTGTAAAATATTCATTATAGATAATTCTTGCATTATGCTAATATAATAAAATAACCGAATAAACACATAAATTATAACTAAGTTGAGAAAATAAAATTGTAAAAAAAAAAAAAAAAAAAGCTGCAAGAAGGAAAGTGTAGTTGATAATTATAAAATTAAATAAAATACAGTAACGATAATATAAAAAAACAGAAAAATAAAATTAACATTTAATGTTTCTTTTTAAAAAAAAAACTAAGTTAAAGAGCAAAGATCCAAACGTGGTACGAAAGGCAGGAGGACTGAGAGCCCTGCACGCCTCTTCTTCCTTCTGCTTGGGCGGGCGTGCAGGTCCTCGCTTATTCTTCATCTTCTCTGGCTGCCCCTACAATATCTTCTCTGTTTTTTTTTTTTTTTTTTTTTTTTTTTGTTCATTAACACGGCGCCGTTTTGAGGCTTTCCAAAACGACGTCGTTCATGTCTTTCTTATTCCTGATGTTTGGTTTCAAAAAGTCACTTTGATGAACAAGAAGACATAAAGTAAAATACAATAATAATAATAATAATATAAAAAACAGAAAAATAACATTTTTAAATAACAAAATGAATAAAAAATTAAGAGGTTACAAAAATAACTTTTGTACCAAGTTTGGATCTCCAGCATTCTTTGACTTAGTTTTATTTTTTTATTTTAACATTAAAAAATAAACGATACAATATATGTTGTTTTATGGGCCATAATTGACGTACGGAAGCATGACCATTCGTGTATTGTTGTTTCTCTGCCACCCAAAACTGCTACCTCCTCACCCCAAATTTAATGTCATCACAACCTGCCCCGCTCCTATTATTCGTACCACTTGCAAAGTCGCCAACAAGCTGGTTTCTATTGAACCAACTTATTTTGTCATTCGGTTAGGACAAAATTAATTTTAATCAACACTTCCATGACAGTGAAAAGAAGTGATCCACTGCCTTTTTATTAACTTCACTCCGTATAAATTTCGCTGTTTCTATGTATGTATTTCACTCGGTACGTGCGCGTACACTAATGCAGAAAAGGAAACAAAACCAAATTCTAGAATATACTTTTCCAGCTATCCACAACAGAGAGCAACTTTCAATCTCCATCGTTCACTTGCCGTAAATCCCAGCATTCTTTTCATCTGGCCCTTCATTTTCTGCCTTCGATCTCAGCCGTCCATTTATTCCAAACCCTAGTAGAATCCACAGCTAGTCTTTCTCCTGTGAACGACTCCGCTGCAGGAAGGGTAAGCGCTCTTTTCAATATCCGGTGTGTTCGTAGCGTAGGAGCGAAAGCCTGTTTGGACATACGGTTCCCGCGGAAGATCAAGTTGGTGAGCCGTGTGATGGGAACCCTTCCCGCACGGTTCGGAGGGCACTGAATTAGAAGGAGAGGTTCACCGCCACATCATTGCGTGCAAGGGGAGCTCCACTCTCCGTTAACTCCCTATATATACAAGTATATACCCCTGAGAAAAGTTGAAGAAAATCCGCTGGAATGGGAAAAGTAAAGGGGAAGCATCGGTTGGACAAGTACTACCGGTTAGCCAAGGAACACGGGTACCGATCTCGAGCCTCGTGGAAGCTGGTCCAGCTCGACTCCAAGTTCTCTTTCCTCCGCTCTGCACATGCCGTCCTCGACCTCTGCGCCGCCCCCGGTGGGTGGATGCAGGTTGCCGTTCAGCGCGTTCCCGTCGGCAGCTTGGTCCTCGGAATCGACTTGGTACCCATTGCCCCCATTCGCGGAGCTGAAGCTATGGTGCAGGACATCACCAAGCCCGAGTGCAAGGCGAAAGTCCAGCGTGTCATGGATGAGCATGGGGTGAAGGCTTTTGATCTTGTCCTCCACGATGGCTCCCCTAATGTGGGTGGCGCCTGGGCCCAGGAGGCAATGAGCCAGAACGCCTTAGTTATCGATTCCGTCAAGCTTGCTACTCAGTTCCTAGCTCCAAAGGGAACGTTTGTTACTAAGGTACTCATTTTCGGTTGCCCTGACCTTGTTCAGTATTTCCAACTTTTTGTCTTTCAGTCATATCTTCTGTTATATATCTAAAGGTTTCATTAAAGTGCTTTGTATATCGTTTAGTCTCAGCTACGGATTCTGCATGCTGCAAGCTCATTTGTTTTTTGTCTTGTCTTAGGTTTTTAGGTCACAAGACTACAGTTCTGTTCTTTACTGCCTTAAGCAGGTTAGTTTTATTTTGTCGCCTTCTCAACATTTTCTTGATAATCTGCTCTTTGAAAGTAATTATTGGTGAGCCTCGTGCTAAACTATTGTGGTACTGATTTTTCTGCAGTTATTTGAGAAGGTTGAGGTAGATAAACCAGCTGCCAGTCGTTCAGCGTCTGCAGAAATATATGTTTTGGGTTTAAAATACAAGGCCCCTGCAAAAATTGATCCACGTCTTCTCGATGTTAAGCATCTTTTCCAAGGATCTGTAGAACCACAGAAGAAGGTAATTTTGTTGTTTTGGAATATAAACAACAAATTGACTTTACTCAAATTATCATCTCACTCCAGTCCATTATGTTTTGATATTTATGATTTTTTTTGTTGATTTTCTAAATGTAGGTGGTGGATGTGCTAAGAGGTACTAAGCAAAAGAGGCACCGTGATGGGTGAGCCTGCCTTCTTTGATTGATCTCATTATCTATGTTGTTTCCTCTTTCAGCCAATCTCATAATCTAGTGGTGTTATTTAATAGGAAACTAGGGTGACAACGGATGTTTAAAAATAGTGCTTTTCAATTGTTCATATTAACTGTATTTACTTACTAAGTTTTATTTACAGTTATGAGGATGGTGCCACAATTTTGAGGAAAGCGACTTCAGCTGCTGATTTCATTTGGTCTGATGCACCACTGGAGATCCTTGGTTCAGTTACTTCCATAAGCTTTGACGATCCAGCTTCTTTACTTATTAAGGATCATAGTCTGACCACAGACGAGGTGTCGTCCCCGGCCCCTTCTTTGGATTCGAACTTTGAATCTTGTTTATTATCTTTCCATTTACCGTGTCTTTTTTTTTTCTTTTGACAGGTTAAGGCTCTTTGTGATGATCTACGTGTTTTGGCGAAGCAAGACTTCAAATACATCTTGAAGTAAGGAAGTCTGTTGCCTTATTTTCATTGTTTTGGAAGTTTATCCTTCTGTATGACATTTTTGAGTTTGAAGTTTTATTTAGTATATTATGGTTCATGGAAGGATAAGTCGAGCATGTATAGTACTTTGTATTCTCCCTTCCGTAACTATTTGCTATTTGATTCTATCCACGTCGCCAAAAGGAGTACCTATTACTAAGAATTCTGCGTTTAATGTGTTCAGTGCGTTGTGATATTTTTGCATAAGAATGCATAGAATCCATGGTACTGCAGTGGAAATCTGTGTCTGATTATGTGCATAATAAATCCCAAGTGATTTTAGCAAAGTTAACTACCAGTCCCTAGGAAGGCTTCTGTAGTCTTGCCTTTTACCAAAATGATTGAATTCTATATTTTACTAGGGTCTGTGATAAATTTCTGTCAAGTTTCAACATTTCGTTTGGATCTAATATATGTTCTTTAATCTGCTTGATACTGAAAGACAGACACACAGGCAATCAGTAATTAATTTTTGCAATTTTAGTGTGCTCTTTGGTTCTAGCTAATGGCAGCGTTCCCATTAAAGAACCTCTTGAATTAATATGCTTTGGTGTTATTGAATTTTAAATAAGAGCCTGTAGTTTTGTTCTATCATTCTCCATTGGTAGAGCTAATAGCATATTACAGTTTACCCACATCACGTGCAATGTTCTTTTTTGTCACATAGGTGGCGGATGCAGATTAGGAAGGCCCTGTCTCCTTCCCAGAAGTCTACTTCTACTGCTACTGCAAATCTTGAAACTGAGATCAAGGAGGATGAAGATGTTAGATTGCTTAACGAAATGGAAGAGTTAACCTATGCAATGGAACGCAAGAAAAAACAGGCAAAAATGCTTCTTGCAAAAAGACGAGCCAAGGTTTGGCATTTTTCCCACTCGCTCTGCACGTACATATTCTGAGAAACAAGCTTACCAGCAATGTGTCTATTTCAGTATTACTTGTTCAGTTATCCAGTATTTCTCATGAAGCTCTCTCTTGCTTAACTTCATACGCGTATACCAGGATAAGGCACGAAAAGCAACGGGGGTACAAATAGATGCACTGGAAGATGGTTATGTTGACCATGAGTTGTTTTCCCTATCGTCCATCAAGGTTAAATACTGTGCTTCTACTTCATCATCCTTATAAAGAGAATATGGTTCCTTGCTTTGCATTGAATTATCTGTGAATCCATATTTTTTGAAAGAATTTTATGTCGATCCACTGTGCTGGATCCTCGGAACATTCTTTCTTATATGTCGCCTTGTAGTTGTAATTTGCGATTGTCTACAGCTGGTGGTGTGATACTTCAGAAGTTTTGACAATTTTACAAGTAGGATGTCAGGGACCTGATATAAGTAAGAACAAGAAATTGAAGCTTAAGTATGATGGCACACAATCATCACCTTGTCCTTTTATGAGTTCAGAAAGTTATTTTTGTTTTTGTTTTCTAAAGGGAATTCAAGAAATTATTAAGCTGTCTACAGAATTATCTTGTAGCCATGCCTCTCCTAATAAACTGTTGGATTGCAGGTTTAACTGAAGGTTGTGATACAAAACTATTGATATTCAACAGGCATATTTGATGTGCTGGTCTCGCATTCTGTTTATCTATTTGGTTGTACTGTTGGCTTTTCAGGGGAAGAAAGATCTGGTTGCTGTTGATAATGATGAGTTTCCTGGTGAGATGGATGACGTGAAGGATAGTGACGATGAAGAAAACAGGGAGGAACGTCCCAAGGATTCTTCTAGTGATATAGACTCTGATGTAGAACGCAGAAGGTCAGTCAAACGGTTCCAATGATGCTGTCAATCACCTATTCTTCCTTGTTGATTCTGCAATATTATGCTATCCTCAATGTTCTTAGGTATGATGAACAAATGGAAAATATTCTTGACGAGGCTTATGAAAGATTTGTTGCCAAAAAGGAGGGAAGTACAAAGCAGAGGAAGCGTGCAAAACAAGTCTACTCGGAAGAACTCCTGGAGGTACTTATGATCCTTTCATTTGGAAGAATGATTTTCATCCAGTGATCCTATTATGGTTTCCTCACTGTCCCTGATTTGTGTGCAATCTCTTTTCCCCATGGATCTCTTTCATAATTACTTTTGTATTCCCTTTTTATGATGCTGGGCAGTAGTGTTAACGCATGGTTCTTGGTTTCTGGTTGGGGAGGGAATCTCTGTTCCTGATCTTTGCATGGAGGGAATTTTTCATTTCGCAATATTGCTTTTCTAAAATTTTGATATTGGGTCTGCAGGGTGATGGTGGTGATGATGATGGTATGCCTTCAGATTATGATTCAGACAAAGAGCAGGGTGATTACGAGGTCAATCCCCTTGTGGTACCACTTGATGGGGGAGAAGCACCAACTCAAGAGGAGATCACAAACAAGTGGTTTAGTCAGGATGTATTTGTGGAAGCAGTGCGGGGAGGAGATTTGGAGGACGACAGTGAGGATGAAATGCAGGTTGAAAAGCAGGAGGGAAGACTTCCCATCCCTGGAAAAAAGGACAGGACTGAGAAACCTGCTCCGGTGCCCATCCACACTCTAGCCAAAGCTTCCAAGGTGGAAGATGATTTTGAAATAGTCCCTGCTCCAGCTACAGATTCGAGTGCTGAGTCGTCCTCAGATGACTCTGAGGAAGATGCGGATGCGAAGGCTGAGATATTGGCTTGCGCAAAGAAAATGTTGAGGAAAAAGCAAAGAGAGGAGATACTCGATGATGCTTACAGCAAGTACATGTTTGACGACGAGGGCCTACCAAAGTGGTTTCTGGAGGAAGAAAGGAGGCATAGGCAACCAGTCAAACGTGTTACAAAAGAGGAGATAGCTGCAATGAGAGCACAATTCAAAGAAATCAATGCCAGGCCTGCAAAGAAAGTGGCTGAGGCCAAAGCCCGCAAGAAGCGTGCAGCCATGAGGAAGCTCGAGAAAGTTCGGAAGAAAGCAAACAGTATATCAGACCAAGCAGACATATCAGATCCTTCAAAGAGGAAATTAATTGAGCAACTCTATAAGAAGGCAACGCCCAGAAGGCCACAAAAGGAATATGTGGTTGCGAAGAAAGGAGTGCAGGTGAAGATTGGCAAGGGAAAAGTCCTTGTAGATCCTAGGATGAAAAAGGATGCTAGGGCACGTGGGATGGGGAAGCCAGGAAAAGGAGGTAAAAAGGGGAAGAATGTCAAAGCTCAGAAAGGCAAAGGACAAATGAAGGCGCGGTCAAAGACGGGAAGGAAGCCCAAGAAAGAGAGGTAGAAGGAAGGCGGATGCGTATATGACTGAGCAGGGGCATGGCCCTTGTTGTTATTCTTTTTTATTTTTTTGTTTGTTAATTATTATTTTTTTTTGTAATTTACAAAGTAAATCCTCTTACTAATTTCTTTCTTTATTTTTCGAAAAACAAAACGGAAAAAAATGTTTCCTTTAAATCCTACCAGAATTGTACATTTGTTACATTTCAGAATGGGAATGTCCTTTTTTATTAGAATTTCTTTTAAAGACGCAAAAATTCAACAACATGACTGTCCTATGGTGATATCAGGATCGTAAATCTGTATAATAAATCAATTAAATGTAGTTACTTTTTTTTTAAATAATAAGATTACGTATTTAATTATAACAATTAAAAAATTTTAAGGAGTAATAACTAATTTTATGATTAACCTTACAAAAGATCATATTATACTTTAAAACGAGTAATAAGATCTATTTCTCTTATTTTTTTCAAGTGTATAATTAATATAACCTCACACGTATCTACTTATTTCGGATTCAGTTTTGTCATTGACAATTTTTTATTCTCTTTTATCTTATGGGCACATTTCGTCCTCGACCTCTGCGCCGTCCCCCGGTGGGTGGATGCAGGTTGCCGTTCGGCGCGTTCCTGTCGGCAACTTGGTCCTCGGAATCGGCTTCGTACCCATTGCCCCTATTCGCTGAGCTGAAGCTACGGAGCAGGACATCACCTTGCCCGAGTGCGATTCTTACGAGTCAATGACAGTCTCTTCGTTGACCAATTATGTTATGTCTAATGACAAGAACAATGTTCAAAGGAATAAATATTAATATGATTTTTAGCAATAAAAAAACTTATTTCAACTGTCAAAGTTTGTACATCGAATCTAAAATCACTAGTCCAACAACTAGACTCAAAACTGTTGGTTTTTAGAAGTTCAACTAAAGTTATCTGCAACAAATAGGATTTCAACAATCCACACACTAATCTCTTTACATGATACGTTAGATCGATACTACATATTCGTATAAAAACTGTTGATTGATTGACTTTGTCACATTAATCTCTTTGCATAAAAATGGCTGACATCCATTCAGATACATTACTGATTTGTACTCCTTTTTTTTTTTCAACAATGAGTACCATAGAGTAGGATTTATTAACAGTGGGTAGGATTTGATTTCTCACATGATCGTATGTGTCGTTAAGACCCATCAGAAATTGAATCAAAGAGGATGAACTGTCTATTTCACTATTCAAATTAGTAGCGTTGCATGTACTTGCAGGTAATGGTCTCAAATAACTCAATTCATCCCAAAGTTTTTTTAATTTTGTAAAATAAGCAACGACCGAAAGGCTTGATTGAGTAATGGAACTAATTTCTCGTTTTAATTGATATATTAATGGACCATTGCTTTCTCCATACTTTTATTTGATTTCATCCCACCAATTTTTTGCAGATGCGGTCTACAGGAAGGCACTGGCCAGCTTCTTCGTCATTGAGTTGAGGATCCAAGACACCACCATGTTATTTGCCTTTTGCCAACGTTCATATTCTATTGTGTTGGAGATTGGTTTCTCAAATCTACCATCAATAAGAGCTAACTTATCTTTAGCTGTTAGAGCAATCATCATGGCTCTGCTCCAAAAGAGGTAATTAGAGCCATCAAGATGTGCAGAAACGAGCTATATTCCGAGTTTATCTAAGCTTTGGAGGGTTAACATGTTGATAGTAGGATTTGGGTTTGGATTAGCCATTCTAAGGGTAGATTAACACTAAAATTTTGATGAAATAATGCTTAGTACAGACACTACTTTGATACCATGAAAAAAAGATATGAGTAAATTTTACTGTTTTTGTGTATGTATTTCATTATATGCAGGTGGGTATTTATATACACACGGGGAAGAGGGAAATGCACTAATCGAGAAAAAGAAACAAACCCTAACAAATTGCTCAACAAACCAAAAACAAAAATAAATTCTAGAATCTATTTTTATAGGTGTCCACAACATATATCAACTTTTAATCTCCATCGTCTACTTGCCCAAAATCCAACATTCTTTTCATCTAGCCCTTCATTTTCAGCTTTCGATATCAACTGCCCATTTATTCCAAACCCTAGCAGAAAACATTCTGGAACACCCCCCAAATTATTATTATTATTTTTATTTTATTTTATTTTATTTTTTTTAAAAAAATTATATGAATATAATGATTATTTATGTAATAATATATGATTTTAATTTAGTTTAATTTAATTAAATATAAATAATAATAATAAGGGGTAAAATTATTTTTGATATTTAATTAAAAATAATTTTGGAAAAAAAGAGTGAAAATTTGGGTTATGGGGATGTTTTTGAAAAGAAAATTAAAAACCAGATGTTAAAACGCAATTTAAAAAAATTACGCCATGTCAGCACCCTCGGCCAACCAGGACACACCACGTGGCAAAGATACTGACGCGGGAGGCCACGCGAAAGGGAGTCACGTGGGCGATCCGCGTGAGCATGATCGAATGGCTGAGATCCGTCCCACGCGCACGGATGGCCCAAATCAAAAGCGCGTGCAGACGGCCCAGATTGCATGCGTACGGACAGCCCACATTGAATCGCGCATGGACGGTCCAGATTGCATCACGATGAACGGTCCAGATTCATTTCAAATTTAATCGCAATTGGACGGTTCAGATTAAATCGCGATGGATGGCTCAGATTAAAAGCGAAAGGTTATAAATAATCTCATCCACACTCAAATCCTAACCCTAGCCGCCAGAGCTCTCACCGGAGAAGACAGCCCAGCCACCGGGGAACCGACCGCCGCCGCACCGGAGCACTTTTCGGCTGCCAAACGAGGTAAAAATTCTTTCCTTGGCTCGGATTTCAATTCTAAACCCACCTA
This sequence comes from Carica papaya, assembly GCF_054855325.1. Lineage (NCBI taxonomy): Eukaryota > Viridiplantae > Streptophyta > Magnoliopsida > Brassicales > Caricaceae > Carica > Carica papaya. Next base: position 101,610 of record NC_142314.1, read on the forward strand.
TGGCCAAATCGGAGCCAAAACACCGGCCAATTGGCCAGAAATGCCGTCGAATCCCAGCAGCGCCGCCACAAATTTTCTCAGTTTTTGCCTCCGATGAGGCCCTTTCCGATTCCCGTTCGATGTAATTTTTACACCATTATGACCACCGTTTCTTACTCTACAGGTTGATCGGAGCAAAATACCAAATCGTAACTCGAGCCGGAGGAGCCGCCTCATCGGAGAGCTCCGCCGCAAGTAAGTCTCGGTTTTCTATATTTTTCCTGCCCACCGAGGGCCTTACATGTATTTTCTCGCAAGAACTGGTGCTAGTTTGACTGAATTAGATCAGAAACGGCCGAAAACAGCCAATCTGAGGCGGAGCCGCCGTCACCGGAGCACGGCAAAGCCGCCGTGTCGGAATTCTGAAATTGGCCGAGTAGGCCCTAGGTCTGATTTTGAGTTATTTGGGGACATGTGCATGTACCGTAAATGCGTTTCAGTTCTTAGGAAAAAATTCAAGGAATTTAGGGACTGCCCATAGGCTCAATGAAAAACCGACTTTAGACTTCAAATCAAGTAAGGACCCCTCAACCTATTTCCTATCGTGGAATTAAAGTTCAATTAAATAGAAATATCGTATTTTTGCAATTAATATATATGTATAAGTAATTAAGGTTGCTAATGGAGTCCGAATCTGATCTATTTTTTGTTCAGTTCTTATTTTATTTATTTTATAGTTTTTAAATGCGTTACGGTATGTGGCTTATTTATTCTATGGTTTTGAATGAATGAATCACTGTTTACTTCATTATAGCTTAATTTTGTGAATTCGATGATATGCTTGTCTTATTGAATGCACGTTGCTTGTTTAAATATCCATGTTTGATTTGATAATGGAGACTAGGAATAAATAGAAAAGGAATGTGAATTGATAAGTGGATAAGTTGACAGCCTCACTAGATATTCTGAGAGATGGTGGACGGACCAGGTCCAAAGAGAACCCTACCAGGAACGTTGTCTCATACCGGATGGGGTATAGAGACTTTAAATGTTTTGGCGCTCATACCGGACGGGGTATAGAGACGGCCCGCTTCACCCTCATACCGGACGGGGTATTGAGGTTTATTGTTTTGGCACCCATACCGGACGGGGTATGGGGACGACCCTTGAACTAAATTGTTAAAGTGAATGGTTCACGTGTAGAGGGGACCCCTATGGATTTCCATGGATACTGGTAGGCTAATAAAAGAGGAAAATTGTTGTTTGATGATCGAAATATAAAAGTATGACATGTGTTATGTTACAGAGTGTGTATGATTTTATGATATCTATAATCTTATTATTTTTTAATGGTTGTTTTCGTGAATCTCACCGAGATAAGTGGACAGTAAAGGGTTTTATTATTGATAAATGAATTTGTTAAAAATTGTGCTCCATTGGTTGTTTTTATTTTCTACCAACCTTTACTTCTGTGACAGTGATATAGTGTGACGTCTTTACTAGACTAGTGTAACTCATTCCTTACTTAACCATTTTAGATCAGGAAGACTTGGTTCCCGAGCCCGTTCCGCAGGAAGACGGCGAGTAGATACCTAAAGATTTTATAGTTTTCCTTATAGTATTCATTTATAGTATTTCCTTTAGTTAGCTCATTCTTTTAAATGTTTAGTACGTTTTGGTTATTGTATAAGGGATGTTAACCATAATCTTTTATTTCGCTTCCGCACTTAGAATTATATACATTTCCTTTTAATTTCTGGGGCTATTACACATTCACTCTTTTACATCTTCCTTTCTCCTTTTTCCTTTAACTCCCAATGTATACATGTAAAGGGAAAGCATCGGAAGAAAATCCACTGGAATGGAAAAAGTAAAGGGGAAGCATCAGTTGGACAAATACTATCAGTTAGCCAAGGAATACAGGTACCGATATCGAGCCTCATGGAAGTTGGTCCAGCTTGACTCCAAGTTCTCTTTCCTCTGCTCGGCACATGCCGTCTTAGACCTTTATGCTACCCCCGGTGGGTGAATTAAAGTTGTCATTTTGTGCGTTCCTGTCAACAGCTTTGTTCTCGGAATCGACTTGGTACCCATTGCCCCTATTCGCAGATTAAAGCGTATAATTAATATAATCTCACACATATCTACTTATTTCGGACTTGTTTTGTTAGTGACAATTTTTTATTCTTTTCAACTAACATATAATTGATGTTATAAATTCAATCTTTAATTTTAGTTGGAAATGTTTTATCAATTAATTTATCACGAATGAAGATTTATTTGATTTAAAAATCTTCTATTTATGTAAAATTTAAATGTCTTTATTATAATTGAATTGAAGTATCTTAACCAGTCATATTAAATTTTAAAAGTATTTGAATTAGTAAATTTCTATTTTTGAAATATAGATGTATATACTACCAATTATTAAGAAGTATCGAAATTTCTATTACATGTTCATTTTAATCAATACTAAAATATTTTTGTTTGAGTTGTATGAGATAAAATTCTCATCTATAGTTCTTAGAGGGAGAGTTATCTTATTTATCTATCTCATAAAATCTATGTTTAGTTCGAAGAACATCTTGAAATTCAGACTATAACAAATGATATAACTAGTGAATACGTTCCTTTTCATATCAAAATATTTTATTATTTATGAAGAATTATGCTTATTATTTTTTAGTACAAGTAGCTACATAATTTACTATAATTTTTTTACTATCTTTTAATCGTTACTGAAGTCTTTACTTCTATTCAATACATAATGACTGAAGTTGACTTTGATTGATTAATCCAACTAGTTCATCGATGGTTGACAAATATGATAGTCCTAATAATGATCCTACACGTATTTCATATATATTTCACTAATGGCTTTAAAAAATCTCATGAATTAACTTGAGTTACTAGTGTGTTTCTGAGAGTCTTTTGGTATAATATGTTATTCCTTACCTTGTAATCAAATTAGTTATTGGACAGTCAAAATTCTGACGACAGAAGTTATTATTGTAATATAATTGTCCTTGATAGAGGTATTATGCGAAATAAATTGTAAAATAAAAATATTCGACATTTCATTAATTATTAGTTTCAAACTTTCTTAATTAAAAATGAAAGAATATAATTGAAATCATATTTCCGAAATATATATATATTGAAAAGAAAAGAAAAAATCATCATATTTATATGTATGAACGCGGAATTAGACCTATGTAATTGTAATTAAAAAAATAGTAAGATAGTAGTAAAAATAATTAATAAAATTTGATATTATCATTATTACTCATAAGTTTTAAAAGAAATTAAATACATAAAATATATCATGCAGAAAATATCATTTAAAACCAGGAATTTTGCTAGAATAATTTTTTTTTCTTTTTTATAAATAAAACCTAAAGATATGAGACCAATGTTCTTCCATGCAATGTTGATAATATAAACTTATGAGTTTTGAATTATTATTATGTTCTCTTCTTTTTCTTAATGATTTTTTCACTTCATGATTTTATAAACAACTACATTATTTTTGTTTAATTACAAGAAAACAATGTATCAATTTTTGAGTATTTCTTTTTTAAAATTTATTTTCTTTTGATATTGTTGCTGCATATATATATATATATACATACTCGAGACTTGAAAAGTAGATAATGTGTTTTCTAATATATATTTATCAAAATTATTTTCTTTAACAATTTTTGTAACGATCCCGGAAATATTAAAATGAAATGAGTATTTAAATATATCAAATGCGGAAGCGAGATCAAAATTTCAGTTAACATCCCTTACACGAAAAACCAAAAACGTACTTAAAATATAAAAGATTAAACTAAGAGAGAAACTCGAAAATAAAACTATGAGTATGACTACAGAGTCTCTAGGCATCCCCTTCGTTATCCTCCTGCGGAACGGGCTCGGGAACCATGTCTTCCTGATCTGAAATGGTTAAATAAGGAGTGAGCTACACTAGCCCAGCAAGAACATCACGATATCTCACCGTCACGGAGGTAAAGGTGGGTAGAAAAACACAAAAAGACCAATGGAGCATAATTTATAACAAACTCGTTTATTAACATGAAAACCTTTACCATCCACTTACCTCGGTGGAATTTATGAAAACAATATAAGAAAAATAATAACATTATCATAATCATGGAATAATATAAGCTGTAAAACATAACACTTATCACGCCTCTTGTAATTCAATCATTGTACAACATATCTTTTTCTCATTTACCAGTCTACTAGTATCCGTGGGGGTCCATAGGGGTTCCGCTACCCGTTAACCTTTAACATTCATAATCAGTTTCCAGGGCCGTCCCCATACCCCGTCCGGTATGGGCGCCAAAACCATGAACCTCAATACCCCGTCCGGTATGAGGGTGAAACGGGCCGTCCCCATACCCCGTCCGGTATGGGCGCCAAAACCATAAACCTCAATACCCCGTCCGGTATGAGGGTGAAACGGGCCGTCCCCATACCCCGTCCGGTATGGGCGCAAAAACCATAAGATCTCCATACCCCGTCCGGCATGTGAGACCACAATCCCGGTAGGGTTCCCTACGGACCCGGTCCGTCCACCATCTCCCAGGATATCTAGTCAGGCTGACCCCCATAATACAATTATAAGTCTACACAATCTTTCATTTTCCTTTTCCTCAGTCAACATCATCAATTCACATACAAACAAACAAAACAGTAATTCATGCCAAACAGACAACATACAGTATCAATTTTTCAGTCATTCAACCCATGATTAATAAAACGTAGTATATGCACACAAATCTGTAAAATGAACACATCAAACCTCATTTTGCATTTAAAGCTGTAAACAGGCCAAATAACAGTAAATCACCAATCACACTAGACTCGGGCTCCATTAGCCACCTTAAGCAATTTCACACATTCGTTCATTCATGAAATACCGTTTTATCATTTATTGAACTTTAAAACCGTGATAGGAAATAGGGTGAGGGGTCCTTACTTGTTTTCGGGATCCGAATACGATTCACAGTGCGCCTGCAGGCCGTCCCTAATTTTCCCTGAATTTTTCCCGGGCAACTGAAACACACTAACAGCACATGCACGTGTTCCAAAAAAAACCCAAATTAGGCCCAGGGCCTCTTTCGGCCCAAATCGAAACTCCGGCACGGCGGCTCCACCGTGCTCCGGCGACAACGCCGCCGCTGGCGGCGGCGAGTCGCCTTGGGTTAGCTGTTTTCGGCCGAATTCGGCCACACTCGCATCGGTCCTTGTGAGAAAACAACCCTAGGGCCCTCGGGGGGCCAAAAAATCACGGAAAAACGGAGCTTACCGGCGGCGGCGCTCTCGGGTGCGGCGGCTCTCCGGCGAGGTTCGTGTTTTGGTGATTCAGCTCCGGTCAACCTGTAGAGAAAAGAATGGTGATCACGGTGATATAAAAATTGCATCGAACGGAGGCTGGGAAGGGCCTCGTCGGAGGCAAAAACCGAGAGGGGGCGCGGCGGCGCCGCTGGGCTTCGGCCGCGTATTCCGGCCGTTTGGCCGGGATTTCGGCCTCGATTTAGCCATAGGAGGAATCAGCGTGGAAAAACGAGTCGGGGTATGAAATTTACCTCGATCGGTGGTTGGAAATTTCCCCGGTGCGGCGGCGGGTGGCGGCGGTCGGCCTCTGGTTCGTCTTCTCCGGCGAGCGGCGGGCGACTAGGGTTTGTGGTCTGGTGTGGGGGTTCTATTTATAACCCCTTGCCTTTTGATCTCAGCCGTCCATTTCGTTTTAACCTGAGCCGTTCGTTTTTGATTGAATCTGGGCCGTCCGTGCGATTGAATCTGGGCCGTCCGATCGCGCGATTGATCTGGGCCGTCGGATCGCACCCACGCGGATCGCCAACATGGCTCCTTTCGGAGTGACGCGGTCTTGCCACGTGGCAGGCCCTGGTTTGCCGGGACTGCTGACCGGGCCTGCTGACGTGGCTGCTGACGTGGCCCCCTTTTTTTTTTTTTTTTTTCCTCCTCCTTTCCGGGTGCTACAACTCTCCCCCCCATAAAGAAATTTGGTCCCCAAATTTGCCTCATTACTCTTGATCAAACAGAAGAGGATATACGGCCCTAAATTCTGATTCCAGCTCCCAAGTCGCCTCCCTAGGCGTGTGGTTCTGCCACAAGACTTTTACAAATAATATTTCCCGGTTACGGAGTATTCTGCTTTCTCGGTCCGTGATACTGACCCGTTTCACCCTCATACCGGACGGGGTATTGAGGTTTATGGTTTTGGCGCCCATACCGGACGGGGTATGGGGACGACCCGTTTTACCCTCATACCGGACGGGGTATTGAGGTTCATGGTTTTGGCGCCCATACCGGACGGGGTATGGGGACGGCCCTGGAAACTGATTATGAATGTTAAAGGTTAACGGGTAGCGGAACCCCTACGGACCCCCACGGATACTAGTAGGCTGGTAAATGAGAAAAAGATATGTTGTACAATGATTGAATTACAAGAGGCGTGATAAGTGTTATGTTTTACAGCTTATATTATTCCATGATTATGATAATGTTATTGTTTTTCTTATATTATTTTCATAAATTCCACCGAGGTAAGTGGATGGTAAAGGTTTTCATGTTAATAAACGAGTTTGTTATAAATTATGCTCCATTGGTCTTTTTGTGTTTTTCTACCCACCTTTACCTCCGTGACGGTGAGATATCGTGATGTTCTTGCTGGGCTAGTGTAGCTCACTCCTTATTTAACCATTTCAGATCAGGAAGACATGGTTCCCGAGCCCGTTCCGCAGGAGGACGACGAAGGGGATGCCTAGAGACTCTGTAGTCATACTCATAGTTTTATTTTCGAGTTTCTCTCTTAGTTTAATCTTTTATATTTTAAGTACGTTTTTGGTTTTTCGTGTAAGGGATGTTAACTGAAATTTTGATCTCGCTTCCGCATTTGATATATTTAAATACTCATTTCATTTTAATATTTCCGGGGTCGTTACAGTTGGTATCAGAGCCGCATTTCCTCGGACCCATCCCTTACACTGTAGTCCTTTAAAGAAATACTCACCGATTGGTCGTTACTCAACCATTCCTTGTAAATGCAGGTACACAGAAATGAGGAGAGGAAGGCCCCCACTAAACCAAGCGGCCCAAGATAATTCGCTTCGGGAGGATTTGGACAGATTATATGAGATGGTGGAAGCTCTCGTAGCTGCCCAGCGAAGGCAAGAGGAGAGAAGGGAGTTACCCGGACCTCCTCCGCTAGCGCAGGTTGAGCCCCCGCTACAGCAGGCTGATCCCGAGCCACCCCGGCAGGAGCCTGTTCCTCCACAGTACCACCCGGCACCACAGCCGCGGTACGACCCGGTACCACAGCCACAGTACCAACAGGTGCCGCCACAGCACATTCCAGTGCCCCCACCACATCAGCAAGTGCCACCACAGGGTCCCCCAGTTCACCCTCAGCCGGTCCCAGTCCCTCTACCTCGGGACCCCGCTCCCTCCTTGATCGACCCCGGCTTCATAGAGAGGTACAGGAGACTGAACCCTTCTACTTTTTCAGGGGGATCCTCTTTCGAAGAGGCCCAATACTGGCTGGCAGAGACTGAGAGAGCCTTTGAGACCTTGGGAGTAATTCCTGAGCAGAGGGCTGCCATTGCCTCCTACATGCTGGTAGGGGAAGCGGTACGCTGGTGGGAGCTCAAGCGGGCCACCCTGCCTGTACCAGTTACTTGGGAGCAGTTCCTAGCGGCTTTCCATGCGGAGTATCTCCCTAAACACATCCAACATTTAAAGGAAATGGAATTTGCTCAATTGGTCCAGGGTAATATGACAGTGTCGGAGTATGCCCGCAAGTTCCTGGAGCTGGGCCGACATGCCCCGGAGACATTATTGGATGAGGGCCGAAAGGCCAGGAAATTCCAGTGGGGCCTCCGCCCGGCGATCAGACAGCACTTGTTGGTGATGGAGCTCGAGACATATTCGGCAGTCCTGGCAAAGGCGCAGATCATAGAAAGGAGCTTCGACACCCGCCCTCAGCTAGCGGGAAGTTCCCGACCTTCAGCCCCGCTTCGCAGGCCAGCGCCTACCATGCCTGTCCAACCCAGTAAGAGACCCAGGCCTGCCGTTCAGGGCCCTCCTCAGGCTATGGGGGCAGCTCGTGGGAAGATCTGCCAGTACTGCGGCAGGGATCATGGGGACCGACCCTGCTACCGCCTCAACAACACCTGTCGCATATGCGGCAGTGCCCAGCACTATGCGAGGGAGTGCCCTAGGAACCAGAATCAAGGGAGGCCTCCAATCCAGGGCAGAGTTTACAACCTTACCCAGAAGGATGCCGACGCAGACCCGGACGTGGTACATGGTATGTATACTATCTCTGGCCACATTGCTCATATTTTGTTTGATACTGGCGCATCACATTCTTTTATTTCACATGTTCTTGCTTCCAAAATTTGTGTATCACCTGATAGACTTGATTCATTATTGTTTGTATCTACCGCTGGGGGGGAGACATTGCTAGGAGAGGTTGTCTACAGGGCATGTGCCGTGGAGATAGCAGATAGGAAATTGAGAGTAGACCTGATAGGGTTAGACACAGGGGATTTTGATGTAATCCTAGGAATGGATTGGCTAGCGGCGTATCACGCCACCATAGACTGCTTTAATAAAAAGATTGTATTTAATCCTCCCAACGAGGAGCCATTTACAAGTTAATAAAATTATTCGGTACTGATTCTCCCTAATGACAAATTCTTTTCTTCTTAATTCCCAGTGCGTTGATATTGTATTTTCCCTAACTAGGTAAACCCAAGAAGGAAGTTTGTTTCCAAGAGATTCCAGTAGTCCGAGACTTTCCAGACGTATTCCCGGATGAACTGCCCGGTCTACCAGGGGACAGAGAGGTCGAGTTCACCATAGACTTACAGCTAGGAACCCAACCCATCTCGGTAGCTCCTTACCGAATGAGCCGCATCGAGATGGAAGAGCTAAGGAAACAAATCACTGAGCTACAAAACAGTGGCTTCATTAGACACAGCATTTCCCCATGGGGTGCCGGGGTTACTTTTGCAAAGAAAGGGGATGGAACGTTGAGACTGTGTATTGATTATAGAAGGATAAATAAGGTAACAATTAAAAACAAGTACCCTCTCCCCCGGATTGATGACCTTTTCGATCAGTTGCAGGGTGCACAGGTCTTTTCTAAAATAGATCTACGATCAGGTTACCATCAGGTAAAAGTGAGAGCAGAAGACATCCCCAAGACGGCATTCCGAATCAGGTACGGACACTATGAGTTCCTGGTTATGCCGTTTGGGCTAACCAACGCCCCGGCCATCTTTATGGATCTAATGAACAGAATCTTCAGAGAGTTTTTGGATAAATTTGTCATCGTGTTCATCGATGATATCTTAGTCTACTCAAAAAGTAGAGAAGAACATGCTCATCATCTTGCCCAAGTCCTCCAGGTACTCAGGGAAAAGAAGTTGTATGCAAAGTTGAGCAAGTGTGGATTTTGGCTCGAGCAAACCGCCTTCCTAGGACATGTTATATCGAAGGAAGGGGTGTCGGTGAACCCCGAAAAGGTTGAAGCAGTACTTGGTTGGGAAAGGCTAACAACAGTTAAGGAAATTCGCAGTTTCCTAGGGATGGCGGGTTATTACCGCCGGTTTGTCGAAGGGTTCTCCAGTCTAGCGGCCCCTCTAACCCGACTCACAAAGAAGAATGCAAAGTTTGATTGGAATGAGAACTGCGAAAGGAGTTTTTCAGAATTGAAGAAGCGACTGACTACTGCACCCGTGCTGGCTCTACCGAGTGGATCAGGAGGGTATACAGTTTATAGTGATGCCTCCTATATGGGCCTGGGTTGTGTCCTGATGCAGCATGGAAATGTTATAGCATATAGGTCTAGACAGCTAAAGAATCATGAGAAGAACTATCCTACCCATGACTTGGAGCTTGCCGCAATCATACATGCCTTGAAAATCTGGCGCCATTATTTGTATGGAGAGACCTTTCAGATCTACACCGATCATAAGAGCTTGAAGCACATCTTCACTCAGAAGGATCTCAACATGCGTCAGAGAAGGTGGATGGAACTCCTCAAGGACTATGATTGTGACATCCTATACCATCCAGGTAAGGGCAACGTAGTAGCCGATGCCCTCAGCAGGAAGAGTGCAGGCACCCTAGCCCATCTGATGGTTTCAGAATGCAGGTCCATTGGGGCTACGCAGCAGGTTCGACTGCGAGATCTGAAGAGGGCCACATGTTTGAGCCACCTAGCAGTCCAACCCGAGTTAATCCAAAGAATAAAGGAAGCCCAGTCAATCGACCCCGCCCTAGTAAACCGCAAGAAGGATGCAGAACAGGGAGTGAACTCAGAATTTCAGATCTCTGCCGACGGATTGATTCGTTTCAAGGACAGAATGTGTGTCCCAGACGACAATGAATTAAAAAGAGACATCATGACAGAGTCCCATAGTTCAAGGTTTGCCATGCATCCAGGAAGTACAAAAATGTACCAAACTATGCGACCCCGATTCTGGTGGAATGGGATGAAGAGAGATATAGCCGACTTTGTATCTAAGTGCTTGGTATGTCAGCAGGTCAAAGCAGAACATCAACGCCCAGGGGGGTTGCTTCAGCCTTTACCGATTCCAGAATGGAAGTGGGAACACATCACCATGGACTTCGTATCGGGACTACCCAAGGCACGATCGGGACACGATGCCATATGGGTAATTATTGACCGACTCACTAAGTCTTCCCACTTCCTGGCCATCAGAATGACTGATTCGTTGGACAAGTTGGCAAGAATGTATGTCCGGGAAATAGTCAGACTGCATGGGGTCCCAGTAACAGTGGTATCCGACAGGGATCCCAGATTCACTTCTCGGTTTTGGAATAGTTTCCAGCAAGCTATGGGAACAAAGCTGTCCCTTAGTACTGCCTTCCACCCCAAACCGATGGACAATCAGAGAGGACAATCCGTACGCTGGAGGATATGCTCCGAGCTTGTGTCTTTGACTCCGGAGGCCATTGGGACGACCATCTACCCCTGATAGAGTTTGCCTACAACAACAGTTACCAAGCAAGCATCAGAATGGCCCCATACGAGGCGCTATACGGGCGTCCGTGCAGGTCACCGATTTGTTGGGAGGAAGTGGGCGATAGAAGATTGTTTGGCCCGGATTTGGTGGAAGAAACCACGTCCAAGATAGTTAAGATCAAGAAGAACATCCAGACAGCTCAGAGTAGGCAAAAGAGCTATGCTGATACCCGGAGGAGACACCTGGCCTTTGAGAAAGGTGACCGGGTGTTTCTTAAAGTCACCCCCTTCAAGGGGATTAGTAGGTTCGGCAGGAGGGAAAAATTAAACCCCAGATACATTGGACCCTTTGAAATCTTAGACAAGATTGGTACCACTGCCTACAGACTTGCACTGCCCCCTGAGCTCTCCCGGGTTCACAATGTGTTTCATGTATCTATGCTGCGCAAGTACAATCCGGACCCTTCTCATGTCGTGGCTCATGAACCGCTTTCACTCCGAGAGGACTTGTCTTATGAAGAAGTACCGGTCAGTATCACGGACCGAGAAAGCAGAATACTCCGTAACCGAGAAATATCATTTGTAAAAGTCTTGTGGCAGAACCACACGCCTAGGGAGGCGACTTGGGAGCTGGAATCAGAATTTAGGGCCGTATATCCTCATCTGTTTGATCAAGAGTAATGAGGCAAATTTGGGGACCAAATTTCTTTATGGGGGGGAGAGTTGTAGCACCCGGAAAGGAGGAGGAAAAAAAAAAAAAAAAAAAAGGGGGCCACTTCAGCAGCCACGTCAGCAGGCCCGGCCAACCGGGGCCTGCCACGCGGCAAGACCACGTCACTCCAAAAGGAGCCACGTTGGCGATCCGCGTGGGTGCGATCCGACGGCCCAGATCAATCGCGCGATCGGACGGCTCAGATTCAATCGCACGAACGGCCCAGATTCAATCAAAAACGAACGGCCCAGATTAAAACGAAATGGACGGCTGAGATCAAAAGGCAAGGGGTTATAAATAGAACCCCCACACCAGACCACAAACCCTAGCCGCCCGCCGCTTGCCGGAGAAGACGAACCAGAGGCCGACCGCCGCCACCCGCCGCCGCACCGGGGAAATTTCCGACCGCCGATTGAGGTAAATTTCATACCCCCGACTCGTTTTTCCACGCTGATTCCTCCTATGGCCAAATCGAGGCCGAAATCCCGGCCAAACGGCCGGAATACGCGGCCGAAGCCCAGCGGCGCCGCCGCGCCCCTCTCGGTTTTTGCCTCCGACGAGGCCCTTCCCGGCCTCCGTTCGATGCAATTTTTATATCACCGTGATCACCATTCTTTTCTCTACAGGTTGACCGGAGCCGAATCACCAAAACACGAACCTCGCCAGAGAGCCGCCGCACCCGAGAGCGCCGCCGCCGGTAAGCTCCATTTTTCCGTGATTTTTTGGCCCCCCGAGGGCCCTAGGGTTGTTTTCTCACAAGGACCGATGCGAGTGTGGCCGAATTCGGCCAAAAACAGCCAACCCGAGGCGACTCGCCGCCGCCAGCGGCGGCGCCGTCGCCGGAGCACGGCGGAGCTGCCGTGCCGGAGTTGCGATTTGGGCCGAAAGAGGCCCTGGGCCTAATTTGGGTTTTTTTTGGAACACGTGCAGGTACTGTTAGTGTGTTTCAGTTCTCCGGGAAAAAATTCAGGAAAAATTAGGGACGGCCTGCAGGCGCACTGTGAATCGTATTCGGATCCCGAAAACAAGTAAGGACCCCTCACCCTATTTCCTATCACGGTTTTAAAGTTCAATAAATGATAAAACGGTATTTCATGAATCAACGAATGTGTGAAATTGCTTAAGGTGGCTAATGGAGCCCGAGTCTAGTGTGATTGGTGATTTACTGTTATTTGGCCTTTTTACAGCTTTAAATGCAAAATGAGGTTTGATGTGTTCATTTTACAGATTTGTGTGCATATACTACGTTTTATTAATCATGGGTTGAATGACTGAAAAATTGATACTGTATGTTGTCTGTTTGGCATGAATTACTGTTTTGTTTGTTTGTATGTGAATTGATGATGCTGACTGAGGAAAAGGAAAATGAAAGATTGTGTAGACTGATAATTGTATTATAGGGGTCAGCCTGACTAGATATCCTTGGAGATGGTGGACGGACCGGGTCCGTAGGGAACCCTACCAGGATTGTGGTCTCACATGTCGGACGGGGTATGGAGATCTTATGGTTTTGGCGCCCATACCGGACGGGGTATGGGGATGGCCCGTTTCACCCTCATACCGGACGGGGTATTGAGGTTTATGGTTTTGGCGCCCATACCGGACGGGGTATGGGGACGGCCCGTTTCACCCTCATACCGGACGGGGTATTGAGGTTCATGGTTTTGGCGCCCATACCGGACGGGGTATGGGGACGGCCCTGGAAACTGATTATGAATGTTAAAGGTTAACGGGTAGCGGAACCCCTACGGACCCCCACGGATACTAGTAGGCTGGTAAATGAGAAAAAGATATGTTGTACAATGATTGAATTACAAGAGGCGTGATAAGTGTTATGTTTTACAGCTTATATTATTCCATGATTATGATAATGTTATTGTTTTTCTTATATTGTTTTCATAAATTCCACCGAGATAAGTGGATGGTAAAGGTTTTCATGTTAATAAACGAGTTTGTTATAAATTATGCTCCATTGGTCTTTTTGTGTTTTTCTACCCACCTTTACCTCCGTGACGGTGAGATATCGTGATGTTCTTGCTGGGCTAGTGTAGCTCACTCCTTATTTAACCATTTCAGATCAGGAAGACATGGTTCCCGAGCCCGTTCCGCAGGAGGACGACGAAGGGGATGCCTAGAGACTCTGTAGTCATACTCATAGTTTTATTTTCGAGTTTCTCTCTTAGTTTAATCTTTTATATTTTAAGTACGTTTTTAGTTTTTCGTGTAAGGGATGTTAACTGAAATTTTGATCTCGCTTCCGCATTTGATATATTTAAATACTCATTTCATTTTAATATTTCCGGGGTCGTTACAATTTTCCTTTTGAGAGCTTATATGAAACACTATAGACTTGTACATTCTATCATAATTATTTATTTTTTCAATTTTTTTCAGTGTTAAAGTGAATCTTTTATAAATGTATTCAAATTTTAAAGCTTTGTAAAGATGATAATGAGAAAATATATATATATTTTAGTACAATGTTCGTAGTCTACTTTTTTTTATTACTAAGTTCAAGTCGTATAATATTGAAATGAATTTTAGCGTAAAATATTCATTATAGATAATTCTTGCATCATGCTAACATAATATAACATAATAAAATAACTCAATAAACACATAAATTATAACTAAAGTAGAGAAAATAAAATTGTCAAAAAAACAAAAAGTTGCAAGGAGGAAAGTGTTGTCGATAACCATAAAATTAAATAAAATAATATAAAAAAACAGAAAAATAAAATTAACATTTAATGCTTAAAAAAAGAAAAAGAAACTAAGTCAAAGAAATGCTGGTAAATCCAAAGGCGGGAGAACTGAGAGCCCTGCACGCCTCTTCTGCATTCTCCTTTGACGTGCAGGTCCTGGTTTCTTCTTCATCTTCTTCGCTTGCTTGCCAGAGGAGGCGTGTACGTCTCTTCTTGTTGCCCTCTTGGGTTTTTTTTTCTTCATCAAAACGGCGTCGTTTTGATCATTTGTATTCTTGATGTCCAATTGCAAAAAAAAGAAAAAAAAATAAAAAATTAAGAGGTTACAAAAATAACTTTTGTACGGCGTCTGGATCTTTAATCTTTTACCAGCACTCTTTTGACTTTAGTACAATGTATGTTGTTTTATGGGCTAAGATTTGCATTTAGACCGTTCGTGTATTGTTTCTCCACCACCCAAAACTGCTACCTCCTGACCCCAAATTCAATGCCATCAACCTGCCACGCTCCTATTATTCGTACCACTTGCAAAGTTGCCAACAAGTTGGCTTCTCTAGAACCAATCTCCTTTTTCGTTCGGTTAGGACAAAATTAACTTTAATCAACACCTGCACGACAGCGAAAAGAAGTGATCCCACTGCCTTTTTATTAACTTCACTCTGTGTAAAGTATTTATCATGTTTAATTACATCCTTCCATTCATTGATTTTAAATTTTAAATTTTATTTAAATACACAGTAACCCAGAAGCGCTACCAAACAAGGAAATAATGGTAATTTGCCAAAAAAACGCAGCGGGGTTGTTGGGCATTAATATCAATGCCCGCGGTGTCGGGAGGTTATTTAAGCTGATAAGATTTGCCAATGGCGTACTCTTCAGGTTTTCTCTAAAAAGTAACGTGCATGCATCGGCATATTTAAAGAGAAATTCTTAAGGTATTTTTTAATGTTCCCTTAGTTTGAAGGCATTAACCAATTCAACATCTATTTCTTCTTGTTCTTCTTTTTTCTCTTTCTGTGACCGAAATGTTAAAAGTTGCAGGAGGCCGGAGAGGTTGCATTTTTTTGTTATATATATATATATATATCGAGGGTCATGGGCGGCGGGAAATGGGCGGTCATGGCGGCTGCTGTTGCCTTCACTTTGATCATATATTTGCCATCTTCTCTTTATTTTCGCCACTCTAATCATCTTCAACCACCATTTATGAGGTAATAACCAGATGCCTTCGTACTTGTTTCTATTTCAAATATTGCTGAAAAGTTTAGTATGTACCATTACTGAATCCGTCGAGTCATCTTTATTGATGCCAGCAGTTAACCATTTTTGTTTTGCTTTCCACTTGTCTCTATATACAGTAAATAACCACCAGCTTTTCCTACCTTCTTCTTCTTCTTCTTCTTCTTTCTTTTTAGTTATTTTTAAATATAAACGTACAAGTACTGAAACGTCACTTCATTTTTTATTTATCACAATACTCGCTCATTTTTTGTGTTTGCTCTCCACTTGTCTATATATATATATATATATATTTGTATACTATCTATATTTAAAAAAATTTATATTGCAATAGTTATATTAAACAGACAATACCCCATGTCAAATTTTTATATTTTTTTCTAATTGCAATAATATATTACATATATAACAATTATAAATGTTTTTCTAATTACCAGTCTTCTCCCTTCTAAATCTACTTTCTTCATAAGAGAAGTTGCTGTTAGTACCACCAAGGAGGAGAAAAAAATAAAATAAAATTGAGGGAGACATGATCAACTGAGAGAAAAGAAAAAAGAAGTCAAGAGAAAAATTAAAGATATAATTGCTGTTAAACTTAATGAAATTAATATTACCACAAGTTTTATATGTAGTTTAAAGTATATATTTACAAGTATTTGACATAAACACAAACCTATAAGGTTTCTTTTTTATGTTAGGCCTATTATTTTAGCAATAATTACATAAAACCCTCATTTATATATTAATAATAAATATTACGATTAATTATGTTTTTCAAAAACCTAAATAAATTGTAAGATATTATAAATATGATTTGTGTATTTCAAATATTTATTAAAATTTATAAAAATACAATTTAAGATATAAAAGTCATATTTATAAAATCTGCAAATTTGGTTGTACTTTGAAAGAATCTTATACTCTTTTTTTTTTTTTTTTAATATTCAATATCATTAATTTAAAATAAAAAGTGTATTTTATTTATGATCATATACACGTTAGCTCATAAGATATTAAGTAATTATTAGACAATCCATCTATGCACTTTAAAGTATTGATAATTACTCGGTCATCCCGCTTATTTTAAATATATTAAATTATTATTAATTATAATTATTTTTTAAATTATTAACATTTAAAAAATAATTATAATTAATATTATGTCTAATGTTATTTAATCTCTCATATATTTAGGCAATTAAAGAGCATGCTACTAACTTTGTTGCAAGAAGGAGACTGGCGTACAAAAAATACAGGTAATAAGATTGCAGAGTTAAAGAATGAAGAGAAAATGGCTATAAGTCCAAACCTAACGTCATGCCACCCATCTTATGGTCGCAAAGACTTGCTTGTGAATTGCTGCCCGCCCAACTACCAAACTCCACAACCTTTCATTGATTTTCAATTTCCAGACCCTTCACGACCTGTAAGAGTTCGACGTCCAATCCATATCATTGAAAAAGATGAGACTTACGTTGCAAAATACAAAAAAGCAATCTCCATCATGAAGTCTTTGCCTTATGACGACCCTCGAAATTGGATGCGTCAAGCAAACTTACACTGTCTTTTTTGTACTGGAGCCTACAACCAACCACTCTCTCATTTCCCTTTTCAGGTCCATGGATCTTGGCTCTTCTTTCCTTGGCATCGTATGATGCTTTACTTCCATGAACGTATCCTTGGAAGTCTCATTGGAGATGACACTTTTACTTTACCTTACTGGCCATGGGACATCCCTGAAGGAATGGAGATCCCCGCCTTATATATGAATCAACCCTTTTTTGATGCAGAACGTGACATTTCTCATTTTCCACCACGAAAGGTTGATTTGAACTTTAATGATGTTGAACATGGTTTCCAAGATGAACAACAGATCGATTATAACATGGCAGTCATGTATACGCAAATGGTGTCTGCTGCAAAAAAGACAGAGCTCTTCATGGGTTGTAATCTCACTGCTGGTCAGGAAGGATACTGTCATGTTCATGGCACCTTAGAGCTTGCGCCGCATAACACCATGCATACTTGGGTTGGTAGTAGTTTAAATCCTCGAAGGGAGGATATGGGTGTCTTTTACTCAGCTGCAAGAGACCCAATTTTCTATGTACACCACAGTAATATAGACCGCTTATGGGAGGTTTGGAGGCAACTTAACCACAATAAGTTGGACATCAAGGATTCTGCTTGGCTCGACTCTTATTTTTTCTTCTATGATGAAAACTTACAACTTGTTAGAATTCGAATATGCGATGTCCTTAACATAACAAAACTTGGCTATATCTACGAAAAATCTTATCTACCATGGCTTAATGCACGTCCCAAGCCTTCAATTCCACCCAAGCTTGCTCGTCAAATTCTCACCAACATGTCAACCAACCACTATCCATCGATTACAGACTTCATCCCATACGGTAAACCACTAAACAACAGCTTAACATTGAAAGTTAAGAGACCTAAAATCTTTAGAACCAAAAAAGAGAAAGAAGCGGAAGAAGAGGTGATTGTTGTTTATGGAATCAATGTCAAACAAGATGAATATGTGAAATTTGATGTGTACGTGAATGCAATTGATCATACAGTGGCTAGTCCACAATTTAGGGAATTCGCAGGAACATTTGTCCATGTTCCTCGTGGTATATCATTTCATAAGCGAGAGGGTTATGAAATGACAAAGAAGAAAGACACTCTTAAATTAGGAATCTCAGAATTATTAGAAGATTTGGAGGCAGATGCAGATGAAAGCATTTGGATCACATTATTACCAAGAACTAAAACTTGTACCAATGTGACCATTGATGGCATTCGGATTGAGTACATGAAATAGTATGATTTTTAAGTATATTATAGTGATGTCTCCTAAAGAGTAAATATATAATATTTTTTTATTTTTTTTATTTTACTTTATTCTTAAAGAGTAAAATGTTTATATGTTTTATTAGAGAATAAAACTCCGATTGAGGCATAAATATATATTTTATTTTTTTATTTTTTGAATTAACTTATGTTTTTATGCACGTGAAATTCTTGTGAATAAAGATATATAGATTTATAAAAATAAATATTTATATGCATTATCATACATCCCACACTATAATTTCATTCCAAAAGTTTTATCTCTAAGAATCAAACCAACAGCTTGTCAAATTTTGCATTAGAATGTCAAAAATTGAGTTTGAATATAGGAAAGCTATTATACATCTCGAATTTGGTCAAAGAAAATGATTAATCCAGAGGCCAAACACATTGTGATTTTAAATTTTATTGTTGCCTGCAGCAAAACATGAGAGAGAGAACTGGAGAACAATTGAAATATCATATAATTAAAATAATAATTCCGAATTACATAATTTTAGATTCCTAAGCAATGATTTCAAAGGTTGGCAAAAGAATATACTGGAAATTTTGCCTAAGAAAACTGTAAAAGTAACAAGCAGTCTATACAGGTTGGTTTTGTATGATCAAAATCAATCAAGGAGAAATTAGAAATCAGATATGTGAATTGTGGAAATTACTAAGACATAATATAAAATCCAGAATGACTTGGTTGAAGGAGGGAGAAGGAGCTGACATTTTTTGTCCAACCCAATAGAAGAAAGAGGATAGTGGAGAATTTTTCAAAATGAGTTTCCCCTTTGCGAGAGGGTTGTGTTGCTGCCAACTTTGATGAGAAACCAACCATTCTCTATCTCATAGATGGTTCAATACAACTAGAAATTAAAATATATATATATATATATATCAGTTGCAAGAATTTATTGTAATTATTATTAAATATTTTGTAATCAAATACACTATAAAATACAATGTATATGTTAATAATGGAGAGATAAGTCATTAAATACCTTTAATAATTAAGATTTTTACATTATACTTAAAAGATAACATTAAATATTTATTAATTAATTTGAGTAGAATTATAATAAAATTAAAAATGTATTAATTATATATATATATATAACAAGTGTATATGGATTTATAATTTTTTTTTATATATATCTTGTTAATTAGATATTTTTATCCATTTCATTAACATGAGTTTGACGAGTTAACGAATCACCTGGCTCACTGCCCATGTGGAGCGTACGTCACTACTGTAAATTCATCCCTGATGCATTCTTTGATTGAATACCATATTACCCCTTGTGTTTCTTGAGGTACGCTAGTCTAACACGCATTTCCAAGGAATATAAAACCAATATGGCCTGGCTGCTCTTGCCAAAGTTCAAATCCCAACCCACAATAATTTCTTATACCTCTAGAAATCAACCTCTCGGTTCGAAAATCAGACCCGAAATGGAGACAGTAATGGAGGATGAAGAGTATAATTATAGAGAAGTTAGGCTGCCATCCTTGATCCCCATAGTACCTGAGCCAGAGCTAGAGCGAGAGACAGGGGAGAGGAGGAGAGGCAGAGACATATTGATAGCGGTGGATCATGGCCCCAACAGCAAGCACGCCTTCGATTGGACTCTTATCCACCTCTGCAGGCTTGCTGACACCATCCACCTTGTCCACGCTGTTTCCAGTAAACCATCTTCATTCTCTCGTATGCTTGTTTCACTTTCTTCTTCTCTCATTCTGAATTCCCATCGTGTCAGGTGTGAAAAACCAGCTTCTTTATGACACCGCCCAAGGCCTCATGGAGAAGCTCGCAGTCGAGGCTATACAAGTTGGAATGGTTAGTGGAATTTTTTCCTTATCTCTGAAATTTGCTCTTCAGTTTCTGCTTTATAAAAATTAGAGAAATGGTGGAGTCTTAAATTGATACGTCAAGTTCTGGTTTGAGGGATATGGTATGGTCATGTTCCCTCAATGAGCTTGACTTCTCAAAAAACCCTATACTGGCGCTTTTCCTCCTCCTAACTTGTGCTCAATCATGTAAGAAATAACAGATTACTTGATTACTCCCTCCTTGCCAACCCTTATGTGCCAAGAGTTCTAGACCGTTTGTCAATAATATTCTCTATCCTCCTTGATTGGCAGTTCCTTGAATTCAACTCTTCTATCACCCCTGTGGGATTTATAAAGTCAAGTAGAACAGTGTCGTGCCTCTTCATCCAATTCAATCCAGCAACCATATCATAGTCCCTCCTAGTCTAGTACTCCGCATAGGTAATCAAACTCCATTCCCTGCACGAACCGTGTCATTCCCCATACACTTATTCTTTGGCCATTTGCCACTACAGATTTTCACCAACCATTCACCCATAAACGTGTCAGTGCCGCTACAATCAGTCAAGAACAAGACTAATCTTTTAACTTGATAATGTTAGCATTTTCATGGCCCTTCTTTCAATACGATGATATATCCCTGTTCCTTCCTCTTTCACCGCTTCCTGATCAATATCTGCAGTACCATCTCTTCTTCCTCCTTAACATCATCCAATATGAATAATTATTTACCTTTACAACATTGCATCTGAAGTAGCAATTCCTTGTTGAGATAAAGTTTGCATTTAAAGCAGGAACTTGAGTAGTGTTTTTGGGATTCTTGGTTTGCAAGTGGAGGTGCTCATTTATGGTTGCATGAGGGTTTATAGGATTTGGTATAAGTGGTATTGGAAGGCTTGGTTGATGAGTCAACACCGGGGTTTACAGATTTGAATGCTTCATTTTTGGTGTCAGGAGTAATGCTGTTGGAAGGTTGGCTATTGGTAGCTATATACTGAGAGGTGATCTTGAGGCATTTGACTATAGCTTCTATTGCAAATGGCTTGGTTCTATTGCAACTGGCTTAAGCACTTTTTTATCACTGGCCTTAATTCTTCACTAAGGTCACTGACAAAACTACATATAAAATATGGTACCAAAAGGGTTCAATTACTTTTAATTTCTAAGCATTAGAAATTTTAGCTCTTCAAACGTCTGCTCTGCTGATGTATACGAGCAATTCCCTTTCATGTCAAATTATTAAACTCCCCTATCACATCCAAGACAGAGGCCTCATGAAACACTTGCATACCTCTTTCAAAAATATATTTGCAACGAAAGTTTATTTGTTGAGCTTGCCGACCCTAATACCATGTATCAGCTTTTTCACCGAAGAACAAGGTTACCAGCTGCGCTCTGCAAGTATGATAATCTGGTACTATATATACTTGGAAGCACTTTTGACGTATCCTTGCCCATGCCCTAAAATTTTCTCCTTCCAACACAAGGATTTCCTATTCCAGGTCCATTATTTTCCTTGCTACTTCGAGTAGTTCCCATACTATTGCTATTATCCTTGCTTCCTGTTTCTAAAGGATTAGAAAGTATTTCCCTAATTAGTGAAAGAGGCAGGCCCGATGGGAGATACAGGGTTGAGTTGATTTCAAGGTCTAAGCATAATCTGCACCGCACGTCTATCACCTGTTCGAAGCATTGCTCCAAATGTTCATGGTTTTCCTGCTGCGTTTCACGATTCTGGACCTTGGTGGTGTTCACCTTCAAGGATCCGTAAACCTCAATCATGAAGAATGTGGGTTTCTGGTCGAAGGCCTAGACAGATTCATCAAGCTACTAGAAGCACTTAGGATCTGATGTAGCAGCCTTGCCTTTGTTCTTTGCCATGGCGGTGATAGATGAAAGGGTCTCATCAGGATCCAAGTGTTTTGGTACCACAATGTGAAGAGGAGAAGAGAAGGAAGAGAGGGGAGAAGAAGGAGAAGAAGGATGGTGATAGAAAAGAGAATTGAGGGAGAAAATCCTAAATTCTTTACTTATTCAGTAATGAGAGCAGACATACAAGTACTCAGCACGCATTAAAATTCTATCACAAGAGTTGTACTTAAAGATAGTTAAGAGGTTAAGGAAATAAAAGTTGTTGCAGTAGCACCAGGTTAATCCTTTTCTTTCGGCAAGGTCCCGATGGCACGTTACCATGATTATATGCAGAAACGTGAATTTGAGATATCAAATTCTGATTGGCAAAGAAAAAGAAAAAGAAATTCATAGTGACGTTTGTATGGTTATCAGGTGAGGACAGTGGCTAGAATTGTAGAAGGAGATGCGGGTAAGGTAATCTGCAAGGAAGCGGAGAGGGTAAAGCCAGCGGCTGTTGTGATGGGCACTAGAGGGAGAAGCTTACTACAGAGGTTCTCTCTCCGGCATTGTAATTAGCTACTCGCTCATCAAACTTTTTAACAATTGTTTTTCAATCTTTTTGGCAGTGTACTGCAGGGAAGCGTGAGCGAGTATTGCTTCCACAACTGCAAATCTGCTCCTGTTATTATTGTTCCGGGCAAAGGTACTCCTCTATTGTGACCATTGTTTCTTGGGCTAATGAGGGTGCTAATAATGAACTTGTTTTTTTTTTTTTTTCCGGCAGATGAGTCCTTGGTTTAAAGGAATTAACAAAATAAAGGATGAGAAGCTGCGGTTTAATGCTTTATTGTATTTGTATCAGTGATTTTGGTTTGTAGATGAATCTGTGGATTTTTCGGTAATGTTTTCATTTATAGCTAAAGGAAGTTTGTTAATGGAGGCAGCCAGCGAGCAAATGGTTTTTGGATGTTATGTGAGAATATGGAACAGAGTGACTTGGTAACTGAAGAGTTGGAAGATTGGGGATGAGACACTAGTCTCCCAGCTGTAACCCCCTTACTGCACTTTTAGATTAGATGGGCGGCCTGGCGTCCGTATGACATTCGAAATTCAATAATTTCAATTTGTGGAAAACAAAGTTGCCCCAAGCCATTTTGTCAAAAAAAAGAAAAAGGGGTAGGCATTTGCTTTTCTTCTTAAAGATAATTGAGGGGAGCAAGTAGGATTGGATAGATATTTCATTAGTCATACCAAAACCCAACATGAAAAATAAGTTGGGAACTCTACAAGTGTCTTTTGTTTTTTCTCTGTCATCATGCCTGTTTTCAGATTATGGGGTAAAGACATACACTTGGGTGCTTCTACTGCATCCAAACATATTTTCTCATGTACAATTGCAAAAAAGAGAGAGAGGGAATCTTTGTAGATTTTAGCTTCTTTATTTCTTGGAATTCCCAGTCTGTGAAGGTTTGTGAGAGGGAAAACAAATTATACTAAAATATTTAGGCCAAAATAGCCTATGATGGTAATATTTGAGTCAATAGAATATATGATTTAATTTATCATTCTATTAGTAAAACTGTTCGAAGCATTGTTCCAAATAGATAGAATAACTCAACAAACTGAAAAAGTTTATATATATTTTTTTTTAATTAAAAATTGTCTTAATTTCTTGTCCAATCTAATTCATATGCTTACTTTGCAAAAAGCAAAAATATACTTTTGATTAACAAAAATAAAAAGAATAGAACCATTTGATTTTTTTTGTCACCTAAATTTTTACATTATTTCTTTGTCTATTTAAGTCATATATTTTTAAATTTTTATAGATTCAATTTTAATACGTCCTAGGTCATGTGCCCAGTTGTTAACAATCAACCCATTGAATTGTTACAAATTTACAAAAGTACATGGCAAAAAATAGACCAAAATATAATATATAGATTTAGATGGAAAAAGATTTGTAGAGTGTTTTAGTAATATATATTTATATGGTATACAAATAGGGAAACTAAATTAATTTTGATGAAATGGGGGATGGGACCAAGAAAGAGAAAAGGCAATATCATATATCATTATCCATGGAAAACAAAGAGAATCAAAGAGATCTTGGCAGGCCCACCGATTTCACCCATTGCCTATTGCATATGGACTTGAAAAAGGACGGCCTTTACGGTGGTCCCTTCTCTCCTCCGTAGCCGCAACCCAGCGGACGGGTAATTTTTTTTTTTTTTGAAAAAAAAAAAAAAGAGAAGAGATTATATGTAATGATAGAACATGTCCATCCCAGTGAATAATATTTGTGTGTAATAAGAAATTTAATTTGTATGAGATTATGATCTCACCAGAATCCAATTGTCTTGTCTTCCGACCAATTTAATATTAAATTAATCTTTTTCCCCTCCCCTAGTAATTTGTGGTTGGAGTCCAACCAAGATAATTCTTTGGTTGGTCCCCTCCTCCCAAACCCATCGCCATCCATCCAAAACCTCTACATATTCACACTAGTTATGAGGATAATACGTATCAATCTTATTCATACTATGTCTGGAGTATACACATACAAAAATATATACGTTATGTACTTGTACTACCCAAAAAGAAAAAAGAATTAATACTCCTTCAAACAATTGCTGGTGATCCTTCCACATATATATATATATATATATGTGTACATCTTCCTCATTCAGATCCCTATCTTTAGGTTGCTACCTTCAATAGAACCTGCAACACATATATAAATTAGTCCCAACACCAGCTTTCATTGCTGCAACTTTTAACAGAACATTATTAAAAGCCATATAAGGTAAGGAAGAGTTGTTTGTTGTCTGGTAATAAGAGGAAAAGTGTAGTTAAAAAATGAAACTTCCTCTTAAAAGTCATCAAGAGAAAGTAGGGTCGTTTTCATTCGTAACTAAAACCCATTTTCTGCCTTAATAAGCTTGACTCTTCTATCTATCTACCTGTGAATGGCTGAGGTGGAAAGGAAATCTGATGGTCAAATGTTATATTATTGTAAACATTCTGCAACTCAACGTCCCATGTGGAAGGAATTTGCTGCATCGTTGAAAAACAAGTTTAACTCGATGCACTCACACATAATACATTTATATAGTAAGGGCAGAATCATTTACAGTGAAGCAGGATGAATCAAGAAATGTCTCCACAGGGGCACTGATAGTTCTTCTCAGCCCCATGTCAGCACCAGGGTTCATTCCCATTTCCACTCCACAAGGATTAAAGTCAACATATCCAAGTGTAGAGAAATTACTTGTGCAGGCCTGCTAATCAATCCAGAATCTTAAGAGTTAGAATTTAGATACTGTTAATAAGGCTCCTTAAATTCAACCAGGTTGAGTGGCCAACCTCTTTGGCAAACAGGTTGTCTATGTTGAAGTCAAGTCTTGGGTTCACAGCAGCTAATTTCATTGACAAGAACTGTTTTATGATGACAGCATCATCAGTAGAGAAATAAACAAAATTCTGCTTATCTTTCAACAAAAATGAGGAATTACCTCCACTTGTCTTTGAAGAGATTGAACATAGTTAATGATTTCATCAAGCATCCCTGCCTTTCCAGTGATTCTGTTGCAGCCTGGTACTAAATCTTGCAGATACTTCATCCTCTCACTGATTTTTTCTCTTCTTACCTGCCATATATACATGTTAATATTCAAATATTCCAAAGCCTCACAGATTGAGAAACCACTGCCTGCACCACTCACCCTCTCTGCTAAGCTGTGGCTGTCCGTGGCTTGACCTCGACGAGCCCTCACGTGGATGTAATCAGGCTTTTGACCCTCACAAGCCTTTGAATTCTCCTTACATGTATCACCACACTTTTCTTTCTTGTTACTCTGCTCTGTCACCTTTGAGTCTCCTTCTTCCGCGCACGCTTTCATCTTCTTCTCCTTTCCTTCATCTTCGGCAGCAATCTAGACACCATCAAATTGAGGACCACCATTAATCATCTCATAGAAGCTTTCAGCTCACACTACCCACCACTTTCAGAATTCATGTTTTCCGTTGTGGATTTTTTTTTAACGAAAAAAAAAAAAGGAAAAAAAAAGGAGAAAAAGAAAAATCAAGAGCAAGAAACTATAACATAATTGGGTTTATGTTCGAAGTCCAAACCTTTGCGTTTAGCATCTTATCAACCTTCCTCTTCTTGAAGCTGTCTCTACCCGTTGTTGCGCTCACCTTCTCAGACAAAATCGATCCTTTAGGCTTTGCCTCCACTGCCTCCATGGCCACAGCGGCGGCCACCGCAGGCGGGCAGCTAGAAGTCCTCGAAATGCTATAATTCATCTCGAGACCCGAGTAATTGCTATACGCACAAGGCCCCAAGAACTCCATACCAGCGCGCAGCTCTACAGTCTTCCCCAAGTCGGTCCAGCCGGTTAGCAAAGCCGGGTCAGGCTTCACCGAGCGGGTGACGACATCGGCCAACGCCGGATCATGAGCGGCCAGCACACCCCCCTGAAAATTCTGCACTTGAGTCGCCTGTGCGGGCATCGAGAACAGCCCATTGAAGTCGCTGAAACGACTCTCCTGTTGTTGCTGGTCAGGTTGAAGCTGGTCTTGTTGCCATTTCAAGCGAGCTCTTTGCCTTTCCAGTACTGTCATGTCCGTACAGTGCAACATCTGTGGTAGTAAACCCCCTCTATTCATCACCAACTCTACGAATCAATTAATTAAAACAAACTCCAACTCCTCCTCTTTAAACCCAGAAGAAAATAGACAAGGAAAGAGAAAATGTATACAAGAAAGGAAAAGAAACAATAAGGAATACCCCACAGAACCAAAAGCCCAAAAGAGGATCTGATGCACCAGTCCTAATGGAGATAACTAATAATGGTGGCAATGGATGGTGGTACTAATGGAGGATTACAGGGGAGGTAGTATACGGATCCATGTCAAGCACGAGTTCATCGTGGGCAGTTATTGTAGATATAATAAACATACGTGTGTACATATATATAGAAAGATGAGAGATGTGCGTGTATATATGTGCGAGCTTGTGTACGCAAGGTGGTTTGTGCTGCAAATTAAGGAGTTATATTACTTTGAGAAGGAAGAGAAGGTATAAAAGGAGGGAGAGGGAGAGAGAGAGAGAGAGAGAGAGAGAGGTGGGGTATATAAAATATAGAGAGAGGAGAAGAGAAAAATAAAATAAAATAAAATAGCAAATAGAAAATGGGAGTAATTATTATGAGGAGAGAGGCATCGGACGTATCCATAACCATAGACCGTCTTCCGGTGGGACCCACTGACATGACCGCCACGTGGGCGTGTCCGAAGCACGGAAAAACGGCCTCAACTACAAAAACATTTGTTACTAGCAGCAGCAGCAGCAGCAGCAGCTGTTGCTTGTCGCTGACGGTCTTTTTTTTTTTTCCTAAAAGAAATTAATTAATCTCTAATTAATTTAATCGATTAGATGTTAATTTTAATTGACCACAGCTCGAAATTTCTATCTAATTATAAAAAGAAAGAATACATGGGAACTCACAAGAGAGATGATTGGGTTTCTCCCCGTGAAGGATGGCGGAAAGCTCGGCCTAAGTTGAGTTTAAGTCATCATCCACATGGGTTCTTACACGTGTCGGTCATTGATTCTTTCAACCTGACACGTCATTTGATTATGTGGCAACTGACATGGGGGTATTTCTAAATAAGAATATTTGTTTTACGTGTATTAAGGACTTGTATCAGGCGCTTCTAAAAATAGAAACACTTTGGTTTTAAATTCAAGTAAAGTTTCTTATTATCATATGTCTCGTGCAAAAATAATGTACATTGTTCCTCAGAAAAGCTGATGATAATAATAATAATAATAATAATAAACAAGCAAACAAACTGAAAATTGTACACCGAACGCCAAAGCAATTCAATCAATTTCTGTACAAGATTTGATAGCAAACTTTGACTGATTCCATACATATACATATGCAGGTGATCAGATTTTAAGTCAGTGAGGAAGGAGACTACTTTAGGATCATAAACCTTTTTGTTTTATTTAGTGCTTAATTAATTAAGCACTAAATATGATGTTGTCTTTAATTTTGTCGTTATAGTTAACTTTAATAAGGAATTAGGCCAGTAGATGTGTGCTTTTAAGTCTTTAAATAAAATAATAATAATAATAATAATAATAAGAAAGATGTAGTTTGGTTTTACACTAATCCAAAATGATTGATGGGTTTGGGGTTTATATATGTATATATAATATCAACAATTACTTTTTTTTTTTTGCATATTCGTATTTGCAAATTATTTTTATTGTAATTTTGAAGATATATATATATATATAATACAATCTACTAAATATATTAATCTTAATTGTGTGTATCTACTACTAAACAGATAAATTAATTAATAAACTCAATCTAAGTATCTACTAGCTACTTGAATGACCTTTTATTTATATATATATATATATATATATATATATAGTCTACAACTAAAAGCAAGTGGGTTCGTTTTATTCTTCTCGCTATCACTTTCCACTTTATAAAAATTTTTTATTTCTTATACTATTTTATGAACATATATAATCATATTGCCTTTTCAATAATCTTTACTCGTGTAAAACGGATTACATTCCCAATTATATAATTATAGCTGTACGTATGAGAGTGTGATTCTACTAAATTCAAGATTATTAATCTTCCGCCACCCAATTTGCATATAATTAATTAGTGAGAAGGACATGATTCGGAATGAGACATCATAACAGTCTGTTTTCTTGCTCCTTAACATCATTCACTTGTGGTCCAAAAACTAGATTCCGAAGAAAAAGAAAAACAAAAATCGTAAAGTACAAGACTATCATACATACATACATATATACGATACGAATAACCATCATCTTTTCTTTTTTTTTTTTTTTTTTTTATAAGTTTCATTTTTTAAAGTTGAAAACATGCGTGCCATGCATGCAACCCAAATCGTTTGAGGGGTTGATGGCATCCTATTTATGATTAAGCCACCCGAATGTAAAAAAATATTTTGTCTCGGAAGAAGAAAATGAAAGTAGAAAATTTTAAATGCATGTGATATATATATAAATATATATATATATGGGGTTGTTGTCACCACGTTATAATAGAAATGTGGCTTGGCTTTCTCCATAACATGAAAACCCAGTTTTAAAATTAAAAACTATATACGAAATCTTCATATATATATCTTATCTTTCATGAGATGTTAATAATGGAAGAGCTAGGGCAAGGGATGGATAAGGAGGCAATGCAAGATTGCAGCAGATCCGATGTTAATGGAATCCTAGTTCTTGCAGGCCCTCTAATGTTATTTATTATATACGTGTTTGTTTATTAATTATATAATGCGTGCATATAATATAATATGGAGAAAGGCAGCCGAGAGGGTAGTAATTGGGTCCTCGGAAGCTGTTCTGTCTCACATTGCTCCATTCCACTTTCGGTTATCATTTCTAATCATATACAGATGCATTCTATGGGCTGCCTTCACTCTTTTATTGCACCAACCAATACATATGTCTCTGTCTTCTTTAATAATGTGTGTGTATACTTATATATATATATATATATATGTACATACACAATTTTGGCTTGCTTAAATCAATCCTACTTATTGAAAAGTACCCAGTTAATAAGCAAACCATATGTGTGTGTGTGTGTATATATATATATATATGTAGATATATGTGATGTAAAAGAATTATTTAAACTTGTTATGTTGTAGTAAAACCATAAGCTGTGTACTTAGAATATGTACGTGTGTGTGTGTATATATATGAGGAAACTATTTTTAGCAAAACTGAAAATATTGAGATTCTTCGAACTCATTAGATTCCTTAAATCTGAAGGAATTTATCGCGAGTGTGTAATCACATCATGTGTGTCTCCAAACGTGTAAAAGCATACAAATTGCACGAGGAACAAGACGTGTAATTAATTATATAAATAATTTGGAATCAGAATAAAAATCTCATTTCTGCGCGGTAAAATTAAATTCTATTGACCCAAATGAGAAAATAAGTATGTGCTCCTTCATGTGCTTAATGGGCCAGACGTCGATGTGGGAAATTTTCCAGTGCCAGGTGCCATGGTCCTAGCTGCCTGCTGCCTCACACCAAAATATATAATTGTACCATGAGAAGAGTTAGCGTAGGGGCGTATTAATACGTATCTATATAATCAATTAATTATGGGCAAGCTTTAGTTATGGGACTTGGGGCTGGGCCATAACTCGGCACATATATATATATATATATATATCATCCTATCTTGTAGTTTTATATATAAATATGTATGTACATGCAGAAGGTGTAAATGTTTTACGTAATTTTGATCGTGAACTATTAATTAGTTTAAAATATCTTTGGAAAAAGTTAATTATATTTCGGGAGGAAAAAACAAAATATGTGGAGATGAAAATGGATGCCCAAGTTCCAACCACCTGACGTTTGATGCCATTCTCAACAGTAACCTCCTCTCTGGTCATGCCACTTGCACCCACTTTTTCTTTATATATATATATATATATATAAAACTCAGAAAATTAATATGATTTGGAAATATATATGTACCACAAAATTAAGGCTTCCAACTACCTTATCTTCTGGATCCCATAATACCATTTTTAGAATTTATAATAAATCAGATTCATTAAAAACATATGACATACGCACCAAAATAATTGAAATGGTATTGTAATTACCATGGTTGATATACACACGAATGAATCAAATAAAAAAAAAAAAAAAAAAACTTAGCTGTTGGATCCACTTGAATTGGATCTAATGTTTTGCTTTTGTTAGCTGTTGGGTCTGACCGCCACCACAAAAACAGAGCCCCGACGGGCCCATTACTTTTTGCCCCTTTTAATCCCTCGTAAAAAGCTACCGAAAGCAACCCATTCAATTTCAATTCGGTTAATCATAACATTCTTACCCATTTTTTCAAAGATTTATATATATATATATATATAAGAAGAAGAAGAAGAAGATGTTGTGATGAGATTAGATGTTGCAGAGGGTAGAGCAGACCAGACCCGTGATGAATCATTTGAATATTTCTTGATTTTTCAAATCTTTTCGGAATTGGGCCAATACCATTTCACTGCACAAAAAGTTGAAACGAAACAAGAATCACTCAAAAGACTACACACGTGACTTGATTCCAAATTCAAACCCCCATAAATAAAACCACCTTCTTTTTCTTTTCTTCTTCTTCTTCTTCTTCTTCTTCTTCTTCTTCTTCTTAAACTCTACCAGATGGTTTCAAATTGTATTCTCTTAGAAATCTTCTTTTATATACATATACGTATTAATTATGAGATCGAGATATCAGATTTCTTTTTTCTTTTAAGTGAGTGTTGAAGATAAGAATATAGATAGAGACAAGAGAAGAAAGGGCACTTTCTTTTCAACGGGTTATATCACAAAATATTGCATGGATGCATGCACTGACACTATTCCCGAACTATAAACATATATTTATATACGAGTATCGGTCAAAGACAGCATTTGCCAGTTGCAGAATGAAACCTGCTTCACCACCATCGCCACAAACCCAGCATCTCATAATTATTTACTCTCTTTGCAATATTTAAGTTGACTTGTTCAAATTAATAAATTCTAAGAATATATTAATATGCTCAGGAGTTCACTTGCAAAGAGTAATTAGATCGAGTTAGTATCGTACGTTCATTAATATTCACAAAGTCAAAGAAGCCAAAAATAAGTATATATATTCAGATTAATTTGTACGGTTCCCTTAGTGGATAAGAGGAAAGAAAATAAATGTAAAATTATTAGATGAATCGGGAGAGACAATGTCACATGCATCAGGGTTTTGGGGTAATCATAAAGAAGAAGAAAGACACCAAGGGCCTGGTTTTATAATCACAATATATATATATACACATATATATTTAAGTATTAGTAGTGTATAATAGTATGAATTATATGGGTTACAGCAATATGGGAGACCCCAGCACTGAGCTAATATTATAAGGTAAAAAAATTAATTAGTTGTTAACATTTAAAAAATAAAGGTGACAAGAGATGTCTTATCCGTATTTAGATAAATACTAAACTCTAAATTTTTTCAGTTTCAGTCCTCTGCATTCAGTTCCATAAACGAAGGCCTCACATTTATATATATATATATATATATATATATTGACTAAAATAACTTTTACAAATTAATTGAGCCAACTTGTGTTTTGATGTGATTTAGCAAAAGTTAGTCCCTATTCACATTCTTAATGTAACTCTCTGCTTTATTTCCAAAGCAGCCCGTTAATGATTAATCGAAGATCACCACTACATATATATATATATATATATATATACTCCTTCACTTTGCATAATAACTATATCAATTAATTACTTTACAAGATTACTATTATGTTGGTGGCCTACCAATGATAAACGTCTCCCACACTGATTTGTTTGGATTAACTTACCATGCATTCCGTCGAATATCTCAAATATTATTTTAATTAAAAATTTATACTTAAAATCTCAAATATTATTTTTACTAAACCCTTTTAATTTTTAAATTAAAAATATATATATTTTTATTGTTATTTATACCAAATTATAAATAAAAACAAATATTTTAACAATATTTATAGTCAGTTTTAAATAAATACTAACAAAATAAAACATTGATAATAATAATTCATGAATCATGTATTTAAGAAAATTTTGTTCGATGATATGTGTTGTTATGCAATCCAATATTGGAAATTGGGCTGTACGGAGAAAATTTTGTTAAAAAACTAGCACACCATTAACAAACAATGCTTCGACTTTCTCAAAATGAACCTGGTTCATTGCTCTTGTACTCTTGCCATTATCTGAGTTTTAAATATATACGAGTGTGTCATATCATAATTGATTAAAACTAGAATATAACAAAACATATAATCTTAAATGCAGAGAGTTGCAAAGAATGGATTAACTGAAAATACTACAATTGCAGACTCACTATCTACTCTTGATTTTTACACTTCAATCCAAACTTTAATGATTTAACGGATGAAATTTTCATGTACTCTAGTTATTGGATTCAGAAAATTGTTCTGTTTTTTATGCTTTTGATTAATGTTTAAATTTCAATTATTCAGTACACCTGATAAAGCATTATGGTCCCGTGGATACTGTGACTTGTACACTATTAAAACCATTAATACGATACACAACTAAAGAATAAATATATCAAATCTCTCTAATAACAAGACACAGCGGATAACAAGTAGCAAACATCACGTGTCGATGCAGAATTTTCTATGACACTTATAATGCCTTCTGGTTTGGAGGGTCGATAAAGCCCCAAAATACAAATATGAATCACACAATTAACAAAAACGCCTAAACGTTCTCAAACCATATAATATATTGTAGCTATAAGAGAAGCATGAGCAAATAAAATGAGAAAAGAAAAATACTTGGTCAGAATATGAGTCAGTAAGTCCAGCACTTGCCATATACCAAGGTTTTGTACCTTAACATGTAAATTTTATATGCACAATTGAAGATTGCAGACACCATAATGGGATACAACCACCTGGATTGATTATACATAAGAGCTATAAAGCAGAGGAGTACATGAAGCACGCTTCAAGCATTTATGCTATTCCACACAGTTTGAGGGCCAGACACGAAAGACATGAGATTTCCAACACAAATCAACAAATTATAGGAACAAAAGAACAAGATACCATAACAACGATACACCATCACCATTGCCTAGTTAATGTGTTCTTTTACCTTTTCTAATATATTAAACTACACAGCAATCTGCACAGGATACCTGTGGATACAATCTTCCCATGGGCTGTTAGAAGAAGGCTTTACATTGCGGAGAGCTTCCCAAACAGCACTGTTACACTTGAAGCCACTTCCAAAAGCAATCTGCCAAACGCGGTTACCCTTCCGCATCCTCCCCTTTGCCTCTGTGTAAGCCAGTTCGTACCAGATAGAGCTTGAAGAAGTGTTACCAAAACGATGCAGAGTCATCCGAGATGCCTCAACATGTATGGGTAGAAGCTGCAAGTTCTTCTCAAGCTCATCAATCACAGCCCTGCCCCCAGCATGAATGCAGAAATGATTGAAAGCCAGCTTGAAATCAGGGATATAAGGCTTGATGTTGGCACTAAAAAACTTCTTGGCCACCAAAGTGAGAAAAAAGAGAAGCTGTTCGCTTATTGGAAGAACAAGAGGACCCAAAGTTGTAATATTAGTCTTAAGCGCCCCACCAGCAATCGCCATCAAATCCTTGGACAAGGAAACGCCGGTTTTCCCATTATCATCCTGCTCCTGATGTACACATCTAAATGCCTTATCATCCGCCCCGCGATGGGTCCTCACTACATGTACAAGCTTATACTTGGCCCTCCACCTATCCCCAGATTTATTAGACAACAAAGCTGCGGCTCCCCCTACTCTAAACAAGCAATTTGGTATTAACATGGACTTCTTGTTACCAAAGTACCAATTTTGTGTTATGTTCTCTGTACTAACAACAACAGCATACGTATTCCTATGAACCTGCAGCATATCTTTCGCAAGATCAATCGCTATAACTCCAGCACTGCATCCCATCCCCCCAAGATTAAAGCTTCTGATGTTCCCTCTCAACTTATACTTGTTAACAATCATAGCCGAAAGTGATGGCGTTGGATTAAATAAGCTACAGTTCACCACTAGGATGCCAATGTCTTTAGGCTTCAC
Organism: Carica papaya; assembly: GCF_054855325.1. Classification (NCBI taxonomy): domain Eukaryota; kingdom Viridiplantae; phylum Streptophyta; class Magnoliopsida; order Brassicales; family Caricaceae; genus Carica; species Carica papaya. The sequence goes on from NC_142314.1 coordinate 136,529, forward strand.
ATTAGTATTAGCAAACAGATTATCCAATGCACCAAACATCACCTGCTCCGCCTCCTCTCTCGCCGCCGCCATTGACGGCCTTGGCGGGATATAATGCATAGCCTCCGGCACGTAAGTCTCTTCTCCAAGCCCAGAACGCTCCAATATCTTTCGCTGAAACTCAAGAGACGATTCATCGAAATCTCCGGTGAGCGTCGAATGCTCCATAAACTGGTGGAACTTTACTTGTAAATGAGATGGAGGGCGATAGCATGAATAGTCAACCAAATAAACGGATCTGGGCCGGGTCATGATGTAGACCGTGGATCCGAATACGAGAAAAACGGCGCAGACGATGACGCTGACCAGATTATATTGGAGATGGAGCCAGAGTTGGTGAAGATCATCCGGGTTCATTTGTGATGCTTCAGCGATAATGACAGCCGTTAAAGGGACCAAGCAGAGGGTCAAGAGATGGGTTATGAGGTAGTGGTAACCCAATTTGACATACTTTAAATTGACACTCTGCAAGAAATCCGGCAGCCTCCTGGATTGCCGCGGGATTGTAACTCCTGCTACATTACTGGATTCTGTACTCATGGTAGGTAGTTTTAGTTAAGGAGTTGTAGAAAGAAGAAAGAGTAATTCCAAATGGCTGATTGTGACGGAGCCGTCAGGGACGAGGGGAAGTGGGTATATATCCGAAACAGAAGACTGACCAATGAGAAAACTAGACGGATCTAAATATATATTTTTTATAACGAAAAAGAAAAGAAGAACAGGATTTGTTGGGTTTAGGATGGTTGATACAACTAAAAAAACAACCAGTCGGCTTTAATGAACACGTAGTGTTGATAGATTGGAGTTAGAGAGAGACGTGGAGGTTATGTTGAGGAAGCTGAAACTGTTGATCTGTTTTTTCCTTTTTCTCGAGGTATGTCAAACTCCAGAGTCGCTCTCTGACTGGTATATTTGAATAGAATTGCGAAGAAGAAGAAGAAAAGGAGTACATAAGAAATGTAACGTGGAAAATTAAATTAAATGGGGTATGCTTTGGTGGGCACGTTTTTTATTTTTCATTTTTTTTTTTTTTTTTTTCCTTAAAGAAAAATCTTCGTAGTTGGACAGTCAGAGTTTGAGAGTCAAGGAGCGGAAGTTTCAGAGCCATTTCCGTGGGTTAACTTTTTTTGCAGTTGTACGAAATGGGGAAATATTTACCGTGATTTGACATTTATCTAATTACTTACCGTAATTAATTATATAACTTTTTTTTTTTTTTTTTACTTTCCGTTTTTTAAACTCCTGTGGGTTAAGAAGTGTAAATAAGAAGATAAGGCAAAAAGAAATGCTTGATGTTGTTAGAAGATGGTAGAGAATTTGTGAAGACAAAATAATAGTGGAGAAATTGGTGATTGTGGTGGACCTATGAATTGAATGTGTCGAAATCACTTGCGTCCTCCCCCCGCCCCATTTATAGCGCATTAAAAATTGGTTCGTTACTTTCATACGGTCTACACCACCATCAAACTCGCCAACCCATCGGTTATAATATTTTTCTTATTTGAATGATTGATTAATTAATTAATTAATTAATTTCTAAATTAACTTTAATTATCATCTGGGCAGGGTCATGATAATACGTAATATATTCGGTGAATATAAAATATGTTCATGAAATGTTTAATTCAATCAATATATACATTGAATATTATACACACGTTGCATTTTAAAATTTTTTTAAAAAAAATAAATCATTTTAATATATGTTGATTTGTAGTGGGTAGATTAATTAAACAATATTTCAATACTTAAATTAAAAAAAAAAAAAAATGATGGACCATCTTTAGAATTAAATGGTATTAATAGTGCCAGCAAAATAGTTGTTGTTGAATATTTGACAGGACAAAGCGTCTAGTTCGTGTAATGACCAATGGGTTTTAACACACTCCAACTAGATGTATAATGCCAAATCGATATGATCCGGCTCTTGCTTCTTTACGAGTTGAATGATGTTAAAGATTATAATATTAACTAAATTGAATTTCATAATGGCTAAATTTTTTAATCAGAAAAGTTAAGAAATGAACCTTTCTAACATAAACTTTGATAATTAAAAGAAAAAAAGTGTAAGATCACTTATGGGTTATGATGTAAAACAAAATTAATTTCAGTGTATGTATATATATAATTGATAAAACGTTGATGTTATTGTTTACATGCAAAAAGCCTCTGCTTCCCCATACATGGTAAAACAACAGCAGCATACGCCGTCAGCCCTTTTGTTTTCATAATTAAATTGAACCGCAAAAATCATGTGCCAACCCCCCAATCTCTTCTTCCGGCCGCTGCCTAAGCTGGCATTACCCGCTATTGGAACATAAATTTAATTAAATTGTATGTATCAAAATAATTGCAAATATAAAGAACGAGATAAGAAAAAGAAAAAAAAAAAAAATGAAGGAAGAGGAAAGTGGCGTCGATCCAACTCCTTCAGCCCTTTTAAAACCCAAAATTAAGTCCAAGCCCAGCCTCTTTCTTACTTAACTGCCGGCCCAACTCTGAAAAGAAGAAAGCGTCGAGGGAACGAACGCAAGCCGACGTGGCGGAAGCCACATATCAAGAGTCTAAACCATAGAGAAGAAACCAGGAGAGACGCGGGGAGACGGTGAGAGGCGCGGGAACATTGCTTGCGTCGTGTCTCTGATTCAGTAAGATCAGCAGTGTGAAGAAAGGAGAAGCGTCGATTTGATGCGACCAAAACACATCGAGGCCGAGAGTGAGGAGAAATCAGGAGCGTCAAACTGAGAAGCAAAAAAGGGAGGCTATCCGGCTCGATAAAGGAAAAATCCGAGGGAGGAGAAACCGAGGAAAAGAAGCTGAAGAAAGAAAGAAACAGGAAGAGAACGAAGAAACAAGGAAATTTCAGGGGAGACAAGTTCGACTCTTCTGTTATCGGGAGAACGGTATAGTCTCGTTCCCTCTTTTCCGTGTTTGATTTGTGTATGAAAATGTTGTTTGCAATAGAATTGAATTTGAAAGCAGCAGAAGGATATGGGGTCGGGTTCTCTCTATATGATGGTTTTCTTTTTCTATGAAAAATGACGCATGACAGATGCATTTTCTTTGTCAGTATGCTAATGTGAGTATATTATTCGCTTGATTTCTGTAAGATTATCCTCAAATCTGTTTGCCAATATATAAAAATAAGTTTGTTGAAAGAATGGAAACCACAGCTTAGGTTTGCTCATGAGTCGTTAGGTCGCATCTGTACGAGTTTTATGTTTGGTTTTTTGGGCATTCTGATCGTAAATGAGAACAGGTAGCCATTTATTTGATGAAATGATCAGTCCATGTTTCTTGTGGGTAATAAGGATTTGTAATTAATCTCACATGGAGTGGTGAAAGTCCATATTAAGCCTTGTAGCTCAAATCAGAATCTAAGCTTCTAGTTGATTTACATAATATGCTTGAAAAGTCAAATTTTCCCATATGATTTTATGGAGAAAGTACGTTAGAAGCTTTTCAACATGACAAAATCAAACTGTTAGATTAATGAAATATATGGTTTTTGCACCTCTAGATTGCCTTTTTTCCAAATCTAAATTGAGGAGTTTGGGTGTTTGCATAGAATCAAACTGTTAGATTAATCATAACAGCAAAGCTGTTATGATTTACGGAGGACCTTCCTCTTTCTTTCCAAAGGTTTAAGACAAGGCGACCCTCTTTCTCCTCTATTGTTTATTTTGGTCATGGAATCCTTAAACAAATTAATTGAGCAGGCCAAACACTTAAATCTCTTGGGTGGAGTTGTGGTGGGCAAAGACAACAAACAGGTTGACATCACTATTCTGCCGTCCCGAGACCAGTATGTTGCTTCATCTTAGAAGCATCTTACTTTGTTTCCAAGCTGTCTCCAGTCTCAAAATCAACATGTCCAAATTTGACAAAATTTTGGTTCTTGTCCCTACACCCCTTAACAAAATGATGTGGGCGAAAGGAAAAATAAACACATCCTTAAAGTATCCCGTTCACTCATGTTTACCACAAATGTCCCTAAATATTTTGGGGAGAGGCTATCCTCACAGCCACATACCTTATCAACAGAATGCCCTCCTGTATCCTTGAGTTTAAAACACCTTATGATTCACTACTTCAAGCATTTCCAACATCGCATATCCTCCACACAATTCCGTTTAAAATCTTTGGTTGTTCTGTCTATGTTCACATTCACAGTCACCTCAGAGGGAAACTTGATTCTAGTGCCCTCAAATGTGTTTTTGTCGGGTATTCTAATTCTTAAAAATGTTATAAATGTTTTTGTCTAATAACCTACCAATTCTATAACACTATGTATGTTACTTTCTTTGAGAATTAACCCTTTTATCTCACTCTTGATATTTCGCGGGATGTGAATATCCCTCCTCTACAAACTCCATTGACAACTTCAGAAAAAGATCCTCAATTGACAACTTTAGAAAAAGATCTTGTCCTTGAAATGACCAAAGAACCTAAATCTATCACAGAGACTGATAACACATTACCTGCAGTTAGTAAGTTGCGTGTCTATACAAGGAAAAACAAAACTCAAGGTAAAGATAAAGTACCTGAACCATTTATTGTCATGACTCAACTCCTGGACCAAGCACATAGAATAACACATGTAATGAGATTTCTGACTCTACTGATGATATTGACTTACCTATTGCATTACGAAAGGGTGTTCGTTCTTGTATTATGCATCCCATATAGGATTATGTCTGTCTTCGAAGTATCATGCACTTGTGAGCAAGTTTGATAGCATCCCTCCTGAACCAAGAATAGTTCATGAAGCTCTCAAAATTCCTGAATAGAATGCTGCTATCTAAGAAGAAATTTCAGCCCTTGAGAAAAATGGGACATGGGAATTATCTGATCTACCTTTAGGAAAGGTTCCTATTGGATGCAAGTGAATCTTCACCACCAAGTACAATTTTGATGGTTAGTGTAATCCGCTACAAAGCTCGACTTGTTGCTAAAAGGTTTACCTAATCATATGGCATCAATTATCAAGAGACATTTGCTCATGTTGCCAAACACAACACAATTCGGGTATTATTCTCTCTAGTATTTAATCTTGATTGGCCTCTCTATCAACTTGATGTAAAAAATATTTTCTTTAATGGTGATTTAGAAGAAGAAGTGTACATGGAAGTTCTACCTGGACTCAAAATGAATCCTCAAAAGGTATGCAAATTAAAGAAGGCACTATATGGCCTCAAACAGTCTTCAAGGGCTTGGTTTGACAAATTCACCAGGGCAGTAAAACATATGAGATATCAGCAATGTCAATTCGATCATTGTATCACAGGGAGAAGAATTGTTTATGTGGATAATATTATCCTTACAGGTGATCACAATAAAGAAATTCAGAAATTGAAAGAGTTTTAAGTTAGAGAATTTGAAATCAAAGACTTTGGGTTGCTCAAGTATTTCCTTAGAATAGAAATTGCCATATCCTTAAAAAGAATTTCTATATCTCAACGGAAGTACATCTTAGATCTCCTGAATGAAACAGGTATGCTTGGTTGTAAATCTGCTGAGACTCCTATGGAAACAAACACTAAACTTGGTTTCAAAAGTGACAATAAACCTGTTGATAAAGAAATGTATCAAAGGTTTGTAGGAAAACTTATCTACTTGGCTCATACAAGGCTTGATATCTGCTTTGTTGTTAGTACTTTGAGTCAGCTCATGTCTCAACCTATTGAAGAACATATGTGTGCTGTTTATCGTATTTTGAGGTATCTAAAGATGACACATGGATAAGAATTATTCTTTCAGAAGAATATGGTTAGAGATATTGAGATCTATACTGATGTTGATTGGCTGGATCAGTGACAGATAGAAGATCCACATCTGGTTACTACTCTTATGTTTGGGGTAATTTAGTCATTTGGCGTAGGCAGAAACAATCTGTTGTATTAAGAAGCAGTACTGAAGCTGAATTACAATCACTTGCACGTGGAATATGTGAGGGAGTATGGCTTAAAAAGATTCCACTAGAATTAAGATTTTCTGCTCCTATTGCAATAAAGATTTAATGTGACAATCAATCAACTATTAGTTTGGCTAAGAACCCTGTGCACCATAACAGAACTAAACATGTTAAGATTAATTATTACTTCATCAGAGAAAAAATTGAAAGTCCTTATGTGTCACTCCTATACATCTTGACTAGTTAACAAACAGCTGACATACTCACCAAGCCACTACCAAAAAGGGAGTTCAATAATTTTGTATCTAATTTAGGTTACTTAACATCTATGTAACCTAGATTGAGGGGGAGTGTAGAATGTTCATATCTAGGAATGTATATATACATGTATACTTACATTAGGGACAGCTGGTATTGTTAGGATAGCTGGGTGTTCTCTCCACTAATTTTGTAGTTTTTTGTTAGCATCTTTTAACCGTTTTTTGTTTTGGCCAAAAGCTTATATATTTGGCACATTTGTACCTATGTAAGATTGAAGAAAATTAGAAGATTTTTCCTCGTCACACAAACTTTCTCTCTTTGTTTTCTTCATTAATCTTAAGTCATGTGTTATAGTAAGCAAATGGAAAAAGTTTAGGTTTGCTAAACAACTCAACAGACAAACCCGTGCAACCCTAACCTACAACCATATGTAATATTTTCCTTTTTATTTATGTTACTCCTTTTTTACACTGGATTTTAAGGATGTATGTGTTTTTGCATTTTTGTTTATAGAATTGAGCTAAGTTGCTCTTGAATACTTCAATTCTTTTTGGTTGATTTTTAAATCATGTTTTTACTTTTTATTTTTATAAAGAAATTTTGTTGGAAAAGAGGCAAAATATTACAAACTAAGTGGATAAGTTTATCCTCCAAAAGAAAAAAGTACAAAGAAAAAACTGTATTGATATAAAGTAGCAATCCGATTCTTCTATAATATGATAAAGAAATATATGGCTGTTTAGCCATGTCGTAGGACATAATCCACTGTACTTCTTGTGCGCTATTTAATCAATCAATCAACACCACGATTGCCCAATCCTTTTGTCTTTTTGTCTCAGTTTTCCTAACCGGTTTATGCACATAAATAGTGCTATTATTCTCAAGTGTTTAGCCCCTGATAATTGAATCATAACATCTCTATTTTAATCTTCTCTGATAATCAATTTGATACCTTTAGTGATCACCATATGGTTATGGCCACTTAGTTTTGAGTGAGTGGATGTTTGCTAAAGAATGCTGTTAGAAAATGTCACTTGAAAACTTTTAAATAACTTCCTTTTCTTTTTGGGTTCGGTGACTGGGGTTCAAAATGGTTTCATATACGGGAAATGTTAGAATGGAATCACAAAGAAGTCAACCTGAAAAGCAGTCGTCTACTGCTACCCCAATGCCTGCTGTTACTTCATGCCGAAAGAAGAAGACTGACGATGCCACTTTCTTTGAGGATTTGAAGGACCACATTGATGAGTTCGTCCATGCATCAATGGATGAACACAAAACCTGCTTCAAGAAGACCCTCCAAAAGGTTTGTTCCATTTGTAAATTTTGATGGTAGTGCTCTCTCTTCACAAACTTGTTTCCTATAATGTTATCTTTGTATGTTTGTTTCTGACTGAATTGTTTGGGTTGGATTTCAGATGTTTGGAATGTCAAAAGTTGTTGCAGGAAGGAGTGCTGAGACTAACGGAGTTGAAAGTTCTCTTCCCCTTCAAACAACAGTTTCAGATTAGATTCCTGTACCATCTTTTGCGATCAAGCTGGCTGTAAATTGCATGGAACTTTCATATTCCCAAGATGGGCCTATGTCCATCTGAGTTTTGTACTTGTATGCCCTTGACCAGAAGTTGAACAGATTCATTGAAGCTTTAATTTGTGATAAATTTGATGGTGGGTCGGTGGCTCCTACAGATCACAAAATTAACTGGATGAAGCTCTCTCATGGTATATTGGTGATGAGGTAATGAGACCATTGCTTGATTTTGAAGATTTCTGAACAATGTGGGTATAGTTGTCATGTTGGTGTTTTGGCTTGCCAGCAAAACATCATGTTATGTGTGGAACATTGTGTGTGTGTGTGTGTGTAAGCAACTAAATCAATTTAGAATATGAAGTAAACATGATTTGGGGGGGGGTGTCGGGGTCTTATGACTTATCACGTGTTTAATTTACTGTATTCTTGATGTAATATGGTAGCCAGTTTGGTTAGGTCATTGTGGGAATCATTAGTTTCAGTTTGATTGTGGGTTCAATGTCGTCGTAAGAGACTGCGTAATTTTATGTGGGAATTATTTTAAAATCTGCGTCCTCTTATTAAATGTTTTGTGGACATGTGATAGATAAATATATGTATATATTTATAGTGGCTGGGATATGGAATACAAATATTTAGTACCGGGAAACACGAGCAGGTAGTTCAACAAGTTAACCTAATAATCACTTACTGTTGTGGTGACTTGAGGTTTAAAATATACAGTTGTCCTTGGATCATAGGAAATGAGAATATTAAATTGGCGGTTGCAGCATTTGTTTACTATTGTCTTAAGGGCTCAATAATCTCTTAAGTATAGTAAACTGTTTTAGGGCTGATCTACCGACAAGATCCTAATTTCACTTAACCTTACTACCAGAAATAAGTATTCTTTATGTTTAAGGCTTGAGATGGTTATTATGAGTAAACTGGGTTATTTTTCTTTTAGACAGCAAGCATAGATTTGAAGATGATTGGACCTTGAATTTAAGGGAGACTGTGCATTTCCGTAAAGTAATCACCGTAATCAGAGTTATTAGGCTTTTAGGGTAACATGTAGGTTAATGTAATTTCCTTTCGTTAACATAACACAACATAAAAGGGCACAGAGATTAAAGCCTTTATTTGAAAGTTAAAATTGAACTAAAAATATGTAAACTAATTAATGGATTCACTTGTGGTAGTTCTCTACATATATGGGTGAGCTTCTCAAGTTTTCGACCTAATTTCTAGAAGGATATTATCCTTGTGAGGAGAAAAAGACTGAGTTTAAACGAATGTTAAAAATGTAAGGCATTGATAATAATTTGTAGCAGCAGGTAAATACTATTCCACTTTTATAAGTTTGATTACAATATTTTTGTTTTGTTTTGTTTTTTTTTTTTCTTTTTTTTTTTGAAATAAAGTCTAAATCAAATTAACATATAAATTTCACCAACCCTAATAATTAATTATGGTACATGAATATCTAAAAACTGTTATCAGTTTGGAAAATGTTCTTGCTGAGAACGTTTTCTAATTATCCCAGATGAATCTGATTTATAATAAAGTCATATGATTGATGATATTTTTTCTTAAATTTAATAGAAAACAGAAAAAGTAACATATAAACTTCAAAAGGCGGAGACGAGTGGATGGAGGAGGGCCTTTATACTGTGGCCACATATCTCACTTCTCTTTTTTAACTCATTTTAACCCCTTTAACTAATTAATTTCAAACTCCAATTTCCCGCCTTTTCCCTTTTTTCTCTCTCGCACAAAATGCCCGCCATTCATCTCTTATTTCTTTTTACTCTTACCAGCAACTTTTTTTTTTTTGCGATCATTCCAATGATCTCAGATCATAAATCACCAAGGTCAGTTATACGGTTATAAACCCAAAAATCGATTAACACCTCTAATTATGATTCTCCTTTACTCTGTATTGCGTGATTTTTATCGAGAACTGCTGATTTTAACAAAGCTAACGTGGAACTTATATATTGCAGATGTAGCGAATTTGTTACACATCATAAGACTTGGAAAAAGAAAATTGCGATGCTCATCTCTTGATACACGATGGATTTGCAGTGACAATAGAGGAATACTTGACAAAGAGTTGGCACAAGAACGGAGAAGATGAAGAAATAAGACCAGAATCACCGGTTGGCAATTCTCAAATAGGTACTGTCTTTATAATGCATCCTTTAAGTAATGATAAGAGTAGATTATATGTAGATCTTTATTGTTGATTAGGTGACAGGAAAACTTCTTAGTGCAGCTTCAGATTTTTCATCCTGCAAAAGGAAATTTGAAAAAAATAAATAAAAAGAGAACTATACTTATTTATAATAATTAATAATCTGACGAAAAGAACAGGACATTTTTTAGTAGTTGACTAGAGAAGAAATTCACGATAGTGATATGTATAGTTGAGTTAAGATGCCAGGTGAAAACTGATTGCAAGATAACATACTTTGGATCTACTTCTGATTTTTATTGAGAGGACTTTGCTTGTTAGTAACTGAGGAGGAAAAGAAAATTAGGATTTCTATTTGTAACCTTGAAGGGAAGGGAAAGTTTGGTATTGATGTAGATAGTGCCTGCTGACCAAGCCTTTGTTTGGTTCAGATTCTGAAAGTGCTTTCCTCGTTTTTGACCAAATTATTATCAGTCGAGCTAGAAAATACAGCTAAATATATGCACCAAATTATTACTTACTGTGCGGAGTCAAAAAAAAAAAAATGACTGTAAAGTTTAGGAGGATAAAACTGTTCGGCGTTATACCCCTTTTAAGTTTTAAGATAATCGGATAATAGGCTAGGTCCTATTATAAGACTTCGCTTCCTTTAATGGTGGAATCGCATGGTTATATAAAAAGCAAACATGTAAGTCTCTACTTATTCGGTGCAGAATGTAGCCATAGGAAATACTAGGCGCTAATAAGGGATGCTGTGCAGGTTAGGAGGCTATCCCTCTATTCCGCTTAATTTGCTCAGGTGATATTGTGGGGTTTCTTTCTTTGTAGAAAAAGAAAAAGAACCAAAATAAAAAAATATATACGTACTGTGCGCTGCTTATATTATACTACCTCTTTTCCTCTTCACTCATGCTCCCTCCAGTGGTCCGGTATTTCGGAAAGGGCACGTGGCCTGACTCGATATGTTTGACATCTTCAACGAGGAGCTCATAGTGCCTTTTCACTTCCTCTGCTGTTTTCCCACCCACAGCCCTGGCAACATTATACCAGCGGTCAGGCGTGTCCTTGTCATACACTGCCAGAGCCTTCTCAAAGGCCTTGTTTTGCTTGGCAGTCCAAGAGCCGGAGCCATGAGCCGACATTGAACTAGATGCCATCCTTAGTTTAAGATATAGATAGTGGAAGCTTAGGTAGAGGTATTAATTATTTGAAGGATGATGCTCTTTAATGCTTGTGAGAATCACTACCAATGATAGTTCTGTTATGAACTGCGAAGGCTAAAAAAGCAAAGATTAGAGGGTGTATAGAGTCAAAAGGAAGCAGGCTACTAGTAAGGAGGGTTGATATGCGCATTGAGGTGGCAATGCCCGCTCTTTATAGGCGGAGTAGAGGAGGGGGGTAAGGTGGGGTAGAGCCAGTTGGCTTAGAAATCTTGCAAAGGGTAGTAGAATTTCAATGATTTGTCTTCGCAGGAACCACAAATCCACACCGGACAAAGAACAAGAATAAAAATGTAAAAATGAGTATTACCCTGAACAACAATAATAATTTATAAACAGAATTAAGTCCTTTTCTTTCTTTATTACAGTCTTCATATTATTGCACTAAAGAATTTCTACATTAAGTTCTAGTAACGTGGACAACTCCACTATACAGAAATTCTAAAAACAGTATAACCTATAAAGCCCCAAAAATGCCTTTCCACGCTAAAATAATACATTTTTAAGCATAATTCACGTGGTTTGGTTTATGGTAGCTTCTTCCAGGACTGTAAGGTAATTTACTGTGGCAGAAGCTTGAGGAGAAAAGTATGCTAACAAGGAAAGCAACAAGGCAGAAATCCGAAGGTGAACTTCTGCCAGGATTTTCTGCATACTACTCTAATGTTTTTGTTCTGCATCAAGAACGACTTAAATGGGTCCATGCTTGAACCACGAAAAAATTCCCTAAACGTGCTACGACTTTCACGTGTGCACGATAGTCCATATATTCTCTCCAAAAAAGTCCCACGGCAAAGGAACTCTTTCACTTTCTTCATTATATATGGGATCCTGTAAGCAATACTCTCTCCTGAACAATATTCCAAGCATTCTAGCTGGCTAGCGTTGCCCGTACAACAATTATCTTGTTTTACTTCCTCTCTCGCAGGAATGGTCAACACATCTTACCTGCTCTTTCGGCAGTAGTTGGAACCCCTTTATGGATGTTTGATTTTCCAATTAAAATTTTCTTAGCAGGCATATTAAGCACTCTATTCTTTTTCTAGTTAGTCTCTGCACAAGATCATTTCTTGGATATTTTTCATGCAAGCGTCTTTAGTCAATAAGTTTACTTTTGGAGATACCTATTTATTTTGCACTGGAATTTCCTTTCGTTTTTCCCCATTGTGCAATGAGATCATCATTTCTGATCTTCACTGGTGATCACTCAAAATTGAAAAAACATGAGTATTGGCTGCTCAGTTCTTACTCTCTTATTCTGAAGAGTGATGAATGCAGTGGCAAATGGTAAACATAATCTGTTAATTATCATCTTGAAGATACCAATATATATAATTATAGAACTCTAATACGTTAGGAATGGAAGTAAATATGATAAATAGGTGATACAACTGGAGATAAACTATTCCGTGCTATAAGAATTTAGTCCTTAAATGTACCGAACACTTCAAAAGCAAATACCAGTTGGTCCAAAACGCAATGCAACTATAAATGATACAGGATATCCAGGTGGGCGTTCTTTTTGCTTTGTTGTTAGCCGTACTTTAGGATGGTGTGCTGGAGTCACGAAGATTGGCTCATACAGTTTGGCCCTTGTTCTTTAATTTTAATATATAACAGGTGGAAAATATTTTTTCCTCTTAGTTTTCCTTCATGTAAAAGGAAAAGTGATTGAGGTTTTTCTTATCTGGGGTGGACAAATGGTTGGAGCTTGTTTGGCCCATACATCTGTTCCATCCGTGGTACCTGTCAGCGGTGAAGATCCATAATCATATCAGAATTAATATGAATTCAGTGATGGGCAACCTAAATGCAATAATGTGGTAGAATCTTTTTTCTAATGGATGCGAGAAACCTGTGTCTCATATGGTTTTAACTTTTCTCGTCTCTTGTGTTTCAATGTGTTACACAAAAACATCAATGAAAAATCTGGTCTGAGCAGAATTTATTCTAGAGCTTACGCATCAAATGTCTTCTAGTTTGTTTTCTTTGCTTCTGACTAACAAATAGGGCCTGCTGCTACTCATTGGAGAAATTTCCACACTAGCTTTTACCAGGTCATGTGCTACGGTAGAATATCAAGACTCCAACTGGAGTTAATGATTAATTTCTAAAAATAATGGAGTTATTATCATGTTGTTACATATTGTCTCTTATTCCAAACATCTGCATATTGCAAATAACATCTTAATTAATTCGTGTTATGCATGTATGGATCGTCAGCTTGATCAATGTCCCCATAAGGCAATTTTTATTGGTAAGATTTTGTTTCCCTAAAACAGGGATTAGCCTATTTAAACTGTTCATTATCCATAATCCACTTACTCAGGAAGTATCTCAATCAAGAAAATGACTGTTTATCGGGAGAGGCTCAAAAAATCTGTTTGGAATAAAAATAAATAAAAATATCTTTAAAGGGCATCAAAATTCATAGGCCGGTGGTGGATACCATGGATTTAGACTACAAGTTGATTAGAATAGCCCCAGCCTATATGGGCCTGCCTGCCTATGTTCTCTAAAATCTTGCAAGTAGCCTATAGTGAAATTTATTCACTACTACTGGAATTCTTGGAGCCAGTTCAACAAAATTAAGAGCTATAATGATAAGAAGTTTTTTTTTTTTTTTTTTTTTGGCTGAGGAGATGCATGGCTTATGATTCTTTCACGACTTACGACCTTTGAATGATAGAATGAGGTCTAACTTGTGTCTGAGGTGCAAAATTATTGATATTCATTAAGAGGACTACGGAGGACAGATAAGAGAACTGAATTTATCTAGCTTTTATTTTCCGTTGCAGCGGAGGCTCTGGGATGCACCTGCATGATGCACTCTTGTAGTTTTGCCTTTCATGTTTTTTTTTTTTTTTTTTTTTTTTTTGGAAGGAGCGGATCTATGAAAATTTTTCAAATATGATTACAGAATTCTATGTTTTTATTAAGTAATCATCATGTGTTTAATTATGATAAAGGGCCACGGCGCTTTTGTGTTTGTAAGACTAGTCTCCGTGTGTATAGCAAACTCGTAATATTATTAAAAGATAGTAGATTTGTTAGCACTCATTGAAAGTATGTCCTCTAGCGTCAAGTTGCACGAGTCATTGTCATGGATATTGGCCACAAGGTAATGGGGCTAATTGTGATCATTGGTTGAAAGTTACTTGAGAAACTTTCTAGGAATCAGTACGAAAAAAAATAAAAAGTTGATGCTTTGGGATACGCTTTTCTGCTGATATTTGAATCTTTATTATTCGTCTACCCACTAGAAGTAATATCTGCGAATTCCTCCTCTCTTCTATGACTTGTCCTTCTACCAGTGGTTTCTATAAGTGGGAATAGTTGAGCAACAATGGACTCTCGTATGACTTAAGCTGTAACTTTGCTTATGTATGATTTAGTGAGCTCGGAAGACCTGATTCAAGGACCACTGAACTTTCGGGTCTTAAATTAGAGGCCACATAGCCCCAGGAATCTATATCTTATACCAATGGAAAAGAGTGCTAGCCGGCCGCCGCAAAAGCATAAAGAATTGCTTTCTACATGGAAACTTTGGACAAAAAAAAAAAAAAAAGAGAAATAGAGAATTAGGGAAAAGGAACATTGGTTAGTTGGATTTAGTTTAGGAAAAAGGGTTAACGACTAATGAACTATGCAGGGAGGGAATATGCATATCGAAATGCTTGTTGTGTGAATGAGATTTCTACAGCCTCCAAAGAAGGATGACAAGTTTGTTTGGGTGTGATTGGACCATTTTCTTAAATGCGATTCCAACTTCGAAAAGGCTCAAAGAGAGCCAATTTTAGGCGATAATACATCTCTGGCTTAAATAATTTTGACGAGATATGGTTCGATCATATGGTTTGATTTTCACCAGTTGGCATTCCCAATCCAATTTTAATTGCCTGTGAATTTTCTGCTCAAGTTGTCGAAAGATCTTTTGCTCCGGAGGTTGAGATAGAGACTCCCCAATCATTTATTTTGTTTTTAAAAAATAAAAATAAAAATGCATTTATAAAATTTGCACGCTTGCATACCGTACAATGGTTCTGGCCGTAGAAGATTCAGTGAGAGCAGACCAAGATATTGTGGGGCATTGATTCTTGTAAGTCGTACCCTTCTTCGTGGTTTTTCCCTCCGGCTCTTTTGTCGTTCTCACAAAAGTGCAAATTGAAATATTCTCTTCGTTTAACAGTAACTATCCAATCGAGGGATGAAATTACTGTTTTAACACGATAAATGGGTCATGGCATGTTGACAAAAGGACATAATTATCTGCTTCTATCTTTGAGAGAATCACATGCCTAAAATTGAAATATTCTAATAACATGGTATCTTGGTTTACTTTATTAACTAAATAAATAAAATTAAAAGTATTTTTTTAAGTAAAATAAAAGTTAAAACTACAGATTTAAATACAAAATTTTTGAAAATATTAGCTTTTAAATCCACCATCCAGCGTTTGTCGCATGCTCTTCATCCATTGCGACACAGACCCCTGCAGCACATTGCCCACCCACCCATCCACAATCGCCTCCCAAACTCTATCGCCACTTTCAATCCGTCCTGACAAAAAATTTAAATTTTATTAAAATTAAATAATTACTAATTTTTATTTCATAAATTGTGGTAGAAAAAATAATTTAATTAATTTTTTGTTAAGTAAATATAATATATTTGTTATATTATGTTCGTACATATAAATTACATATTTTATATTATTTTAATGTTTACAGTTATTTTATGAAATATATAACTTTAGTTTATTATCTTGAGACACTTTTTAATAATTTTAATATCAACAGTTATTTTAATTAAGTATTTAGTTTCTATTTTTAAGATGTCAATAATTTTTATTAAACACTTAAACAACTTTTGTTCAAAATATTTTTAAACACACTTGCTGTGAAATGCACCTTTAATAAGTTGAAATATTAGGGTAGTGCAGGTTGTTTTAGATGCTGTTTCCCCATATGATGTTCTTTTAAAAGTGTTAAAAAACTTTTCTTGTTAGCATATAGTTTTTCTTTTTAATAAAATGTTACTTAGACAGGAGGGAGAGTAGAAAGCAATTAATCAATGAAGATATAAAGCATTGCATGTGTATGATCACCAATTCCACGTTTATGTTCTCATGCTCGTTCCCAAAATGTGACAATATCAACCGTAGGTTCTAAAATACCTCCGCTTCCCCACCCGAACAGAGAATCTCCACAGGTACTGCTGCATGATCTGTGAGGTTTTGTAATTTCCTCTATCTGTAGGGTTTTCTTTTCTATTAGTGGCTCAATCTTATTGATTGCTATGAAAAGGAGAGTCTGGATTGGATTGGAATAGGATGGAACCTAACCTAAATGCCCGTTCCATCCTAGATGCACATCTTGCCACGTTTTGTGTGTTGCCAGTGGACAATTTGGTCCAAAGATGTTGAAACCCAACGGAGAAACTCCTCAAGGTTTAGAAGAGATGATGAGCAAGGGAATTGAAGAAAGTATAATTAATAACTTGTGATGTTAGTGGAACCGACGGTGGATCAAGATTCTGTCAATCAACTAACTGCCAAGTTGGAAACCAGTGGCTATCAAAGGACGGAGAAAAACACAGAGATAATAAAATTTGACTAATTGCTAGGATTAGCTATTAGCCCGAAAATCTATTTTTGAAGTTACATAGGTTTTCTTTATAAGGTATATTTGTTGCTCGCAAGGGTCCACTTATGCAACTTTGTTTCCATATCTCTCGAACGCGTTTCTTTCACTTGTTCCTGATAGTAAATGATTTCTTTTAACTCATTTCTTGACATAATGTTGGCAACTCGGACTTCATTCTCAACCATTGGATTTCTGTGAATGTGCAGCTGAGATTGGACTAATGATTTTATATATATATATATATATTTTTTGTAGAACTCGGTCCAACACTAGATCTTTCTTAGCGATTGGGTTGACGAGAAATATTAACTTGGTATTGGTACGTAAATGGGCTCTCATCTTATTGGGACTTAGAAAGCACCGACAGCCATTGGGCCATCCCCATATGTAAAACTACTTATTTGGGCTCTCCCATAAAGAAGGCCAGTATCCGCTACGAGACATCCCATCCCAGGTTACGTATCCTTCTTTGATTTTCGTTACGAATACAGGTTAAACAGATTCCAGAGGAGAAAAGAGCACGCAGCAGGCGTCATGATTATATACGACACTGAGTATAAAAAATATCTAGTCTCTCAAAAAACGGAGTCAATGTTCAACCTACAGACCCGTATCCGATCAAAAACATCTTTAATAATCCAAACAATAAATAGGTCGTATTATCAGAACTGTTGTGATCATGAGATCTACATCAAACAGCTAAAACAGCTGTTTTCCCAATCGACAGGACCATATTTTCCAGAGAATAAATGGAACGAACTTATTAAGAGGGGTCCAAAAGAAAAGCAGGCAACTCTAGTATCGGACCATTATTTCTTTTTGTTCTTTCTAAAGTTTCAGATCTGAATGGCATAAAAGATGAACGCAATAATTAACAGGAGTAGAACAGGAAGTGTTGAAATCGAAATATACTTTCATTTCATTTCTTTAATTTTTAATAAGAACAGACCCCGCTCCATAACCATAAACCCACTGCGATCAAAAATAGAGAGAATCCCAAAAAGGATCCATTATGCAGAACAATAATACATGTAACATAACCCAGTACTTAACACCTAACACATTCCCCCCCCCCCCCCATAACCCCAATAACCATAACCCAGTACCCATCACCTCAACTCCTTCACCGTAGGCAACAACAGTCACTTCACCAACTCTAGAGAAAAAAACTAATTCCTCCAGTTTCCATCAGAGCTACCTCTTGAGTACCTCTCACCTCCGTAACCACCACGCCCGTAACCACCACCGCCCTCGCGGCGACCACCTCCGTAGCCACCTCCACCATATCCACCTCCGTTGTTGCGGTTATAGCCACCTCCATCACGCCTTCCACCGCCGCCTCCACGGCTGAACCCGCCACCGCCACCACCACCTCCGCTTCCGCGGGACTGAGCTTCGCTGACGCTGATGTTACGGCCGTCCAGGCTCTGTCCGTCCATTCCGTCGATCGCATCCCTCATCGACTTCTCCTCCCTAAAAGTCACGAATCCGAACCCTCTTGACCTCCCCGTCTCGCGATCGTTAATGATCTGAACAATAACCCCATTCAACGCAAACATATTAGACAGATCTGAATGCATGACCTGAACAAATGATAAAAAATAAATCGATCGATCTTCGCCTTCGGTTAAAAGGAAGAAGATGGACGTACCGATTTAGCGTGAGTAACAAAAAAATAGTAACAAGAATCAATCAAGTAACACAAAAGAGATCACAGATCACAGATCACTGGTTCGGGTCAGATCTGGGTCCGATCTCTGTCTAACGGACCTTGGACTCGAGGATCTCGCCGAACTGACTGAAAGCCCGCTCCAAGGACTCGTCGTCGGTGGCCCAGGCGAGACCGCCGACGAAGCACCTGTACTCAACTTCTGCAGAAGCCATATATTAGGTTAAGGAAAATCTTTGGGAAAAATTGGGGGACGGGCAAATATTCGAAACGCGAAGATTTTTATGCAAATCCCCTAACCAGAAAACAGAGCGTGAGAGGAGCGTAAATCGCTTCAGGCTGGTTATATAGAAGGCCTTGATGTTAACTATGGTTAGTTGCTGAGTTATTAGGGCGGCGCGCAATGTATGCCCTAACTAGGGTTTCTATTCGTGAATGAGACGACTTGTTTGGCTACGAGTATCAAGTTGTCATCAATCAAGCCTTGCCATTAAATTTTATTTAAACATAAAGGAAAACGGCTTATATACCATATGGTTTTTATATATTTTGTTTTATTTAATTAGTTTTTTATTATTTTTATGTTTGAATAAATTTTATAATTTTTAAAAATTTATTCACAAAGTTTCTATGTATATATTTTTAGATTCTTTATTTAAAAAATCATTATAAACTAAAATATTACTGAAAATAATATTTTTTATTAATATTATTTATATATTTTTAATACGATTATTAATATTGTATTGATTCTTTTGCAGCTTAAATATTTAAATAATTTATTTATTTTACATAAATTGGCTTGTATTGTATGTTATTCTTTTCACTAAATATATTATGTATTTTCAAAAATTATTTAAATAAATATATTATTATTTATTATGTAATTATAATATAATTACTGACAAAATCACTAAATTATAATATTTTATAAATTTTATTAATATACATATAATGTAATTATCACGGTGATATATTTTTACACAATAAAAAAAGAATTTAAAATCTATAATTTGTTAGTGTGATCGGTAATAATAACTCTTTTTTTATTAATAATAATAATTTTAAACTGTATTTTTATATGTATATTTTTCATTATTAGTTTTCAATATAAACCGAATTTGAAGTTGAAATATAGTAATAGTAATGTAATGACATTTTATTTTTTTTTTAGAGTCTTAAGATACGCATAATATTTATGTTTTCTACAAATTAATGACTATAAATTTATAATATGTTATTATATCAAATATTTGTTAATATTAAAATTTATATAATTTTTTTTTCAAATTAACTGTAATTATCTTTTATATTAGTCACAATTAGTTTAAGTTATCTTGAAACAAATCATTACTAATCTAAGTTTTGTTATTTTTGAAAACTTATAATATTTTATAATTTTTCAAAAAGTGAAAGCCTTTGTAGTGAAAAGCTAAAAAAACTAATAAATAGCAAATAAAAAGGTAGAGGATGATTTGAAATTAATGGTGGCATATTTAAATTGTAAAAAAATGTTTGAATAAATTTAATGCAAAGATAGATTCTATAATACATTAAATTTTGATATTTCTTTATGTTTAATGTTTCAGCTTTTTATTAACATAAAACTAAAGAACAAGAACAAAAAAAAAAAAAAAAATCAAGGTATAGTTTGCATTTGGCTTTGAAAGATTATGCATACAAAATACAAAATTATTTTCAAGTTATTGTGTCAGTAAATGGTGGGAGCAACGTTGTATTTTAAATGATATAAACCAAGAATCAATGACTTAATTTTAATAATTTTTAAAAGTTTAAGGTTTATTTCAACTCAAAAACGTTAATTAAAGTATTAGGACAGGTGCTTAAGCAAAACAAATTATAATTTAATTAACATGGTAAACACACAAACGATGTTAGTTAAATATTAAATGAATGTATTTAATGTAAAAGAAAATAATATTTTACATTATTACTTTGTTAATCAATGGTTCAAATATAATTATAAATAAATTAAAAGTAAAAAATATAATTATTTATTTGTGAGTAATGCAGAAAATTTTGCTTCATGTTCTAATACTTTTGAAATTATTATGTGGAACTTAAAATTCAATATTTATTCGATAAATAAAATTACATAATATTTTATATAAATTGATAAAAATATGAACCTAACAAAATAAAATTATATAATTTTTATAAAAAAAAAAATGTTTTGTATGTGTTAACACCAAATTATAATCAAATTTTTTATTTTTAATTTAATATGATAAATATTTCGGACATTTTTCTTTTTAATTTTGTTTGTTAAAAGGAAAACATTGTTTTAAATGTTTTCTGTTATACTGAACTGGGGTTATGATATCCCGGAATATACTTAAACTTGTAGCCAAAAAACAATTTTAACCGTGAACTTCAGTTAACGGTCTAGTCATGCCGTGAGAAGGTGGGCCCGAGTGCTGGGCCCACTTCACGTGATTGTAGGAAATTGGGATAGACATAAAGCTGCAGTAGATATTTTGCCGTTGTCTTGAAGAAAAGATCGAAGGAGATATTTTACACGCTGCAAGTACAATTATGTCCCTCCGGCTTCTCCCATTTACGTCCAATGCCTTTTTCGTGGGCTTACTTTTTTGTTAGGCCCATGGTCCACGACTATCTTACATACTAATCCAAACCATCTCTTATTAACAAGTCCATTAGCTTCCCCCGTGCCACTTTTTTGTTATAATTCTCTTCCCAGGGAGAAAATAAATAATTTTAATTTTATGTATAGTTGTAATATTTAAGACATAATAATTAATATTTGGTTAAATTTTTTACTGTTAAAATATGCTTAAAAGGGGGAGAAAAAAAAAATAACCCAACAAGAATATATTCAATGGCCATATCATTGCATGCTGTTACATAATAGTACCTTTAAGATTTTGTTTAATAATTATTATTATTGTAGCCTTC
Organism: Carica papaya; assembly: GCF_054855325.1. Taxonomy (NCBI): domain Eukaryota; kingdom Viridiplantae; phylum Streptophyta; class Magnoliopsida; order Brassicales; family Caricaceae; genus Carica; species Carica papaya. The sequence continues at coordinate 157,921 of NC_142314.1, forward strand.
AATAATGGGTTCCAAAGTCAACCGGTTGACTAAATATTTGATAGTAACAGTATCGAAGCTTTTTCTTAAGGCTCCAAAACACAAGCGTTGGCCCGTTATTTTTGACTGACTTGATTTTCAAATTTTTCAATTAGGAAAAAAAAAAAATGTCGACAGATTAATACATCCTTTTAAAATTGTTAAGTAATGAAATTGGACCGTTCAAAGTCCATTGATATCTTCAATCTTTTCTCTTTTGGTTTTTAACGAATTTATTGGTTTAATTTTTGGTTTAATGTTTTTTTTTTTTTTTTGAGTGCAAGCCACCCGAATCTCACACAAGATGTTTCGAACACATCAATCAATTGTCACATTAGTTAGTTAATAAGCTTCCCCATAAAGTTGATAGATAAATTTCTACAACTTTTATAATAATTAATTTAGTAGATATACTTTCAACCCTTGTTTTAAACTTTAAATTTCTTCTAATTTTTTACTATTAAAAAATTATTATTTTTTGTCTTTTTTGTGTCATGGGAATGTGTAGTCTGTTAAATAAAATGAATAGTTTAAAGATTAATAAATTTTAATAGGTAATGTGCCTTTATTTTATATTTGAAAAATTATGTAATTTTAGGAAGTGCCTCTTTAATCAGCGAGAGTAAAATGATATATCAAAATATTATTACTTTTTTTTTTAAGATCGGATGTGAATGTTAGTACAAAAGTCACTAGGTAAATATTATTTATTATATATTTAATTAATATATATATACACACACACACACACTATATATTAAAAAAATTAAAGATGATGAGAAAATAGTATATATATTTTACTGAACTATAAATTATAAGAAAAAAGAAGTAGAGAATGAGAATGATGATATACATTTAAAAGGAGAAGCGTGAAAAGGACTTCCAAACCAACCAATACGTGAAGATGACAGCATGTTTGGAATTATTTTTAAATATGTTTTTCTTAATGACAAATATTTAAATATGTTACATATATCTATATGTATATATATATATATATATTCTGAATTTGAATTTTAGAATTGTCAAGAAAATGGGATGGGATAATTACAAATCTGACTAAAGATTAAGATATTTTAAAAATTAAGAAAATGATGACCAAGTCCAATAAATGAGAAGACAGGTGGAAGACGTAAGCTGCTGGAAATGGTGGTTGACTGACTTTTTTTTTATTGTTCATTTTGTTTCTGCTATTTGTTGTGTGAACCCAAATTACAAGAAAATTCCAATACGGAAGAAGTCAGTGCCACCGTAAAATCAATTTCTATTTTATAGTTAACAAAATTAAATGGCAGCAGAAATTAAACAAAATTCACCAACTTTACTTTAAATAATTCATGCACAATTTACCATCTCTATTGCTCATTTTAAGGCCATTATGCTAAAGTTTATGTTTTTTTTTTTAAATTTATTTATCAATTATAATGATTGTCATACAAATAAATATTTTCTATTACACGTGTGGAACCCTATAAATAACCTCTCTTTTTTTCTTTTTTTTTTTTTACACATGCCGAATAAATTATTAAAATTTACTATCCAAAATTCATTACATTTTGTCAAATTATCTATTGTAAATTTATTCACAAGGGAGTTAGATGATATTTTACCATCATTTATTTTAGTTGTAGATAATTCGTTACAAAAATATTATAGAATTACATTAAAATTTTAATATTTTCTATTTAAAAACTACGAGTTCTCACAAACTTTAATGCTATCTTTTTCCTTAGTAATCAAATGGGGAGTGGGGGGGGGGAGAAGATGAGATCTAAAAATTATCACAGACAAGCTCGTAATTTTTACAACATTGTGATTTAATATGACATATTTTATTGAAGGTTTATTGGATTTTGATTCACTTGGATTACAAATACTATTAAAGTTCATTTGTATAAGTCGTTCTTCAATTTTGAGGATTATATTGTGTTTTAAATGGGTGTGATCTACCATTTTTTTAGGTGTTACTTTGAGCACTGTTTAATTAAGGTTACAATTGTCGTTGTGAGCATCTAACATTCTATCTCAAACTTCATGACTAGAGTTAAAACTTGGAACATAAACAAGTTTGGTCATATGATTCAAACGAATAACTATCTTTAATTTAGGATATTGAGTATTCGTAAAGCATTTCAACATAAAAATTCTTAGTTTTTGAAATACCTTGAGATAACTCTTAAAGTCTAACTAAATAATATCCTTACTAAATGAGATCTTCCGATTTTAAAAAATTCATAATAAATGGATCAATGAGAGATATATGAATACACGCTTTTATCATCACACTTATAAGATTAGAAAGAGTCAGTATAAGATAACACAAATCATTAAGGTTGATGAGCCTACTACTACGGATCTCATGGAAATCAAACGGATGGTGAAAGAGTTCTTTAAGACTCTATATTCAAAAGAGAATCCTTATAGGCCTCCTCCATCTAGTGTTTTATTTATTACGAATAAAGCGACTGGTGCTATTAAAAGGGTGGCTAACCAGATTAACAATGAATAAATTCTTAATACAACTAATGATATGAGCCCCTTAAAGTCCCAAGCTCACATGACCTTTACACCTTATTATACCATAAACATTGGAGGTGGTTGGTACTATGTGAAAGAACTCATGAAAGGTATGTTTGAGGAAATGATCAACATTTCCTTTGTAAGCCACACGTTTGTCACTCTCATTGCTAAAAGAGATTTGGTTAAATGAACTTATTTAGACGAATCAGGTTAGCATTTTGCTTAAGAGTGGGATTATTAACAACATTATTTATACTCATAAAACAATTCACTTTATGAGGGCTAAATGGGGGGAAAGAGGGTTCATGCTGATCAAGGGTGATATGGACATCATCAACCTACGCGACTTAACTATGACTTCATTAAGGATGTCCTTGGATCTCTATGTCTCTCCAATAAATATATCAAGTGCATCATGAAGTGCATCAAATCTCCTTCAGTGCATATCAATATCAATTGAGAGGCCTTCGATTAGTATATGTTCAATCAGGGAATAAGACAAAGAGATATTTTATCCTTATACTATATGTTATTTGTATTGAGAGGCTTTGGTTACATAGTCTATGATAGGGTTAAATATGATAATTGAAAACTTTCAGGAATTGACTATATGGATTGTAAACTTTCCAACATTTTCTTTGGTGATGATCTCATCACTTTATTTGAAGCTTTTACTGATAAAGTTAATATAATCAAAGATTGCACGAAGGTCTTTTGCGTTATTTTAGACCAAAAAGTTAACATCTTTATGTCGTGAATCTATTTTTTGAGAACTTAGAGGAGGGATGTCATCCATATAAATAAAGATACCAACAATATATTTTTTTTTATTAATAATTTTGGACGACATTTTGAGTCTCTTTAATTTATGCTATCACATATCGAAATACTTTGACCGAATTTAAAATATATTTAAGTTCTCTTGTGTTATTGAAAAATTAAATTACTCGTATATAATTAGATCATTTTGATATTAATAAACAAGAGGGTCATTGACCAACCCTCTTGTTTATTTTCTTTATTTTGTTTTGTTTTCTCCTATAAATATATATATAATTTTTTTTTTAAAGTTATAATTTGGAAATGAAGTTAATTGGTAATCACGTACAAATTGATTAAATTTTACTCGGTTTAGTAATTGAGACACTAATTATGGTGCATAGATATTTTTGTTTAGATTCAGGTTTGAAATGTATTTGGACTTTTATTGTGTTACCAAGAGAGTAAACAAACAATTAAATTGGGTATCTGAAAATATCAGTGCAGTAATTAAACCCACCCACAGACATGTATGGGTAGTCTAAGGAAAATATATGATTGCATGCATGTATATATTTGTTAATCATTGCAGGGTTTGAGGTGGTCAATGCGATGAGTATTTTTCTGGGTTTTGCGAATAAATTAATCATTTACTAGCGTTTAGTAAATGATTTTCTAAAAACATATGAAATAATAATCGATGGTAATTTGTACGTTTAACACTTTATTTGTGGAAAAAAAATTAATTTCTTAATTTGTTTTTCTTTTGGTTAAATATACAAACTGAGAAAGTAGAGGGAAATGAAGTTTGGTATCCCTTTCTTTTTTCTTTTTTCTTTTTTTAAAATTTTCAATTAAGCAAAAATAATATATATTTTTTTAATTTCAAAATTATATTCATTAAAATTTTATATTTAATTTTTTTTTAAAAAAAAAGAAGAAGAAAGAATAGGTTGCAGAGAGACTGTTGAAACAATAACTGCGTTAGCTTTCAAATATTAAATGTTTTTCTTTTTTTTTATAATCTACCAACAATTTACAGTTAAATCCAAATTATGCTTTGCTTCTATCATCATTAATCCAGATTCTTCTTATTAAATATATTAACTACATAATATAATCAATCTTCTGAATTCATGGAGGGAGAGATACAATCTTTTTTATAACTACGATTCAGGTTTAAATTTTATCGTCATTAGAAGCAATTGCGAATTTTCTCACATTTATATTTAAAAGTATGAATTAGAAAAAACGTGAAAATTAAAGAAATGCAGTTGCATAAATAATACTACTGCTTGTCCTCCTTAGCTGGCCCCGACCGAGAATACCGGAAGTCAAACCCCCAACCGGCGCCGTACTTGCTCCGTGTCGGCTCAGGCCACTCTACGAACCACCTTCACCAATCATGTCCCTCGCTCACCCTCAACCCTTTGCTTATTTCTTTTTCGGCTTTTAGTATCATAGCGCAGCATTTTAACTGCTTAAAACTTTCTCCGTCTCCCTTTTTTTTTTTAAAAAAAATTTCTGCCTCCCACGAAAGCCCTTTTTTGGAGAGAGAGAGTGGGAGTCTACAGTTTGTTCTTCACCAGCCATTTTCTCTCTCTCAAATTATTTTCTATTTATTTATTCCTCTAAATTTCTCTTCTTTGGCTTTTGTCAACTGAAGAAACTGAGGGATATAGAGAGAGAAAGCGTAGCAAGGGAGAGAAAAGGACAGAAAAGTGATACAGATTGGTCACCAATAGTGGTTTGAGGCGAAAGAGAAAAAAAAAAAAAGAGCTTGATGTCAAGGTAAGAATTTTCTCTTTCGGGACAGAAATGGAATGCCTTTTTTTTCTCTTTACAAAAAGAGGAAATAGATTTTTGTGAACTGGGTATTCCCTAATTTCTGGTAAATTCGTATAGTTTTTGTATACTTGATTGAAGAACAAATGAAAAAGAAATGAAGATGTTTAGGTCACTGGATCAGGGTCCATGAGCCATGGTGGATCGCCGAATCACAGTAGCTTTCGTCCTTGTGTCCTGGTTGCTATTGTTTGACTCTACATTTCAGCAACAAACTGGAATCGAGGCACTGAGTTCACGCACGGAGAGAACGGCTCTGCTTGAACTCAGGGCTTCTTTGGGACTAAGAAGCAGGGATTGGCCCAAGAAAGCCGACCCTTGCAGCCTGTGGAATGGCGTAACATGTCAAAATGGGAGTGTCGTTGACATTAACATTTCTGGGTTTAGGAGAACTAGAATTGGTAGCCAAAACCCTCTATTCGCTGTTGATTCTCTCTCTAATTTCTCGCATTTGGTTTCTTTTAATGCCTCCAATTTCTTGCTTCCTGGTTCTATTCCAGATTGGCTTGGGCATAAGTTGTTGTCCCTTCAAGTCTTGGATCTCAGTTCGTGTTCTATAAGAGGTGTTATACCTGTCAGTCTTGGTAATTTGACTAATTTAAGGAGTTTAAATTTATCAGCCAATAGCCTCACTGGTTTTATTCCTGCTAGTTTGGGTCAGTTGTCAAGCCTTTCTATGCTTGATCTTTCCCAGAATTCACTGACTGGATCCCTTCCTCCTTCATTTGTTTCACTTGAGAATCTGTCAATTTTTGATCTTTCTTCCAATTTCTTAGCTGGGTCGATTCTTCCAAGCATCGGAGCTCTTCTGAAGCTTCAGTTTCTTAATCTGTCCAACAATAATTTTTCTTCTTCAATACCTTCACAGTTGGGTGACCTTCATAGTTTGGTTGACCTTGATCTCAGCTTCAATTCGTTGTCTGGTTCAGTGCCAGCGGATTTAAGAGGGTTAAGAAATTTGCAGAGAATGGTGATTGGAAACAATCTTCTTAGTGGGACCTTGCCGGTTAACTTATTTCCTGCTCAAAGCCAGCTGCAGGTTGTAGTTGTGAGACAAAATATTTTCACTGGTGAAGTTCCTGATGTGTTGTGGTCAATACCTGGATTGCATATTCTCGACTTGTCTGGCAACAATTTCACTGGCTTGCTGCCTAATTCTGGTTTGAATGCTAATGTCACAGCTGCACAACTTAATATCTCACAGAACAAGTTTTACGGCAATATCACACCTTTGCTTAGAAAGTTCAAAGTCGTTGATCTGTCTGGAAATTATTTTCAAGGCACAGTTCCAGATTTTGTGCTCAATAATTCATCTCTTGGTAGGAACTGCCTGCAAAACGTCTCAAACCAGAAGACCGTGACAGAATGTGCATCGTTCTATGCTGAGAAGGGCCTGACTTTTGATAATTTCGGACGTACAAATTCATCACAACCTACAGCCCCAAAGTCTTCTTCCGGGGTAAGCTACAGAACTATAATTATTATAGCAACTTCAGTTGCAGGGGGAGTTGTGCTTCTTCTGGTTTGTTTGGTACTTTTTATCCTATGTGCCCGTAAGAATGGTGCTACAAGTCAAAGAGGGGTTGAAGTGGGTCCAAGTCCTGCTGGAGCAAGTCCTCCACTGCCAGCAACAGTCATTAACTTTGCTGGGGTAGGAGATTCATTAACTTATCAGCAGCTGCTCCAAGCCACAGGAGACTTCAATGATGCGAACCTGATCAAACATGGCCACTCAGGGGATCTGTTTCGTGGTACCTTGGAAAGTGGAATTCCTATCATCATCAAAAGGATTGATTTGCAGTTGATTAAACGGGATGCATATTTATCAGAATTGGATTTCTTTAGTAGGGCTTCACATCCAAGATTGATTCCATTCTTGGGACACTGCTTGGAGAATGAAGACCAAAAATTCCTGGTTTACAAATGTATGCCAAATGCTGATTTGTCAAGTTCCTTGTACCGCAAATGTAGTTCAGAAGAAGATGGTTTGCAGTCATTGGATTGGATAACAAGACTGAAAATTGCAATTGGTGCTGCTGAAGGTTTATCCTACATGCATCATGAATGTTCCCCACCCTTTGTGCACAGGTACTTTCAATAATTATGCACCAATCTTTTCTTTTACTATAATTGCCTTAATAGTTGATGTGCTCAAATTCTTGTAGTTCTTGATTGTTGCCTCAAGCCTATTAGTTCTTTGTGTGAATCTTGAAACAGCAGATTTGCACATGAGATCAATCCATAGGTCTTCAATGATCTCAATACGCCTGCACTAGTTTGGTAAAGTAGGCCTCTATCTATAAACGTGGCTTCTTATTGAGATTAGTAACTCACTTTCGTTATTCTATTTTTCGAGGATCATGTCTAATAGTCTAAGTAAGAAAGAACTTGGGGCTTTTTAATGCTGGTAGATGAAATAGTTCACTAATCTGAAGCTGATCTTTCTTGAGTGGTCAATGCCTCGATCAAGGATGAAATATGGGCATGGATTGGTAACCCTTCATCCAAGCACCGGAAAAATTTCTCCCTCATCCCTCTTTATGTCTTATGGGTCATTTAGAAAGAAAGGAATTGAAGAGCTTTTGAGTGGTCTTTTCTACCTTCCTTGCATATATCAGGAATACCACTTGGTGGATTATGTAGATGTGATTGACCTTTGTTATCCTCTCTCTTTGTATTTTTGGACATGGGCTACCCTTCTTTGGTGCCCGTTAATCTTTATTTCTTTTTCCCTCTGAAAAAAAAAGAAATATTGAAGCCTATCTTCTCATGCAACTTTAGGGCTCTCTAATTGATAAGGATTAGGCGTTAGGATATTATCATTAAATTCTAGGAAATTATTACTTGTTTGATATTATCATTAAATTCTAGGAAATTATTACTTGTTTAATATATTCAGTTCACTAAGCTAAAAGTGTGGGACATGTTTATTGTGCACAAAGTTATACTTATCATGTGGTCAAACATTCAATATGAACATTTGTAAAGTGTAGTTTGGGGGAAGATGTCAGTCATACATAGAAATGTATAGGTGGTTGGTCTATGTGAAGGACTGATATTATTGGAATTGTTATTGTCATAACTAAGATTGATGATTTTCTAGAACTTGAGAAGTAAGTGAGGGAAATTGCAGTATTATCAATAGCAGTGGAGGTTTAACTGACATAAAATTTCATGTGCTTGGTTATGTAAAGCTAATGCTCTACTTGGAGAAACAAATGGAGAAGAGGGGTAGAGGGCAGATCACCAAAGCCTACATCTTTATTTGGATTATCTTCAATGATTTGCACCAGATTTAAAAAATGCCGGGTCCAAATGGTAACATGGTATGCTTTGTTGTCACAGGGATGTACAAGCAAGTAGCATACTTCTTGATGACAAATTTGAAGTACGACTTGGGAGCCTGAGCGAAGTATGCACTCAAGAAGGGGACCCTCATCAAAATAGGATTACCAGGTTGCTGCGGTTGCCAAAGTAACTACCTTTTTCAGATATTTTTAACTGGACTTAGATATTTCATTGATTTTGTTACTTGGATGTGTTCCTTTTGATTGTTCTATGTGAATTTATTTCAAAGTCCTTGCCGTGTTTGTCATTTGCACTTATTTCTATCTGTAATCTACTTCTGTCCCTGTTGACATGATCACTATGCTAGTTTTTCATCAGATTTCCTCAGTATACTAATGGTTATGCATTATGCAGCAGTTTAAAAGTCTTCTTTAATTTGTTGCATTATTTCTTACCTTAGTTCTCATATTTCTTGAAAGCTACTACAGAAGACTGATGCCGTGGCAGTGTAAATTTTTGCAGAATTGTACAATATATGTTTTTCACAGTCGAACTGCTTCTAGGGCAGTAAAACCTGAAACAAGATAGACTTGATTGTATTTCCTTACAGATTCAATTCTTTGATGATTCCTGCCCTCTTTAGATACTTGTGTTATCACATGGTTATGTTACGCAAAGTTGATTATAGTACTATGATGAATATTAATGCTTTATCATTGCATGTCTTGTTTATCTGACAAGAGTTAATTTTAATGATTTTCTTTTCATGTTCGTATTCCAGGTCATCAGAGCAAGTTGCTTCTGGTATGTATACATTTTAGTTGTACACTTTAATTTGAAGATTATTTGTCATTTCCAGCCTTTATTATGCACCCTCAAGATTTAGATAGAAATCAGCTAGTGTAATATTTGAACATTCAGATAATTTTATTCACTTAAAGTTGGGATCTTTAAACAGATAGTCACTACCCCATGTATTTCTTAGAGACTTAGAAAACGGTCTTACCTCTTTTATCTTTCTAATCAGTGAAATATTGTATTGCCGTTTTTTTTAAATAAACCTTTGCAAGGGTGGTCTGGAGATCATTATTGAGTATATAGTGACATGGAAACTTGGATTCTGCCGAATTTACTGACATTGGATAGTCTTTGCATAATAAAATACAGAATCAGACTTGAAAGTATTTGGGGTTGCTTTAAAGAGAGAAGTCAGAGTCCTAGGTGCTTATAAGTAACTAGTGAGTAATTTGAAGTACATTAGTTCTTCATCTTCATCCTCAACTTCCTGTGGGGCATTTCTATGTTTCTGTAATTTTTACCTAAATTTCCTTATTGTCTAAACTATATATTGGATAAGTTAGTTTAACTACTAATCGTCATTAGTTGGTATTAGAGCCCAATTTATAATCCTATCTTCTATCACTGTTACACTGCTAACAAAAAAAATCAGATTTTCTATGTTTCTGTAATTTTTCCTTAAATTTCCTTATTGTCTAAACTATATATTGGACGAGTTAGTTTAACTACTAATCGTCATGCGTCAGTTGGTTTTAGAGTCCAATTTATATTTCTATCTTCTACCACTCTTACACTGCTAAAAAAAAAAAATCAGATTTTTGCACTATATTTGGCCCAAAAAATCTCAAAAGAAAGAAAACAAACAAACATCCAATAACCCCCACAGAATGACAGGTTTTGGAAGCATTACAATGGAAGCTACTGAAAACCACGAAGCTCACTGTTAATCTCTTGGTCTCCCAAATGTTGCCATGCTTGATCTTCATCTTTCTAGCATGCTAGAACACCAAATGTTGGTGTTCTATGCTCTGTTTGACCAGTTCAGACATATTTGATTAGTCCGGTTTAACCACTCTGGTTCTTAAATAGGTGTTACAGTTTTTTAGGTTTTTATATTGTATTTTACCCATTTTTAAGATCAGATTGGTCAGATTTGCACTTTGCAGTTACTTTCGAAGTAAATAAGCTCTAACTCAATATGGAACGCAACAAAGTTTTAGTTACAATTTCTATAATATACCTTATTATGCATGATGTGTTTTTGGTCCCTATGGATGGACAAGGAGGTTTAATATATTCCCATACATCAAGCTTGGGTCCAATAGGAATTTCTTGAAGAGACTGTGTTAAAAATTCTTTACATGGCAGTTACGTGTATGATAATTGCTGTTGGATGAGTATTGAGTATCTATTTGGCTTATGGAGTTAAAGAATTATATGATGTTATACAAGAATATAAAAAAGAGGTAAAATCTTCAACTATAGCTTCTCCTAACTTAAAAGAATTGAACCATGAAGTTTCTTTTGACCTATCTCCACGAACAATACAAGAATTGCCAACTCCAGAAGGTTGTTCCTGCCAATTATATTGAGCAATCTGCCAATTTGTCTTTGTTTTGACTCATGTTCCTCTAGAATCTACAATTTCGACAGCCAAGTTCTTTTTTCTCACGGAGACTATGAGTATTTGAAGTTGCGAACTTTTGAAGTTTGAGTTTCTAGAATCTACAAATTTCGATAACCAAGTTGTTTTTTCTCATGGAGATTACGAGTGCTCATAGTTGCAAACTTTTGAAGTTTGAGTTTCCTTTTTATGATTTTTTTTGAAATAAGAGTTTCCTTTTTACGATTGTTGGTCATTTATCAATTCGAGACTTAAGGTCGAGTTTTCACGAAGTTAGGTAGAGTGATGAGAACAAGAAGATATTGGTTTGAAATAATTTTTTTTTTCAACTAAATATTTTTTATAATAATAATTATTTTTTGCATCTTTAGTTTATTTAAGTAGCTTTTAAGCACAGTAGAAACTAAAATTCTTTTTATTTTTTCTTTTATAATTTTCTTTGTTAGTTATAATTAATGCTTGTACAAAGGCTAGTATCTAATATAAGAGAGGTAGATCATGATGAAATTGAGAATTCTTTTGCTAGAGTTTAATTTATAATCTGTCTTTTTGTTTGTTCTTCTAGTTACTATTTTGTTTAACCTATCTTGTTCAGGCTGCTTTTTTCTATATTTCTTCATCTGGACTCATAATTTCCTCTGGCCCACCTCCATTCTTGTGTTCCTCAGCTGAAGTTTCCTTTTAAAAACTATCCATGAAACAGGTTAATTTGATCACTACTTGTTCTGCATCATGTATATTGAGATGAATGAGTAACTTGACGAATTAAGAAAATGAGCATTTTATGTCCATAGGAAAAAATGCCGTGAAAATATTCCTTTTTATAACTTAATGTTGCTTATAAGCACTTAACAAGTAATCTGAATTGCCAAGCAAGTAGAGTTCAGTGGTTGCTTCATAAGTTGATTTTAAGCAAGATAAACACCCTGTTTGTTGCATGAACATCTCTCGCTGCTTCTTGTGTTTGTCGGCAGTGTATTTGATAGCACTTGCATGCTGGTGATAACCGATGTTTGCTAAACAGGATATATGTACCTATTCTTCGAATTAGGTGGTGTTAGTTACATAAGTTGATCTTGACTGTTTCAAATGGTTCAATCCTTTGTTAAGGGCATTGCATTTTTGCCAGTGCAAAACATTCTTATTTTCTTTCTATGGAAATCTGAAATTTTTTTGATGTTGAGCTGGAAATCATGATTTAAAATGGAGTCTCAGAGGCTGTGAAACAAACAAGAAACTAGAAATAATTGTTTCTCAATTTCAAAATTTGATTGATCATATTTGGAAAATGGGCAGGTTCAGCATCAGCAGCAACATGTGCATATGATGTTTACTGCTTTGGAAAGGTATTACTGGAGCTTGTAACTGGTAAGCTGGGAATGAGTGCATCCAGTGATTCCCAGGTGAAAGAATGGGTAGATCAGACGCTTCCATACATTAGTATATATGATAAGGAACTTGTCACAAAAATTTTGGACCCATCCCTTATTGTGGATGAGGATTTATTGGAGGAAGTGTGGGCAATGGCCATCATTGCCAGGTCTTGCCTCAATCCAAAGCCTTCCAGGCGGCCACTCATGAGATATATCCTCAAGGCTCTGGAAAATCCTCTCAAGGTTGTAAGGGAAGATAATTCTGGCTCTGCAAGGCTAAAAACAACCTCGTCAAGAAGTTCTTGGAATGCTGCCCTTTTCGGAAGCTGGCGTCACAGCTCATCAGATGTAGCAGTCAATCTTGCAGGCTCCATGACAAGAGCAGAGGGAGGAAGTAGCATAAAGCAGTCAGGAACCACAGGCTCCCAAGGTAGTGGGGGGCAGAATGGAGGCGGAGAGCACTCCTCAAGGAGACGGCAGTCTAGAGAAATATTCCCTGAACCATCATCAGAAGGACAAGACATAGAGAGACATTACCAGGAGTAGCAGCAGCGAAGAAAGAGATCGATTTTGCTTGATTCTTTGTTAATAATACAGCAGGGTTCCCATTTTTAGTGCCTGCTGGTTGGATACCCACCCAGAGACGCTCATGTTGGTTTTGGAGGGGAAGAAAGGTTGCATTTTGGTTGAGAAGGCTATACAATTTTTCTGTGTTAAATGTTTATCTTTTCTTTTTTTTTTTTTCCAATGTAATGGGTGGGATGGACTTCTGGTTGGAAGAGGAGGGGGGAGGGGGGGTTAAGATAGTTGTTTAATTTCATTGGGAGCTTGTTTTTGGTTGAGACAAGCTTATGATTTTTTGTCTGTAATTGATTTCTTTGTCCTTGGGTCCTCCAGTGCAATGTAAATTGTAATGTGTCTTAGGAAAACTCTCCACGGTTTCCCTCATATTAGTTTATCTCATTGGTTTAGAAAGCCAAAAAAGAATGAGACATGAAAGAAAGATTATCTATATACTGTTTCGATCTCCTGCATGATTAATTATTAAAGATGTCCAATCAAGGAGTCGTCTATCAGATTCTGTTAAAAAGTATTTAAATTCAGATAACATAAAAATCTCATAACAGAATCGATAACTGTGACTGTCTGATTTGGATACCAAAAGTGAAGGAATTTTGAAAAAAAGGTCTCACCGAGTAGAGTATCGAACTATTGGATTCAGAGTCCAATGCCCTTACTACTTAGATATTAAACTCTTATAAGATTTTGTTTGAATAAATTTTAATGATAAGTAATTAATATATGACAATAATATTGATTGAATAGTAATAATATATGATGAAAATGACAATTTTTTTTTTTTATATTTGAATGATTGTGTATTAATGTATATTAATGACAACTATTTTGTTTAGATGACAGAATATTATACTTGTATTTTCAATCAAATTATTAATTTATATATATTTTATTATATATAATAATAAATAATATATAAAAAATATATAATTAAAAAAATAAGAATATAATTAAATTTATATTTAAATAAATAATTATTATATATAATTAAATTAAATTTTTATATTTAATAAAATAAATAATTATTATTTATATTATTATATTAATTTAATTTTAATAAAAAATAAAATTATTTATATATTAAAAATTATAATTATATATTATTATATTAAATTTAAAATTATTTTAAAAAATAAAAATTAAATATATTTTATAAAAATATAATAATTTATCTGTCACCTAATAATGTAATAATTTTTAAAATTTATCTAAAATATGTGAATATTACCGTCTCGTCAAATTGAAAGTTTTAACAAATAAGATTTTATCTAAGATGAGGAATTCTCCGCTTCCCCACCTTCTTCTCCGCATCCAACAGCCCACCCCGGGAATACTTGTTCAACAATGGTCTATTGCTCTTGCCCCGGTCACTACTACCCTCCATGCCATGTCAACTGTTGTGCCACCACTAACCTCCGTCTCTGCTCCTCCTCTTCGTCTACCTTCCAACTATCCTATTCTGCACACCATCAAAACCCCACCAGCAATGAGCCACCACACCCCACTCTCCGCACACATAACTCCAAATCCACTTCTTTCGTGCTTCACCATCTTTCTCACACTCATCAACAACCTAATAAGCGATATCCACAACCACCAGAGCAACTAACTGAACCCGCCTCTACTCTTACCACTATCCCACCAGAGGAAAAAGCCAAGCTCCTTCAACTCTCCCTCGTCACCAAACGAACCCCACAATTCCCGGGCTCTATCTATGCTCAATCCCCTTCCGACCTCGACGTCACCTCTTCTCTCCCTCCTCTGCAGACCCTTTTCACTCCCAGACGAGAAGACGGAGAAGAACATGCGGATGACCAAGAGACGATTTTGAAAGCACTTGAGATTCGAAGGAAAGTGACTAAAGAGATATTTAAAGATGCCATGACGAGAAAGGGTAAGTTTGGGATCACGTATTCCACGAATTTGGTTAATATGTTGGGTGATTTTATCGATCATGTGATGATTGAGGCGGCGGCATTGAAGCGGCTGCCTGAGTTTTCCGAGTCCACGTTTAATGTTCGAGCTAGGACTGTCATACACGACTCTAATGTTGTTCCTCTTATAAGGTAATATCCTCACAGCCAACTACTCCTACAAATTATGAAAATTTTCATATTGTTATGTTTGCAGCTCTTTGACAGTCTACAGTGTTTGCGGGATGTATAGCTTTGTTAAGGAATGATTACGAACTCATTGAATCGTTACAAAATTATCCAAAACCCACATTAGAAATTTATCTTTGATGGCTTGTTGATGTGAAGAAGATAAAGAGAGTGGAAACTTTTATTTTATTGATTGTGAGTTTTGGAATATAGGTGGTTGAAGCACAACGACTTGTCATATCCTAAAATTGGAAAGCTCATTTGCTCCACAAGGGGAAATCTCGACTCAATAAGACGTCTGGTTGAGTGGCTCAAGTCTATCCATGTGAAGGGTGAATTTCTTGGGGTTGTGCTTACAAGATCAGGTGATAATATCTTGGAGCGTTCAGATGCAGAGTTAGATGAACTTGTTGAGTATTTAGAGAGTACGGGAGTGAGGAGGGATTGGATGGGTTTTGTGATGAGTAGATGTCCTGAATTGTTGTGTTTCAGTATGGAAGAAGTAAAAACTCGGGTGGAGTTTTACATGGATATGGGAATGAATGAGAAGGATTTTGGCACTATGGTCTTTGATTGCCCCAAGGTACTTGGCTTCTTTACCTTGGAAGACATGAGCCAAAAGGTACTCATTCCTGGACTCTTTTACAATCCTCGGCTCAGATGTTGGTCTGTTGAATGTGTGCTACTTGCATTTGTCCCATTGTTTTCATGAATATTTTTTTAAGTACAAGTGCAGGTGCAATCGCATCTTTATCATATCCCTTCTATTTCAGAAAATTTTGGTTCGATGTACTCCTATTCACATGGTCTAGCTATAAAAGTGAGATGTTGCTCTTGCTCATCCAGGTCCATTATTTGAAGGAGTTTGGCCTTACTACTGAAGAAGTGGGGAGATTACTTGCATTTAAGCCACAATTAATGTGTTGCAGCATTGAGAAAAAATGGGAGCCTCTTCTTAAGTATTTATACTATCTTGGAATTTCCAGGGATGGAATGAGGAGAATGCTTACTATAAAACCCATGGTTTTCTGTGTTGATTTGGAGACAACCATTGTGCCAAAGGTATACTGTTTACGGGTGGATAATAGCTTCAACTTAATTTTGAGTGCCAGTCTGCTGTTTAGCTTTTAGATTTATATATTCACATAATAGCTCATAAAATGAACCAGAAGTGTGTTTTATCTTACACTATTAGGCAAGACTGTTGACACAAGTTTGTTTTCTGGTTTGAAGGTGCGATTTTTTCAGGACATAGGCATTCCTGATGATGCTATAGGCAACATGCTTGCAAAATTTCCTCCATTATTAACATACAGCCTTTACAAGAAAATTCGGCCAGTGGTTTGTGCTTGGTCTTTTGCTGATTTTGTTGTGGCTTCCTTTTATTTCCTGTCTTGCAGAGTTGTGTTGTTGACTCGAGCTTCAGTTGGGGTATTGTTCCATAAAGAAAGCATAGAAGCTTCCCGCTCTTGTAAATGATACATCTTGTTTTTTTGCAATATGTTGTATTCATACAGGTCGTATTCTTAATGACCAAAGCTGGAGTAAGCGAGAGGGATATTGGGAAAGTTATAGCATTGGGCCCGGAACTCTTGGGATGCAGCATAGCAAAGAAACTTGAGGTCAATGTGAAATATTTCTTGTCACTTGGCATTCGACTTCAGCAGCTAGGTGAGATGATTGCTGACTTTCCCATGCTACTCCGGTACAATACAGATATCCTCCGTGCAAAGTACCGGTATCTTCGAAGGACAATGGTCCGCACTTTGGAGGATTTAACTGAGTTTCCAAGGTGAATAGCATCACTATATCTGTGGTAACTCTTAAAGTCAGCCATTGTACTATGGTTGAATCAAATTCATCACATAGTCATCTTAATTTAATTATCAGTAGAACTATAATGAAAATTTGGGAACTTATTCTTGTCAAAATTCTAGTATTTCTTATGTTTCATATATTCTTCAGTTTTCTTTTCTAGACAGACTAATGGAGCAAATATTTCAGGTTCTTCAGCTATTCCTTAGATGGTCGAATAATACCAAGACACAGGATTATGGTAGAGAATCGGGTCAATTTTAAACTGCGCTACATGCTGGCTTGCACCAATGATGAATTCAAGAAGAGGGTTGAAGATAAGGTGGAAAGGCGGTGTAGGTTTGAAGCCGGTACCACCACCGTGCATGATGATCTGACAAACTCCTATGAGGCTGATGATGACCCCATGGGAAGCAATGAAATGGTTGATTTCTCAGAAAATGAAGATTCTTTCTGTGACTGATCATAGTCAATTTCTCAATACAGATGACGGAATAAGTTTGTGAAACTGAAGATTATAAACTTTATTGTCCTTTTCGATGTAAATGGAAGACACTGGCAGTAACTATTTTCTCTCACAAGTAACAGAATGTTCATGTGTATGCTAGACGAAGTTTAACCTCAACATATTTATCTTAATTTTAATTTTTAATTTTTCTTTATTTCTGTAGTAATTTGTTCTGTTAATCCACGGCAACAACTGGTTTATTTGGATAAAATTTTCTTTAGCTCTTATAGCATTATTCAGTTATCAGTACATAACCTAATCATAATTTTAATTCATCCATCAATTTAGTTTGCATATATCATTGATGTTATAATAATTAATTGGAAAATATAATAAGAAATAAAATGTCTTGAGCTGCATGGCATATGAGTTAACACTTCATGTGTTGATTAACAAGTAAATTCATCTAGGGGATTTGAATTGGTTTCCGACACATCTAAATAACAAAATCCATATGAAAAACATCACCACTTGTTACTCAACCCAAAGCACTGACAACAAGATTCAAGCTGCCGCTGTCTTCAACTCAGATGCCGTGGCAACTGCATATACAGGATGAAGCTGATGACCTTCCTTAGGCTCGACATGCACCCACTTCCGTCCACTCAGTTTGTGATGCTCAAACTTAACGCAGCCCTCTTTCAAAGCATATAGCGTGTGATCCTTCCCAATCCCTACATAATTGCCAGGATGGAATCGAGTGCCCCGTTGGCGTACAATAATGTTTCCAGGTATTACTCTCTAACAAGTGAAACAGAGAATCAGTAGATCAATTTTCTACGTCTCACTACATAGCATTGAGTAATAGGATTTCTCACCTCTCCACCAAATTTCTTCACCCCAAGGTTTTTGGGCTTCGAGTCACGTCCATTCTTGGTGGATCCTGCTGTCTTTTTGGTAGCCCAGCGCCTGAACATCAGACTCAAGCCTCCTCCACAAACATCTATATTGGGTTTTGGAAAACATCAGAACAAGTAGGCAGATATCCTCTCCTTTTTTCCAAATAAAGAAAATGCTAAATAAAAAAAAAAAAAATTATAAATTTGTACCACTAGCACCACTATAGACAGGAACACTTGTGACCAAGTCTTTAAGACTCATTCTTTTGCATAGTGATGTTCCAAAATTCATCATGTCAATTTGCAATGACAACCCTGCAGAAAGTAATCATCAATGAGATATAAGACAAGGGGACACAAGGTGACTTAGAACCATATAAGATTTGATCATTTGTGCTCTTATTTCAGTTAGACTTATGAAATAGTACAACAGAGCAAAGAATGCATCCCGACCTCACCCCTGAAAAAGAAAATGATTAAAAATGAAAGGCTTCTATATCTCTTACTCATGTGCCCCCGGCACCTACAGAGAAAGGCCACAATTCACCACTTGTTTAAAGGTTGACATGTCTATATTACACGGTAGGATAAAAACTCAAGAACAATAACCACCCACTTTCTAGATCTACTAGAAGAGGAGCTGCTACAGCAGAAACTTCCACATTTCTCTCCATTGACACACCTAGCCTCTGACTATTCAGGGTTCCAATATTTGCAGTCGATTCTACATTTATGTTATAAAAGATTGACATACCTAAAATACATTTTAAGCTGAAGAGCAAGAACAAGACACTTTTTAAATATTCTAGAAATAAAGCTACTATGACAGAAACTTGTAAATTTCTCTTCAATGATGTATATATCCCTTTCCAATTTGAAGATAATCCTCTTTCATGTCCAGTGCTTCTTGTTTTCTACATTATATAGTACCTACAGTCTCATGCTTTAGCTTGCAGTATGAGCTAGTGACAAAGAGCATCCCTTCACATTTAGCCTCCGATCCTATACTTTTAGATAGAAAGAAACTAACCTCCACAACAAAAAAAAAAAAAAAAAGTAAACCAGAAACAATTCCCTTCAACAACGTCCAATCCTTCTACTTCTTTTAACAAAAGGAAAATCAACCTCCAATCTTCTATTGATAAAACCTAAATTCAGAAGCGGAAAAACTCTCTGAAACATACTACGAACAAACAACAAATGAGCAACAAAGGCATCATAGCATCCAAAATCAAATAGTTATTATAGGAAAGACAATGAACCAGTAAACATTAAACATAAAGGAAATTATTTGGAAAAGATTAGGACTTAAGTAAACTCAATTGAGCCGTTACCAGCAATACAGATATTAACACAAAGCAAAGCGATTAGAAACTGCCAAAAAAAAAAAAAAGGAGTAAATCACATAATGTAAAGAGTTATTTATGCGAAACTGGAAGCAAAATTTTTTGAGAAAGTAACAAAAATATGATGTTAACAAATTATTTTAAGTGAAACTGGAAGTAAATTTAATAGCGGTGACAGTGATGTTTGAGAAGAGAAGAACAGAAAAGCTAAAAATTGGGGTTAGGGTTAGGAGTTCGAGAAACTCACGGTAAACAGTAACGATTCGTCAGCCAGCGTCGCCGCCGCTTCTCTGGTAGCAAAGAGAGCAAAGGCAGTGATTGAGAGGCGGAGGGGAAGGAGAGGCGCTGCAGCCAGGAAAGAGAGAATTGAAAAGAAATGGTAGTGGGATTCTTCTTACTTCAAATTTATCGTTAATATAATTTAATTACCGGGTAAATTTTCTTTTTATAATCCCAGTGATCTGGGGTGGGGTTACAGGGTAAATTCACAAGTATTTTTATCTAATAACTATAATTCAAACAATTTATTACTGTAGCAAAAACAATAATTTATTTAACTAATTAATGTATTAAATTTTTATTTTTAATCTTTCTTATATTGTTTTTTGTTTTAAAGATAATCTTATAATATATATTTTCAGTAAAATATGATCTAATCCCATGTAAATATATTATAATACACCAGATTCAAAAGGTTATAATTTCCATACAAGAATATATATTCTGATTTCAAATTGAAATATACATTTGGTATAGTTTTTTACTCCAGACATAAACCCATCCAGAGTGAACTCAATTATCTGGTGTTATCTTTTTCAATTATGATTCACCTCAAGCAATTTAGTCCAAGAGGGGCAACTAGGCACATAATCCAAGCTTTAACTCAAGGAGAATATGTTTCACTCTGAAACTTCTGGGTATTTATGGATCGTTAACCATGTAATAAGTAAAAGAGATGGCAAATTGACACAAAACAGTTTATAGAATCGACAAATGCATGCGACTGACTCGACACTCCAAAACCAAAATTTGCCACCTATTCATGAACCCAAAAAATCTAATCCGGTAGTTAGTCTTTTCCTTGTATTTCTGGGACGATCGTGTTTCTTCGAATAAATAACGTTAAAGAAATTACGGGAGATACAAAAAAGAAGAACATTGATTTAGTTGATTCCAATGCGGCAGACTGGATTCCTTTTAATGAGGTCAAGATCAACCTGCAAGATCGATAGATATTAAGTAAGATAACTTGTTTCAAAGAACATCTTGTATCGTCAATCTCTAGCAGTTGGGGAAAGCATTAGCCTTGTACCTTGTGGCCAAATAGATCTCGGATGTTATCAATCCCATACAATATCATGGTCGGTCTGGTTCAAAAATGTTAAAAGACAATATCAACTATTGGTCAGTGCTTAAACTAGGAGAGTTCATGTTGTCACTTGATTATATTGACTGTCATTTCTAGACCAAAAGAATGTTCTTACCTTTCCAAGGAAAGACCCCATGCAATGACTCGAACATCTTCTGGAAGTCCCATTGGAAGCAACATTTCTGGTCTAAACATGCCAGAATTACCAATTTCCACCCACTTCCCCAAACCTTCATGATAACTTGAAAAAGGAGAAGATCTATCATAAATTTTGAACTATTAACATTCACCAGCTCCCTTAATGAAAAATACATCAATAACTGCTACCTGAATATTTCCATGCTTGGTTCGGTATATGGATTGTAAGCAGGCTTGAAACGCAATTTCGACATTCCTGAGAAAGAAATAAAATCAATTAAAAATGATCTCCGCCAACATTAAAGTAATCTAATTCTTGTCAAATGGATTATTAGCACGGTTACTGATACCAGGCTACAACAGTAGACCTCAATTAAAAAAAAGAAAAAAGAAAAAAACCAAATAGAAACTAACAACTTGTGTATTGGACCTTAAGAGATCCAAACAAAGTACGAACGTATTCAGAACTGAAGCATAGAAGCAACGGAATTAAATCTGAAGCAGGGTTCTGGTTGATTACCTAAACGTGAGAAAAAGTCATGTAGCACTCCAATCAAGTCACCAAGAGTAAGCCCTCGATCACAGACCAGACCTGATACCAAAAGCAAAACGAAAAAGCTCATTGAGTTGGCACATATAATTCAAATAAAGCCAGTCTAAACCAAGACACGGCTGATTCAACGACAGCTTGGATCTTTTTCTATTCCATATGGTCACAGCATTAACCTCGATGTGGCCTGTAGGACACTATCAACAGGAAAATGATTTTCCTCTCTTTCATAACATAATAAAGTGAAGAATTACTTCCAGTTAAATTGAACAAGGTCCGAACTAAGAACTTGCAATCCAACATGAGAAAGTTGAGAACTCTGACATCTTAGACACATGAAAATATGAATTTATTCATACCATGCCATACCCAGCTCCCATTTCTGGAGTTGAGGTCAGTGGCTCCTAATCTTTCACTCAAAGTTCATCCACCACTTGATAGAGAAGGTCTTTCTTTTTTTTTTTTGGGAAAGAAAAAGTATAGTATTCAAAAGTACCAAGAGAGTGCAACTTGTATATTAAAACTTTACAAATTTATCAAAATATCAATTAGGTCTCCCAAGTCCTCACAGTTATAAAGAGGATGACTCTTGATAAAAAACCTAAAGTCTGGAACCAAGTATCTCTAATTCTAACAAAAGACAATCCTATACCATCAAAAGTTCTTTTGTTTCTTGTAGTTTGGAGGGAGAGGAATGCTAGGGCTTTTGAAGGTATTGAAACAGACACTGTAAATATTAGGGATAGATGGTTCCAAACTTTTGGTTTTATTTTGATTGGTCATGACATAACTGATTGAGAAGATTTTGGAGCTGTTATGAACCACCTGATAGACTGTTAATTTTATATTTTTTGGGTGGTACTCCCTTGGTACCTTTGTGCATAATAATATTACTTCTCTTTTATTTCAAAAAAAGTTTTTTTGTTTCTTTCTTTTCGAATAATTCATAAGGTAGCCAAAGGGGATAAAGCCTAAGTTCTTTTTTTTTTCTTAAAAAAAAAAAAAAAAAAAAGAAAAAGCCAAACACCACTTCACCCCCAATCTACTCTAAGCCAACCACCAAAGCTAGTAGGGAAAAAGGACAACAATGCAAGAGAAGATGCTAGACAGACTCTGCAACTCTCTTGCATAAGTAGCATCCATTCACTATTTCCCCCTTCTTCATTGGTGGTCTATAGCTAGTGTACAACCTCTCACTGCTTCCCAGACAAAAAAAAAGCTCCACCTTGATGCAACCAGTGGGTAACCTTCTCAAATTCTCTTCTCTGCACACCCTGGCGCCTTGCAAGTGACTTTTCATACTTTCATTTGAATATAAAAAGATGTTTCATGTTCCAGATTGGTCACATAATTAGAAAGTGCCAAACTGTCCATGGAATTTTGAATTCTACAAAAGCTTAACCTAATATAAACTCAGATTTTAAGCTAATAATAAAGGAAGTCCCAATCACAAGTGCAATAAATTAGCTTTAACAATACCTTCTATCTGATGGAACTCTGCAAGATGTGTTCGGTCCACAGCTTCATTTCTGAAGACACGGTCTATGGAGAAGTATTTCTTTGGAGCAAAAGGTTTCTGTACACAAGATCAATGAAGAATGGATGCAGATATCTATAAATATAATGAACAATATCCTGGCAAATAACTGACAACACAAAATACAAGATCTGAAAAAGTTATAGCCAAATGAAAAAACAGCACAGGTTTCACTTAGTATATATACTAAAAGGAGACTGTAAAGTGTGTGCGCCACATGGTCACATAGAATAGGGAGGCCAGAAAAAATCAAGCAGAGCCAAATACTGTGACAAGAGAGGACACTGCAGAGAATAAAGGTTACATCTTTTACATTTATGCTTTTTTTCAATGAAAAACTAATTTATACTTATGAAGGAAAGGCATTACAAACAGAAGAGTCTACCTGAACTGTTTTTCCACAATAGTTACTTCAAAATAAGATTTCCATCTTTCAACAAATGACAAGATGCAGATATTTTGGTTGGAAAATGATCAAAATGCTAAGCATGATTGCAAGAGATGGTGGCAAGAAATCAGATTACTACCATTCTAATTCCATTACTAGGCACACCAGCTGGACAGAGTATTTCAATTAAGAAACCAGAAGGTAATGCAGCAAGAGCAAAAAGAAGCACCAAGATGAGCTTGAAATTCTTTTCTAGATTTATATAGCCATAATATGTGTGCATGAGATACCCCTAGACTTGGGAAAAATGGATAAAACAGAACATGATCAAAAAATAATTGAAATATAATCAAACCTGTGCTAGTACATAAAGCATTCTGGAGGAAACAGCAGTGGTGTGAGTACGCAAAAGGTTTTTGTTTGCTTCCTCTCTTTTCCATTCATATCCATATCTTTATTTGAAAAGAAAAAAGGAATAATCAAATGAATAAGAATAATTCTTCAATGCCTGTAGAGACGAAATATCAAAAGGAAAATTAGGGTTAAAAAGTCATACCCCCTGGATCCATAACCACCAGACTCGTGAACACATTTAACCCGCTCAACATAATCTTCAGGTAACGTTCTTGTAGTGGAAGGAGCTATAGACATACATGCCAAACATTTTCAGAAGGAGATTGGAGATTGGAAGGAAAAATTTAGTAATTAAGAGTTCAAAACAGATTGAACCTTTTAGAAAGAATGTATCATGTGAATCACGAGCTGGGTGTTGCTGTGGCTGGAACAATGCATCAAAGTTCCAGAAACTACAAGTTCAAACAGAAGGGTAATATCATTATTTCCATATCTCATTTCTAAAATCATAAACTATAAGTATCCAATTTTCATGAGAGATAAGGATGGGCTAATTTGGCAAGGTTTTCTTAAATCTATCAGTAACAGAAAAATTACAAGAATTGAAAAATTGGTTTATGACAATCTGTCCAAACATTCTTAAGACTGCAATATTAATGCAATCAACTAGATGCTTTTAATCATAATGTAATTACTAAGACAAAATGCTAAAAATTATATCAGATTTCAAAAGCTAAATAAACATTCAACTTATGACAGAAAAACATGTCAATGGAGAAGGCAAGATTGTCCACCTGCTTTCGACAAAATTGTTTGTTGGCATCTCCTCAAATCTGCAATTAGTTAAATAGACTATCCATGAATATGAAACTTGAATAGAAAATTGGAACTAAACTCAATAATGCATTAATAGCATACCCCATCTGAAGAAATATGTCTTTTAACTGCTTCCGCACCTGAAAACATATAAACCACAAAAATTTAAATTTTAAATCAAAAGAGATTATATGGCGATCCCAAGCTAAATAATACTCTATGCATCAGTCAATTTTCGACAAAATATTTCAAAACTATACATATGCATAAACACATGTATGGTGAGTTATTTTTTTAATAATAACAAGACATCCCCAGTGACATATCCATTTTGCTGCATAATGACTGAAAGATAATGGTATCCTCATTTGAAGCAGAAATTATCACAGGCGTTCTTGCCTTTCATGCCTTTCAATTTATAAATATCAATGGTCAAGGTTGATTGACTTTCAAATTTGCATATGCTACATAGTTTAATTAACACATGGTTCTTGCTGTAGTCATAAAGTGGTAAGGTTATTCATGACCAAAAAACTTCAGCAGGGGATCCTCCTGAGTGGTTGATTTCAATGTCAACATGTTAAGCCACTATCAACTAGTTAATGAACAATTGAACATAACTCTCAATTACTCTAATGAAACTTAAAAGCCTAATCCCATCACTAATTACATGATATAGTGCCTAAGGAACTGTTAATAGTTTTCTTCTGACCAAACAGCCATTTCACTCCAGAGAATAGATTCCTATTAACATTATTGAATTTGGTGTATTTAGCAACAGTTTTAACATCAATCAAATAAACTGTAATTGCAAATGAGACTAAAAACAAAGGAAAGTAGTTTCATTCTTACCTTGAGTAGAGGGTGAAGATGGCCTGCTTCAGCAGGCTGTCCTTTAGCATTGAAGTTATACTCTTTGAATTCTAATTCTTTCCAGTCCCCCCTTAAAATACAACATTACATTCATTAATATGTTTAAACAGCCAGCAGCATCTCCACGAATAATTATCCACTTCCATGTTACTCAAATTAGATGCACAGTTGGGAAACTAAAGAGAATGTATTCAAATATTTTAACCAGAGAACTGTCTTTGACTCTTCATAAACATTGGCCGAGGTGTCCAAGGTATGACCAACTGGTATAATATATTAGCTCCAAATATAGTAATTTTTACTTCCCAGCTTTATTTTAGGTGTTAGTAGGCAGGACACTGAACTCCTGGAAAATAGAAATTATATTTTGTAGGGCAGTACCAAGCAAAAATAGGACAAAACCATTAAGCATAACACCGATTCTAAAATTTCACCACCTAATATGTTCTAATTGCTTAAACTTAGCAGCACAAACTCACTGTAGACAATCTGCATCTTATTTAGCAGGAAAAAGACTTGGGCCATACTATATTCATGAAAAAAGATGTTGAACTACATGACCAAGATATATAATTTGCAACACAGAAAAAAAACCATGGATATTCTCATATCATCTAAACACCAGAAAGGTACCTCTGGAGATTTTCACGAGTCAAATCAGTGGCAACTTTCTTTCTTTTTGGAGCATAATTGGGTCCTTTTCTCAATGAGTAGCCCTTCCATGTCCTGGAAAGGAATTGAAACAATAATGTGAGAGAACATGAGCAATATCAATAATGCCAAAAGGTTAGGCACATTTCTGTTTGAAGATGGGAACCAACACTAGTTCCCAGACCGAATCCCAGTAACATCCAGAAGAAAGACTCAGATCCTAACCAAAGAAATGAAGAGAACTAGAAAGGAAACTCAAAATAAATCAAGAAAGATCAGATAAAATGATTACTGAGAAACAATAAGCTTTCTAGCTTTGAGAGCATTGATTCCATCTTTGTCAATTGCCTGGAGACAAGTTGAACCTAGTTAGTAAAATTAAGATGCGAATTCAAATAGGATTTGTAAAATTCAAATACATGCAAAAATACGTAAAGGCAACCTAAAAATAAGTCTTGGTAGGTATTCCATCTTGCCCAACATGTATGGTCAAGTTGTCTCGCCTATTTTTATGCAACCTTGTCCGAGACTTCATGGCCTTTTTTTCTTCTTTTTTTCTTTTTTAAATGCAACCTTGTCTTGCCTTTGTAGTTCTAGGGTTCACAGTTACAACGTAATAAGTGGCAACCTGCCATATGCTATCCATAACTTGTCTGGGTGGTAGAAGAAAATACTAGCATGTCCTCAGTAAGGGAATTAATCATTTAAGAAGAATTTGACTCTTAATCAAATAGCTTGAGGTCAAATCCTTAATGGAACTTTCATTTTCTTTAGAACTTTATTTTGCATTTTAACACCTTCTTCTTCAAAAATCCATCATTGAAGCTCCCAAGAAAATTGCGAAAGTAAAACATGGTTTATTATTAACTGATATAAGACTGACATTAAATATTCACACCTGTCCATCTTGTATCCGCAAAAGTAAATCTTTCACCTTGTCTTCCACATGTTGAACCTACAACAAACTAATCACTTAAGAATAACAGTAACAATGAATAACTAACGCATCAGAACCCACAAGTGCAACTTATACCAAACAAACGCATTAAATTTTGAAAAAAGAAACCTTACTAACTCCAAGCATGTAAGTTATTTAAAAACAAAAGCAGTTATGAGAAATATTCGCCATAAAGCATTTAGAAAATACATCCAAGAAAACTGAAAGCCCCACTAAGTAAACAAACAAAATAAAGAGTAAAAATTCTTGAGTCCAACTGCCTAAAACCTAAACCAAAAAGGTCAATTCCAAGTGTGTTACCTTCCTGGATACTTGCTTTCCCATTTCCACCCATTTATTTTTCCCAGCTTGTGAACAACCTATTTTGAACACTGAGGGATCGAACATTTTCTGCAAAAATGTAGGTTGCCACCAAAAACGTATTAAGACTTGAGGAGCTACTACAATAAGTGTTAGCACGAAACCATAAAATGTTTGTACCACTATTTCTAACACTTGAGGCAAAAATTAGTTATAGAAAAGACACCAAAACCTCCAACATTGCCATAACAGAAAACAGTGATACTTTAAGAAGGGTGGTAATACCTGAAGTTCATCTTTTGATATGCTACCCTCTGGAGGCACAGCCAAGAACAGCTGTACCTCAGGTGATCCTTCAGCGGTGTATTTTTTTCCCTCATCTGTAAGCACCCACGCCTCCCTTTTAATGTCCTGTACAACATTTAAGTGAGCAAAATGACCCACAATTCAATTTGAATACGTCAACTAAATTCCGCCATATCCAAATTAAGTGGATAATCCAGATAAGAAACTTCCTTATGTTAACTATTTTTTTGAAAAAAGAAATCTGCTTAGATATGAACTATTATCAAGCTTTATAGTTGTCTCAGAATAATAACAGAGAATGCAATGCATTAAGCATACCAGAGAAGGACATAAAGAAATGATAATAACACTATTACTCCTCTCGGATTTTCTCAACAACCAGACATAAATGAACTTTGCTTCGTATTTTTTTTTGGAGCCAACCAAAAGATACCAGAAAACAAAGAAAATGCAAAAATCAATTTAGCTCCATCCTGGATTATTCCAAACCTTCCCTTAAGCTACCGGCAACAGGTTCAGGATTACCCACGTTCACATAATGCACATATTTTTATATAGTGGATATTTACATATATAATTGAGGTAGTTCTGTGGTTGTCTACCGAAGGGAGTTACCTGGGCCTCGATGTAGCGGAAACCGTGTAGGCTCTTGATGACGTTGACAACATCGTTGTGATCGATGCCTCGAGTGGCTGCGAACTCACCGGAGTCTGCGATCTCTTCATGGTTCTCCAAGTATCCTAAGATCGCCTCCTCCGCCATGACTAGTACTGACTCGTGCCTTAACCCTCTTTCTCAGCGTTATATTTCATTAGCATTCCGTTTATTTTAACCTAGGAAGCAGTACCTCTGTTCGTCTGATTTCTTCTTTCTCTCTCTTTCTGTCTCTCCTCTTGCTTTTTTTTTTTCTTCTTCCCGCAGTTGTTATTCTTAGGAAAAGGCCGGGCTTCAGGGCCTGGGCTCTGGTATTATATTAATTAGACGGAAATCATAACAAACTTAATTATAAAATTATATACATAATTTAGGATTTAGTGGTGGAAGAATAAGAATTCAATTAAATTCAAATAACTTACGAGGTTGTTTTAATTTTAATGTCATTTGATTTTAAGTATTAATTGTCACATTAGTATTATTATTTTTAATCTAAATGTAAATTGCTTAAGGGTTAGGGCTTGGACTGTTTAAACCCCTAGGAACAAGAACAAGTGTTCAAAAGAAAAAAAAATCTCAACAAGCCGACCACCAACTTGTAATCTGATACCAGGAGTTGCAGCCATGTCAGAACAGTATCTTGCACTCCCCAACCACATCTTTTTTTTTTTCTCTTTTCCAAGTCAGAACAATATAACTCAATTTAGTGCACTGCGCCCCATAAATTTAGTACACCTTGGCAGGGTACGACAAACAATTCATCCCCATACACATGAAAGAGTAACTTCAGCATCAGCAAAACATTACTGACTCACAAAGCCAATAATACAAGTATTTTCAAGATCCATCCACTGGTCATTTTATTTTTCTGCAAAATTCAAGCCAAGAAAATCTGATTAACAGCACTGTCAAAGCAACATCAACGGTAGAGACTCTCAGATCTAAGGTTTTCTGCAATCTCAGTTTCCCAGCGATCCCCATTCTCAAGTAGCTTCTCTTTGTCATACAGAAGCTCCTGCAACAGAGTGAGAAAAAAAAAAAAAAAAAATTAGGCAGAAAGGGGGAAAAAGAAACTTAGGATTTGACTACTTCCATTATACCAACAGTGGGTTGCATGTTAAACCTCATGAGTCTCTGTTGCAAATTCAAAATTGGGTCCTTCAACAATTGCATCCACGGGGCAAGCCTCTTGGCAGAAACCGCAGTATATACACTTGGTCATGTCAATATCATACCTGGAAATTAAGCCAAATTAGAAGAAGAAAATAAGGGACTAAGGTAAGAGAGAGATAAAGAGAGATCCTTAACCTCGTTGTCCTACGGCTTCCATCTTCTCGCTCCTCTGCCTCTATCGTGATTGCTTGTGCGGGACATATCTGATAAATAATCCAACAAACAGTAACAACAACTAAGCCGACATTTACAAGGAATAATCTGTAGGTGGAGAAGAATCATTGATTTCATTTTTTAGACTAAGCAGTGGTGCTTTAGCCAGGGCAAAGGACTGCAAGTAACATATTAACATTAAATGTCACCCATTCAGAGTGTATATGCAGTTTACATACACAGTGCATATATAATTTGATATTTTGTATATGCAAGGCGCATATATGCAGTGTATATACAATATACAGTGTGTATATGAAGGGTATATATATAATATAAATTATATGTCTATGAATATAATAAAATATGCATATATAAATATATATACACAGAACACATAAAAATATATGCATGCATTTCTAGCAATAACAAGAATTTTTGAGTTTACTAGCATCAGAAACAGCACTTTGGTATTTTTATGGATCTACTTTAACTTCTTTCATTTGACTGCAATTTGGGGGAGTTGCATAACATTTAGTTTCTTTGAGAGAGGGAATTACAAGGTAATTAGTAGAGGAAAGTTCTTAACCTTACATTTTTATTATCCTGAAAACTCAACTTCCAAACAAGTGAAGGTAAATTGGTTTTCCATTCATTCACCTAGTTTCTCCTCCACCCAAACAGACCTTAATGAATACTGGAATTCATGAAAAAATACAGAGACAGGAACCCTGACATTGCCATTGTTGGTCTGGTCAATCTCTTCGGAGTGAGATCTCTTTTATACATGTGTGTTATCCTCTTGGTGACTTATAAACTAATTATTCTTTTTCTCTAAAAAAAGAAACCGTCGTATTGTCTGACAAGGTATATGTATTAGGGTTAAGAATAAATGCCAGAAATGGTAATAGCCTCTTCCCTCAGGAAAATTAGAGAAACATTGTGATAAGCTCCAATTAGGAATTTGTTACCACTATCACATATAACATTTGGTAACCCTCTATAAACCATAACCGTGCAAGAAAAGAGAAATAAAGTCAAAATGGAATTTGAACTTACAGCCTCGCAAAGTTTGCAAGCAATGCACCGTTCCTCCCCAGTTGGATATCGTCGAAGAGCATGTTCCCCACGAAAACGAGGGCTCAAAGGTCCTTTTTCAAATGGATAATTTATCTGTGAAGAAAAAGAAAACTTCAATACCATGCTTGGCAAAAACCCAAACTCAAAGAGAATTGTCGGCCGCACTTACAGTAACTTTTCTCTCAAAGAAGTATTTCAATGTAAGCATCAGACCACGAACCATTTCAGTGAGGAATAATGTGTTTATGCTGCGCTCAAAAACTACAATAATCCAAAACATCAGGAAACTCTCGTATAACTCAACTGAAAAATAAAGCAAAAATAAGACGATGGAAAATGTCAGCCAACAACATTACCAGAACTCCAGTCCTTGGATATCTCCTTAGCAAGTTGCTCTCTTTCTTCATCATCTGCAGATGACACAAGAAATGCTCCATAGCCCTCAAAGTCTTCTAAGATTTAAGCATGCAACTGATGATTCATGACTAGTATCAAAACATATAATTTGTATGCATAGACGCACTTGCAAGCACATTCTGCAGCAACTATGAACAGGATAATATAAACACACATATGAAAGAATTTGCAAACCCTTAATACTACTAAAAAATGAACACATGCATGACAGAAAATAAACCTTTTTTGGTGCTGAAGAAGTGTGCATCATATCGAAGTCCATAATTGGGAGAACACTGTAATGCTTGCCCTGAAACAGCCTACGGAAATCATAGTAGAAATGAATAGACAAATAACAAATAAGAAATTTGCACAACACACGGCAGACCAAAAGCTAATGGATAGGGATAAATAAATAAACCCTAAGAATTTTACAATCAGTAACGTCTGTGGTGGCAAATATTGTGATAAAGAGCATGCCAGTTGTGATAATGGTGTCAAAGGTTGTAAAAACAATGGTTACTGAAAAGCATAGGGTAAAACACAGATTCTTCTGCTAAATAACATAAAAGAAAAAAAATTCGAGGAATAAGAAACAACGCCAAATACAATAGTTCATCCAAAAGAAAGGGAAGAGAAAGCAAAACCAACGGAATAAACGTTAGACTTGGGCTTGCCCCCATTGCGTACTAAAGAGTATGGAATATGTACCCAAGAGCTAGAAAATCAGAACCCTAGAATTTTAATATTTTGTCAGTTTAAGTTTGCTGTCTGAACATGTATCCTAAACCTTTAACCGTATGAATTCCATGTTCTTTTCCGTTTCAAGACAAGGGATTAAGCCCGGGGACTTTACCTAAATCTCTACCCCATCAACCCACTTCTGTTGCCGATAAATTATGAAGGCGAAGGGAAAATGAAATAAAGCACACGAATCCCCTTGTAGCAAATCGTACGGCCCAACCAAATAAGAGGAGAAAGGAACACACAATTGCTAGTTATTTGTGCTATGTTCAGTATCAGGAAAACAATGAATTAACAGATTGTAAGCACAAAATCCTATCCAGATTAACATTGCCCAGTTGATTCCTGAAGTGCCTAGCATCCAAACAGAGAAAAGCAAAGGAGACACCATGATGGGTTTAGAGCAAGAGATTTCTTACAAGCTGTCGAGCCCGAAGAGCATTAAGCGACTTGCGAGCTAAGATCGTAGCCATCAGTGACGGTGCGTCCTATTGTTCTTCTTCGTTTCGATCTTGGTTAACAGGGATCTTCAAAAAATAAGCACGCCTGAAACTGGGAATAAGAGAAATAATTGGATCGAGCAAACTTGAGATGTCCGTTTGGGGTGGACTACCAAAACGGTGCGTTTTACTATCAGTCCCTTGATGGTTGGTTGGCTATTGGGCCGCCCGGCCCATCTTGCAACTGTGCCTGTAGGGTTTAAGAATGGCTCCCTACCGTCTTCGCGTTCCCTGGTTTGTTCAAACGCAGATAGTTTCTCTGTGCTCCAAACCAGAAATGGCGTCGTTTTGCAGATCAACAATAATGGCGGGTAAAAGATCTCTCTCATCTCGTTGCGCAAACCTAGCTCAAAAGTCTGTGAACCCAAAATCTATATCTTCTCCTCTATCTTCACCGCGAAGGTCCTATCCTTGTGCTTCAAGGTACGACACCCCTTGTTCTCTCGCGTAGTCTCGATGGTGAATGTTTTTTTGGTTCGTCTTCATTTTAGTTTTTCATTTTTTAGGTTCATATCGGTTTTGGGGGGTCTAGAAACTATGATGCCGCTTCACAGTGCCCTTGCTTCTGCTAGGCTGAAGTCGAGCATCGCTGTTGATTCCTCTTGTTGGAGCTGGCTTTCTCAGGGTAAATTTTCACCTCTTTTGGGTTATTGATTTCTTTGATTATTTGCTTACGGGTTTCTTTGATTCGATATGATTATGACGAAAATGTACTTTTTGTGTCTTTAATCCACTCAGTGTGGTACCATCGAAGGATATGCATGCACATAAAATAATGTGTTTTTGATAAGTTTTGCGCTTAATTCACTCTGTGACTCGAAGTGTTTGGTGGCTGATCTCATTATTGAAGAATGCTAAATTATCAGAATCTTCTGATGAAAGTTCTTTTGATTTTAAACTGAATTAGATAGAAAATTCTTTGACTGGCTAGGTGGCGATGGTTGTTGCCTCTAGCCTTGCCTAAAATGTTTTCTGACTTCTTTTTTACCTCTTGAAATAGGATTTGCAACACCGTTGTGACCAGGCTTGTGGAATCTATGTGGGAAAATAAGTTCTTAGGATTTTTCTTCAGTCTGGAAAAAGGATCCAAAATCCTTTGAATTTGAACGCTGATATTCCATTTCTGCAGTGTACGAATATTTGTCTACGAAGTTCACTGCTTTCCTGCATGTTATCTCCTACCAATTAATTTTTATTCTCGTAGAGAAAGACCTGGTGGATTCTTAATTGGACGGTGCTTAAGTCCTAATTCTTACAAACCAATACGCTCCATTTAATACCGTGGGAGGAATTTGATATTGTAGTCTGCTTATTAATTTAAGGTCCTTCTAAAATGATTTTTTTTACATACTTTCATATGTATTTTTTTACATACTTTCAAAATCCTTTGAGTTAAAATATATATTTGCTGTAACTTGTTCCCAGTTATGAGCACTTTCAGATCGTGGTATGTAAGGAAACTATACCTTGATAGCACTAAGTTTATTAAGCAAAATAATATAAATAGAATCTGGCCTGTTCTTTTTATCTCAGTAATGATGAGTCTTTATTATAGAATAACAGGATGGAGCCTAGTTGTACTTGGCCCCTCCTGCATTCTTTAAGGAATCTTATTGTATGTTTTTACTTCATGTATCCTACCTGCTAAACTTTGGAGACCTTGGAGATGCTTTCATGAGATTTTTGTAGCACGGAGACAGACAGGATGTAGTTTGTTTCAGCTTCAGGCTAGTGTATAGGATGAAAACAAGTTGTAATTTGTGCCCCATTAAATGAAATGGCATGTGAATTAGGTCATCCAGGCAAGTCAAATTTAAGTGAGAGCTTTAAAACGAGAAATAGCAGAAAGGATTTGTGTAAATGACCTCAAGAAGAAGGAAATAAGTCAAATTATAATTGTGTTCTGTTGCTCTGGAATTTGTTTTCATAAGTTGGCTGCATTAGTTGCTAATGATTAAAGAAGGGAGACACCTATTGCTTGAATCCTTTTGTGTGTATTGCAGATCCTTATTTTTATCGTGTTATGTTTTCTGGCATCCAACTCATTATGGTGAGAAAGAAATCTATAGATGGTTTAGAAGTGCATCTCGTAATTGAATTGATGATAACATCATTGTGTGAGTCCTGGTCATAGTTTTCTAGGTCACATTCAGTAAATATTGATGGCCTTTGATGATACGTATGCACCAAGGCTTTATGTTCTGTAGCTCATACAGGCATTTCTCATTCATATCTGAAGATCTTTAGTTGTTAGATTAAAATTTTAATCTCTGGCAGAAGGTCCCTTTTAAGTAGTTATTTTAAATTGAGGTCCAGAGCAGTGCAACTGGTTCTGTTTTCTGTTTGTTTCTCATCTGGAGTAAGATGTATTCGTCTTGTAAGTTTTTCCTCGGGGTCTGGGGGACATGCCTTTCATAAATGATTTGTATCTTATGTCTACTTGACTATCTCTTGCCTCTTAAAAAAGAGCCATTTCCAGTTACTGATCTTCCGTACTTGATTTATATTTCCTAGAATTTGCAGTTCCACGGTGACAAAGGCTAAAAGGTTCCAACATGTCGGATCTAGTGAGCATCATTTGAGTAGTTTTCTTCTACGTTTGCTGATCCTTGTGCCTTTTTGTCATTACTTCCTAGAACAATTATTTGGTGGAAGTCATCTCCTAGCATGGATGTTATGGCAGGATAGGTTATTGATATTCTATCCTTATGTTTTGGAGCACAGCAGATATTTGATTAGCAAAATGATGAGTGCCAAGACCTTTTTGTTAAATTCTGAATCAGTAAGAATTTGTGGTTTGGTGAGTGATCTCTCTGTTAGGACATACAGGTGTAGAGCAACATGAACAACCTTCCAATGTGATAATGTTGTTTATACAGTAAATATGATATTGTGCAACTTGGTAAGGAAGCAATTGTCTGTTTGTGTAAAAATGTAATATGGGGTTGTATAAGTTTTGATGGTAATGCATTCTATGAGGTATGTCAGTAGGAGTTTGAAAGAGATGCATGTTGATGACTAACTTTTCATACAAACATGGAATTGAAGTAAGCACGTGGGGTGGGACTCAAGTGCAAGCATGTGGTCTCCTCATATGTTTTCACGTGAATTTGTTCATAGAAAAAATTTCACGAAAGTTATTGGAAGAGGAAGTAGAAATTAATTTATTTTTGAATGAGAAAAGCATTTATTTGTTAATCAACCAAAAACATACGTCTCTCCTAAAAATGTAGATAATTGATTTCTTAATTAGAATAAACTTTTGTAAAGATAATAATATCTAATCTCCAAACGATAAGAAAAAATAAACAAGGCAAAAGTGATTTTCTCTTGTTCTTTTTAGCCAAAAGGGGTTATTTATACTCGTTATAATCTCCCCCAACAAAAATTTATTCAAGAACCATCCAATTTTCTTAACAAAATTCCACCACCTGCCCTGCTTTCTATTCCGTTTCATAATTTTGAAGTTGACTTCAATTTCTTTTCACCCAAGCGAAATGTGAGCTGGGTCGTGCTTTCTTTTCCTGATCGGGCGATATAAGATGCGTGGTCAGGATTGTCTTTCAGAAGAAAATCAAAATCTAAGTTTTGTTTTATTGGAGAAGAGACTGGGGGCTGGTTATCATTTGCTTTTTGATTGTGGATCGAGGGCATGGGTTTCTTGTGTTGAGTTTTCACTTGGGTGTCAATTAGCGAACTAATAATCTTCTTCAAATTTGGTGCTTTGGTGGTGATTAGACAGTTGTTATTTCCATTTGGAGAGAGGGAGAGAGACAGATAGAGAGAGATTTTTGTCTGTTTGTATGACGTGAATGATTTATTGTCTATTGCACTTGCCGGCAATTTTGTTGGACTCTTTAAAAGGGAAAATTTTCTTATTTTGTTCTCTCTCGCTGTTATGATTACTGATCAGAGACTTGGCAGGGGTACTTATTTCCTGGTTAATATTATATTGAATTGATATTCAAGCAACTCGAATTTGAGAGAGATTATTACATCTCTGGGCGTTTCGCGTATGCGGCTCTGTCATTGAATTTATTGTCTTTAATTTCAATTTGAAGAGGCGTTAAGACTGAGTTTGATTACTATATTTACTATACGAATTAGGTACAGTACTCTTCGAGACAGTGACCTTTTTTCCCCAACCTTGGCCATTCAATATATTTGTTGTGTTTCAACACTTCAGATTCTTGGAATTTTCCTTGCCATTTCTCATCTTCTTATCCCTTTCTTTATCTTCTACTGCATCTTCTGTTTTGGTAGGTTTTTTGCCCCTTTTTTTCCCCTTCATCAAGTCAAGTCCTGCAGAAAGTAATATGAGGTTTCGTTTCATGGTCTTTCTCTTTGTCTTTGCCTTTGCCTGTTGATTGGTTCAACGATGTCTTGATTGAATTTCCTTCCTTTCTTACCATTTCCTTCCCTTGCTTGGATGGTTCCTTTGTTTCTCATTACTATTTCTTTAAACTAGATGTAGATTCATATTCAGCAGGCCAGTTGGATTTCACCTCTCTGCCAGATATTTACCAAACACCTTTTTCTAATGTGTTTCTGGTTTCCATGGTTCTGTTTTGAGTTTCGATTGTCTGTGGTGTAAATTGCCTTAATTTCACTATGTTGAATGTCTGCAGGTTTTCTTTGTTTACATGAGCTTCCCTTTTATGGATATCATCAAATCCTTGACTCAATCAAGTTGGAATAATATCAGTGAGCAGGAGGATTTAACTTTTTAGTTGTATGGAGGGTGCTTGTGAGCTATCCAACGGACCCGGACATATGGATAATGGCCATGTGGTTTTGAGAAACTCTCCTTACCAGCCATGCGTTAAAAGATCACTACCTTGGCTTGATTTGAGAGTTTTTTATGTTAGAGTGAGCAAATGTGAGATTGATGATTCGACTCCTGAATACCTCACTGTTAACCATATTCAACTCGATCCTGACACTGTTCTTGAAGTGAATGGCGTTAGGACTAGCATCTACTCAGATGGCCCATCAACCCTTCTTCGAAGAGATCGACTGGATAAGAAATCTGAAGAAGCCACGTTTATAAGCACTGATAGTATAAGAATGACTGGAAGTGTGAAGTTTGAGGTCTTTGATAAGAATGTTCTTGTGCTATTAGGGGTTCTTACATTGTCAAACAGTAATGGTTTTAATGGGGAATCCGGAAGCCATGGTCAGAGCTGGAGCATGAATTGTGAATCAGACATGTCAGTGGGAACTGGCTTTCTCAAGGCAAGGCAACTTATGGTTCCAGACTCATCTTCACCTACGATTGAGGTATATGTTGCAGGGTCTTTCTCAGGGGCTCCTATTATCTTAACTAAGAGCTTGCTGCTTGGTCTCCGCAAGAAGCAAACTAGGAAGGGGGTGTTGGACTCCATTCCTGAATATGAGACAGATGAAGGACATAAAGATGATCCTTCCAGACTTTCTCTCCAGGTAATTTTGACTGAAATCTAGGGAAGTGAAGAACTGAAAGTCACTTATGCTTCAACCATTTTGTTTGTGTATTAATCTACTCTTCTATAGACCATTTAAAATGTTTCAACTCCAATTTTTTTATCACCATCAAGAAGAACTGTCTTGTAGTACTCCTTTAGTATA
This sequence comes from Carica papaya, assembly GCF_054855325.1. NCBI lineage: Eukaryota > Viridiplantae > Streptophyta > Magnoliopsida > Brassicales > Caricaceae > Carica > Carica papaya. The sequence continues at coordinate 195,882 of NC_142314.1, forward strand.
AATACCTTGATTTTCAACTAGTAGAATACTATTTTGTCACTCATAAGTGGATATAGTTATCTATTCTTTTAAAGCTTGTGCCTTCTTTTCCTATATCCATTTGGTATTTTCTGCTGTATACAAGAAAATTGCTTAGCAAATGCAAAAACAACATTTTATTTGATGGTTTTGCTTGTACTCTTGCAAGAGCTACTTGCCAAACATGCCCTCTGACACCTTTTCCTCCAATATAAGTTCACTTTACGAGTTAGAATTATAAATGATCCTTTTCTTTGAATTTTATGCATATCTAAAATCTGACCATGGAATGAGTAGGTAGTGATACTACTTGCTCATGTTGTCGACACATACAGTTCTATGTCACTTCCTGTCCTTCATATTATAGGGAATCTGCTAGTCCGGGACTTTTTCTGTTTTTCAATAAAAAAATTTTTAGATTCAAAGATCTGTTGATTTGCCTAGAATCACAATGATGATAAAGATTTATGTTTTTAAAAGAATCTCCACAAACAAACTGAATACTAGATTTACCAATGCTTAGACCTTGGCTCAAGCAGGTTTGGTAGGTCAAATCAAGTCTACCAAGCAATTAAAAGAATAAAAGGAAAATGGAACATATAATACTAATAACAATTAAGAGAGAGTTCCTACGTGTCTTTTTCCTGACCAGATTATTGACTGATCCAAACCTTGGTAAAGGAGTATTTTTGAAGCGTGAGTATTTGATTTTGATGCAATTATTGTGCTGATATAAGGTTGGTACTTTCCCTTCTAACAGTAAACTTTCATGGTTTATTTCACTTGAGTGTCACTTGACATAGTCTTCGTGATTGAATCTGCTTCTTACTTGTCACTGTGCATTCTGGTTCTGATTTCCTTATAATATTTGTAGATATCGGCTTATCCAAATCATAAACCAGAAAGTGAAGACTACAACGACCTCTACTCAGGGACAGAATGTTTTGAAGGTGAAGATGGTGAGCTCTCATGGTTTAATGCTGGTGTCAGAGTGGGTGTAGGCATCGGCCTGAGCATCTGTCTGGGAATTGGAATAGGAGTGGGATTGCTGGTTCGAACCTATCAGGGCACTGCTCGCAATTTGAGAAGGCGATTATTATAATCTACTATTCCCACTCATGTCATTCTAGTATAATAATGTAGTTTATCTGATCCTGTGGCTACTAACTTACCAGTGCTTCTGACATAACCCCCTTGTTGATTAGGAGCTCACATTCTTGGAATAAGGTATGGGTGACACATAAACTTCCAGCTTTTGATGGTTTTCTCAGGAGCAGCAAAGCCCGCCCTTGGAAATAAGAGAAGTAACTTTGTATTTTTATCTACCATAAAGAAGCAGGAATAGTTGGACATTTCCTGAACTTGACTTCATATATGATGTGGGCTTATTATGAAGTCAAGGTCCTCCCAATGTAGGTAGTTTGGTTATCTGCCGTTAAACTCAGTTTGAGTGTTTTTGAGTTTGTAAGCTTGTTTTTAGTAGAAAAGAAGTTTTGATAATGTAAAAGAGATGTTAATACAAAAACAGTTGAAGCCTTAAATTTCTGGGTTGCAGGTTTGGCGCAGTGGTCCATTCTAGAGGTCTTAGATCCCATGGATTGCATTTAATCCTTTTTAGGTTAGTGTCTTTGTTTAAATTACCTTTATTTACTCCAGCTGTGTAGGGACTATTAAGAACTGTACTATTGATAGAAAATGGTGGGAAAGTGACTGCGCCACCCAGTGTGGCTGCTATTCGCAGCTTGTGAATTGAAAAGCAAACTTGAATTGGGTCCTTACATTAGGTGATATACATGTAATATACATAACTTTTCATGTTTAAATTAGGTGGACGCTCATTCTCGTTGCGGGTATATTGCAGTGAGATATATAATTCTTATTTTGAGAAAGTAGAGAACTTGAATTCTAATATATACCTAATTTAAACATAAAATAAGTAAATATATACCTCAGAGACTATTACAGAAGGATAAGTAAAAAATTTCAATAACATATACCATATACACCTTTTCTTTGAGAACAAAAAAGACAGGAAAGAGCATGTAACACAAGAAAGACAAAGAGGGGTGATTTTTGCAGTGAATAACTAACTATATCACGTTAAAAACTTGGTATTAAAGTATATATAAATACATATATATATATATATATAGAGAGAGAGAGAGAAAGAGAGAGAAAGAGAGTTAGATGAAAGCAGTAAAGATTAAATGGATCCGGCAAAAATATTTACATTTCATGACTAAAGCGTCCGTCTTAGCAACATCAAAGAGAAGAAATTGCACAAATGACAGAGAGCCAACTAAACCTCTTCAAAAATAAAGGTTCAAGGCTTAAAAGCGGGAGGATACAATTGCATAAAAGCTGCAAGGAACAACAACCATTTGTAAAAAAAAAAAAAAACCAAACATCCAGCTTTCTATGTACAAGCTAAGCGGTTATATGATTTACACAGTATTCACAACCAAAGCCTGACCTCCTATGGTTAAAAGTTGCTACCAGGTGGTGCCAAGGCTTTTCATTCCACACCATCATCACCATAAGCTTTGCTATAAATCAAGACTGTCCAGCTGAGGGGGTCGAGTTGCACGACGGAACCAGGTATTGAATGCTGTAACCAAGTGGGGGCAATCTTCCACATTTCTGGTTGAGAAACTCAGGCACTGCTGCAGCAAAACTTGTGAATCTGATATTGGCAGTGTGGATATAATTCTCAGGAATGTCTCCTCCAGTTCCATGTACAGTGTCTTTAGACTCGCTGACATAGGTGACACATTCTCTTTGCACACTATCAGAACAGGAAGCCAATCTTTTACAAGGTTCATCCTAACCTGGAAATCAAAATGAAGCTAAGTAGAGGCCAACCATCTAAAAAATATAAATTATTTGAAGAAAACACCTCTTAGCAATATCAGTGACTAAGTCTCAAAGAGGCATATCTATCTTATCCGTGGAGTTAACTTCGGCTCAAGTCCCTTGCAGTGTTACCCAATACAAAGCTCAAAGCTCATGAACTACTTAGCATCAGCAATTAGACTGTAAAAATTCTTCCCTAATGATCTCCTAAATAAATAAAATAGTGAGTAATGCCAGAAAAAGTCCTTCCATAGCTCAGTAGTAGCATATGATATTTAAATTTAGAAATATAACACTTTTCACCTTTGATTCCCGCCATTCTCCTCATATCTTACATGTATTAACAATTGTTGCTAAAGATAGAAAATGAAAAAGATTGGAGACAATAAGCACATGCCAAGAAAGCTACAACAGTTGACAGAACCAGATTTGGCTGTTGTTTCAGACGGGAATAGTCATTTCTATTAAAACTTAAAAGGGAATTCAACTACAACAGCAGCTCGATACAAAAACTTGGCCAAGAATAATGAGGTAGCATGCAATAACACAGTTGGCAGGTAACTTGACCATGGTATCATCTCAACAAGCAAAGAATGATGAGAAAGAGGACATAATAAGTGAAAAAAGAAATAGTACTGTCAAATAATACAAAGATGTTTTAACTTGCAGATGCAGTCGTATAAATGATCTCCATGCAAAGTGCCGTGCTAATGCAGTCATATAATTACTAGGTAAGTGTAAGCTTTACTATCAGTACACTTATCTGTATATTTGCAGTTACTTATGAGTGAGCATTGACGTCTAGGCATAGCTCAATATCTCCAAGTACATAACAAATACAACCATCCTAAAGCCAGTTAACACAATGAGCCAAGTACAGCATAATCATGCTTCAATTGAATTTGAATTTAATTAATGGGGTAACTATTCCATTGAACACCATTCAAGACCATATGCTCCATAAGAAGTAAAGAAATCATTTTTCTCCTATGTGCTAGAAATCTTAAAATACCTCGAAACACAGATATCTTAAAATACTTTCCCCTTATAGTAATTTATGCTAGAATCAATTAACATTTCCCATCATTCTTTCAATAATCTTCCTCCTCATGTGTTTTAACCTTGGCAAATGAGTGTTTTGAAGCAACATTACATCAAAGAGAAAAGGTAATTTATGCTAGAATCAATTAACATTTCCCGTCATTCTTTCAACAATCTTCCTCCTCATGTGTTTTAACCTTGGCAAATGAGCGTTTTGAAGCAACATTACATCAAAGAGAAAAGGTGCAACTTTTTATCTCGAAGAACAAGAGATGTTCTCCCTTTTTTGCAATCCACAGCCTCGATTCAAATCTAGAGTCATCAATTAAGGAGGCAAAAAGCTTTCATTTCAAAGGTTGTCACATGCAAAAAAAATGATAGACATGAGACTAAATGTAACACCCAAATGTTATTATTTTTATTTTGTAATTATTTGATTTTTTTTTTTTTATTTTTAATTAATTTAATTTGATTTAATTTAATTTAATTTTATGAAAATAAAAATAATAACAATGATAAAATTGGGTAAAAATATTATTTGGATTTAATTGAAATTGATTTTGGAAAAAAGGGGTGAAAATTTAGATTATGGGAGTGTTTTTGAAAAGAAAATCGGAAACCGGGGGGTCAAAGCGCAATTTAGAAAAGTTGTACCACGTCAGCACCACGTCAGCAACCACATCAACAGCCCGGTCAGCAGCCCCGGCCAACCAGGACGTGCCGCGTGGCAAGGAAACGCTGACCAGGAGACGGGCCACGTGGGCGATCCGCGTGCGCGCGATCGGACAACCTAGATCCGTTCCCGCGCGCACGAACGACCCAAATCAAACGTGCGCACGGACAGCCCAGATTCACACGCACGGACGGCCCAGATTTAATCCCAATTAAATCGCGATCGAACGGTTCAGATTTAATTTTGATGGACGATTAAGATTAAAAGGCAAAGGGTACAAATAACCCCACCCACACCTGACCATGAAAACCCTAGCCGCCAGTGCCTCGCCGGAGAAGAAGAACCAGATGCCGGAGGAGCCGGCCGCCGCCGCACCAGGGAAGTTTCCGATCGTCGTCGAGGTAAATTTTCTCCCTTATGCTCGCTTTTCGATGCTGAGTCCTTTATGGCCAAACTGGAGCCAAACCACCGGCCAAACGGCCGAAAAACCCAGCCGAAGCCCAGCGGCGCCGCCGCGCCCCTCCTCGATTTTTGCCTTCGATGAGGCCCTTCCCGACCCCCGTTCGATGCAAATTTTATACCACTGTGATCACCGTTCTTTTCTCTATAGGTTGATAGGAGCCAAACATCAAAACGCGACTCACGCCGGAGGAGCAGCCGCACCCGAGAACACCGCCGCCGGTGAATTTCGGTTTTTCGTGATTTTTTGGCCCACCCGAAGGCCCTAGGGTTGTTTTATCGCAGATACCGATGCAAGTGTGGCCAAATTCGACCGAAAACGGCCGAAAACGGCCAACTCGAGGCGAATCGCCGCTGCAAGCGACGGCGCCGTCGCTGGAGCACGGCGGAGCTGCCGTGCTGAAATCGCGATATTGGCCGAAAGAGGCCCTAGGTCTGATTTGTGATTTTTTGGGACACGTGCAGGTACCGATAGTGCGTTTCAGTTTTCCGAAAAAAAATTCAGGGAAATTAAGGACAGCCTGTAGGCGCAATGTAGAGCCGTATTCAGATCCCGAAACAAGTAAAAACCCATCACCCTATTTCCTATCACGGTATTAAAGCTAAATAAATAATTAAACTGTACTGTGTGACTTTATATATGTATAATTGATTAAGGTTGCCAATGGAGCCCGAGTCCGATACAGTGTTGGTCTATTATTGTCTGATTTAATTTCCAGTATTAAATGCAGCATGATGTTTGATGTAATTATGTTATGGTCTCGTATACATGAATCATAATTTCTTTTATTATGGTTTGTATTATGGTGAACCCGATACTATGTTGTTTTGTTTGGTGTCAATTACTGGTTTACATGTTTGCGTATGATTGGATGAGTGAGACCAAGGAAAAAGGTAAAAAGGTTATGTGAATTGATAATTGAATAATGTGGACAGTTTGACTAGATATTTTGGGAGATGGTGGACGGACCGGGTCCGGAGGGAACCCTACCGGGAAAGTGGTCTCTCATACCGGACGGGGTATGGAGACCTTATGTGTTTTGGCGCCCATATCGGACGGGGCATGGGGACGACCCGTTTCACCCTCATACCGGACGGGGTATTGAGGTTTATAGTTTTGGCGCCCATACCGGACGGGGTATGGGGACGGCCCTGGAATCAGGTTGAAATGTTAAGGGTTCACGCGTAGCAGGACCCCCTATGGATCCCCATGGATACTAGTAGGCTGGTAAAAGAAGAAAATATGTTATTTAATGATTGAGATGCAAAAAGCGTGGTAAGTGTTATGTTATAAAGTTTATATGATTTCATGATAATGATAATATTATTGTTTTCATATGTTGCTTTCATGGATTTCACCGAGATAAGTGGACAATAAAGGTTTTCATGTTAATAAACGAGTTTGTTATAAATTATGCTCCATTGGTCATTTTTGTTTTCTATCCACATTTACTTCCGTGGCGGTAAGATAGTGTGATGTCTTTACTGGGCTGGTGTAACTCATTCTTTATTTAACCATTTCAGATCAGGAAGACATCGTTCCCGAGCCCGTTCCGCAGGAAGACGGCGAAGAGGACGCCTAAAAGCTCCATAACTATATTTATAGTTCTTATCTCGAGTATCTCTTTTAGTTAATTTGTTCTTTCATGTTTTGAGTACATTTTGGTTATTGTGTAAGGGATGTTAATCAAAATTTTTATTACGCTTCCGCATTTGATATTTTTAATACATATATTTCATTTAAATTTCCGAAACCGTTACACTAAATACTAAAGAAACTTCGTTATGGAACTCACCACCAGGAGGTCCCAATTTCTTCTTTTTTAAAAAAAAATAAAAATGGTAAGGAGGTTCCAATTTCTTTTTTAAGAAACCAATTCTGCCAGTTGAGTATTTTATTATCTATTACACCGATCATCTATAGTAGATGTAAAATTGCAAAAACTTTCCGGAGCGAGAATTACTTTATCTAAGCACTAAACACGCAGAGTGCGGTTTGGGAAACTTATGAGCTAATATCCATGATATGTATTCTTATGAGGAAAGGAAGTAAGCACCCTAGATTCTGACATCTCTATGTCAACAGTACTTAATACAACCCCATGGCTTACCAGGAAACTTATTCTGACTTTGTATCGGGAAAGTAGAAAAAACAAGAAGAATATTTCTAGTTCCCGCTACGATCTAGTACATAGTTAACAACTGATTTACCCCATGCATCAACAGTACCATGCTAATAACTTTCGCATCGAACAACCAAGATTCACTTCGAAACAAGATACAAATGTATACGAAGCCAGTACCTGTCTAGCAGCCAAAATGCTGCCAGCAGCAACCGCGTTGGCAAACTTTGAAGTGCATCGCAGCATGACAGCGGGCAGACCCGGGACGATATTCCTCCATGCATCATCCCGAAAGGCCCTCTGTAGATCCGCAGTGAATGCGGCCTGCTCACTCCACTCCTTGACCGCCGAATCAGCCACCCTCAGCTCAATCATCCTCTCCACCAACCACTGTAGATGCCTCCCGTTTGTCATGGCCGTGTGCAAATTTAGCCTCTGTATTGCCTCCGTCTCGTTATGGTCCCCTCTAAAATCCGGACTGGAGTACTCCTCCAAGCTCTCTTTGACAACCTTCAAGCTCGTCTCGAATGCCCTCTCCAGGACCCTCTTAGCTGACTCTTTAGAAGAGAAGTCTCTCAATAACTTGGCCACAAATGCCTTCACATAAGCCAAGTTAGGATGGTTATGAATCGCCGTTACAATTAATCCGTGGAGCATCTCCTCAGAGGAATCCTCTCTGGAAGGAGAAATCCTAGCAAGGAGCTCTCTCGATTCTTCCTCCCTCAAGAAGGGAATCAGGGCCAGTACTCTCATTTCCTCCTCCTCGGTCCACGGAACCGCTTCGAGGAACCTAATGCAGGACCTGACACAGTCATCAAAAAGAAGCTCCAGCGCCACCGGGAGTACGTCGAGGGCGGTAGACGGCGAGTTGATTGCAGCATCGAAATCATTGGTGTAGAGAAGCTGGAGAACCGCGAGGTGCGCGGCGATGGTTCCCTGATTGGCGGACACTGGTAGATTAATATGCGTGTAATCTTTAATATCCGCAGAGGAGGAAAGGGAAGTGTTAGCAGTAGGTCTGTGCCATCTATCAGAGAGAAGGGCGGCGAAGTATTTGGAGCGACGAAGGACGTGAGAGTGGAGATAGATCTGTACATCGGATGGGTCAGCATCGCGGTCACGGGCAGCAGAATCGAGGGAGGAATCGTAGGGGAACGGTTCGAGGAAGAGACGGAGGAGGAGGTCCGCCGTAGCAGGATCGTTGAAGGAGGCGGGGGAGGAGGAGAAAGTGGGTGTGGACCTGTGATCGAGGATGGGTCGGACAAAGGACGAGGAGGAGGGGGTGCGACGGAGCTTGGCAGCAAAATCGGAAATGGATCTCTGGTCGAAGGAGTCGAGGAACAGAGAGGGAGTGGGGTGGCTCACGCGCTGTCGCTTCTTGGAATTGCCAGGTGCCATGGATTTGCGAAAGAAGAAGATGCGGAAATGGATTGAAGGGGGGTGGGGGCGAGGAGCAGTGGGTTTGGAGGAAGAAGGAACTTGCTTTGTTTTTAATCAGCGATCCCACTATCACGGCGAGTGACTTGTCACCGTCTGATTTGAAGAGGATAGGATAAGATTGTGTGCGTGGGTAAAAAAATATCTTACAGGCCCAACAGGTAACCAAGTTGAGATTTGGGCCCAATATGTTTTGTCTGAAAAATTGTTCAGAAAGAGAGGGGACTCTTGTTGCCTAAAGTTAAACCCCAGTGGTCTCTTATGATTTTGATTAAGAGAATTTAATAAGCACACTTAGAGCTATAATTACGTTTAAAAAAAAAAAAAAAAGACTCTGGGGAAAGGAGAAAAAAAGGAAAAGCATAGCTCTTAGAATTATTAAAACAGTGGGTAATATTGTAATAAAGCGTAAAATAAAGCACTAAAATGGTAATGATGATTGTTAGGTTCTCTTTTTCGGCACATAAATAAAATGAGAAAAAGAACGGAGAGGACGGACGTGTGAGACTTAGTTGTCGACGTGCAGTCACCACTACGCTCTGCAGTGCGCACGGCCACCACCACTTGACTCGAGCTTCTCTCGGCCCATTGGATTTGTTTCAACATCGCACTGATACCCCATCAAGAAACAAACACAGGCGTTGGCTATTTCGACAAAATAAAATGTTGGATGTAACGCAATTCGAAATCCTAACATTTTGAACGCACGAAAATTTCACGGTAATCATTAATGTTCCCCCTCCCGGGGGTCCCCACGCCCGTGCACCGCCAAGACTCAAAATCGCCCTCCTCTTCTCCAGCTATTTACAATATTGCCATTACCAGAATATTTAACATTATTAAATTATATTATTAATCACCGAGCACAGTCGCTGCCAGAGTCAAAACTCATGCGAATGTAATTGCTTAATAATTAACTAATTATTATTAATCACTAACCCCCTTCCCAATTCATCACCCGCAACGAACATTTTTAACTTTCATTTTCGTGAACGTTGATGGTAAGTAAATGTAGTTTATTTATTTATTTATTTAATACACGTGTCTGACTATTATTGGTCGAATTCATCCTTGGCATTTTCCGTAATTATTCGTCACATCAAACCCCATAAATGGTACAACACCGTCAGTTAATTTACCTTGTCTTCTTCACCCTCATGTATCCGTTAGAAGCCCCCCCCCCCCCCCCCCCCCCACGCTCTCCCCTTCTCTCAGTTTTCTCTCTCTCTCTCTCTCTTCTTCAAAACTACCGCACCTCCTTCACTACACCAGTCGCCTTTTCCTCTCTTCTAACACAAACTCCCCCCAACAATACATATTCTCCCTTTCAAATTTCACATTGCCGGGAAAATCCCCTGCTTTCCCGGATACCAAATGTCGGTCCCCGGCGACTCCACGCCTTCCAACTCTACCGCCTCGCTTCCTCACAGGCTCTCCTCCAAAACCCCATTTCTCAGTCTAAAGCTCTATGTGGTCATCGCAATTCTCTCTGCCTTCTTGCTTTTAGTTTCTCTTTTGATCTTCCTGTGCGTTAGCCTGAGGCGCACCTCGCGCAAGCGCAGAATGCTCCTGAAGCAAAATTCCGGGTCCATCCCTCCGGTGTCCAAAGAGATCGTGGAGATCAAAACTGTGGGTGCATTCGTAAATTCGGACGAAGACAAGGGCAAAATCGGAAATGCGGACTCGAAGAAGGAGGAGATTGGCGTCTTGGTGGAGGAGATGGAGATTGGTAAGGGAGGGAAGAAGGGGAGGAGTGAGGGAGAAAGTAGCGGCGGCGGCGATGGCATGTCCACTACGAGCAATGAAGTGGCGGTGGAAGCGATCGGCTGGGGCCGGTGGTATAGCTTGAAGGAGCTAGAGACTGCAACCCGTGGCTTCGCGGAGGAGAACGTGATCGGTGAAGGAGGATACGGCGTCGTGTACCGTGGTGTCTTGCAGGACGGCTCCGTTGTGGCTGTGAAAAATCTTCTCAATAACAAGTACGTAAAGTTTTTGATAGATACTTCTTGGTCTCTGTTTGTTATGCATGGAAAAATTCCTGGATGCGTAAGTTATTGTTTCAAGCTTCCGTTGATTCAATTTGTTAGCACACTTTTCCAGGTTCTGTATGTTTCCCTGGAAATTATCATCAAGGTTAATTTAATGCGGAATCATGGATTATGATAATGATTATGTTTTGTTTTGGTCAAAGCAAAGGGACGATGTTTCAGGATTTCTTGCTTGCCTATTTTATGTTTGTCTAGATCCAAGCTTTATCGTTAAATGTTCTGTCTTTTGGCTTTTTTTCTTTCCAAAATTATCTTGGACTCCTGGTACATCGTCCATCTGGACTCTTTTTTTGGTGTATATGTCGGTATATCTACATATATATACATGCAGTTTCTTTAGTCTGGAGTACTTGGAAAAAGTAAAGTGGTTACTTTGTTCTTTGTTGGCTTTTGTTCTTTTTCTTTTTTTCTTTATCTTTTACTAGGCGATATAATTTTCATATATCACTCAAACTTTCTTTTGCTAATTTAATCTGTCATATCTCATTTCAGAAAATTTTTTTAAAAAAATTAATCTGTCATATGATCTGCTCAGGACAGAATCAATGGAAGAAAAAGGAAAGCAACAAATAGTCTTGACCAGACCACTAAGAATGGATAAATTTCTTCACTAGATCTACTCTTTTCCTACTTAAATTGACTATTTTACAAACAAAGATCACCAAGCAGTGTGAAAATTTAATTGCTCTTTTCATTAAAAAAAAAAAAAGGAAAAAGAAAAGAAGGTTTCTTATGCAAATTTTAATGTTTGTGAAAATGTTTAGTGCTGATTGGTATTAAAGTTTGAAAGATTTGCTAAGCAGAAGTAAGTATGGTGTGGCAGGGGTCAGGCAGAGAAGGAGTTCAAGGTGGAAGTTGAAGCTATTGGGAAAGTAAGGCATAAGAACTTGGTGGGTTTGATTGGATACTGTGCTGAAGTTGCTCAAAGGTACTACCCTCCACATGCCCACAGGACTTAGAAATTGTAACTAGAAATGAACTTGAGATAATACTTTTATATTTTGTGGTCTAATTTCTGTGCTGAAACTTATACTCTCTGTTTCTAGGATGCTTGTATATGAATATGTTGACAACGGCAATTTGGAGCAATGGCTGCATGGTGATTTAGGGCCTTACAGCCCTCTGACATGGGATATCCGAATGAAGATTGCCATAGGGACAGCAAAAGGGTACAGCATTAACATAATAAACTACTCAAGCATCTGGCAAGAACTGCATTACTAGAAGAGTTATGTTTTACTCAAGCATCTGAAAAGTGTTTTGCTTTATGCAGGTTGGCATATTTGCATGAAGGATTGGAACCTAAAGTCGTGCACCGTGATGTAAAATCCAGTAACATTCTGCTTGATAAAAAATGGAATCCAAAAGTATCAGATTTTGGTTTGGCGAAGCTATTAGGATCTGAAGCAAGTTATGTGACTACACGTGTAATGGGAACTTTCGGGTTGGTTCTCTCCCATAAAAACAATATCTAATAGCATCAATGTATCAAGTGATAACAATGTGTCAGTTGCAAGAAATTGGTTTCTATGCATGTTTACAACTGAATTCTAATCAATTTTCTGCAGGTATGTTTCTCCTGAGTATGCAAGTACGGGGATGCTTAATGAGGGAAGCGATGTTTATAGTTTTGGAGTTCTACTTATGGAGATAATTACAGGAAGGAGTCCTATTGACTATTCAAGACCAGCTGGAGAGGTGAAAATACACATTTAACCTGTATATCTAATTTTCTATCTTGCTGTGTAAACATGAAGGCAAACAAAAATTAAATTGTCTTATTTCAGACAAACTTAGTTGATTGGTTCAAAGGAATGGTTGCTAGTCGCCGCGGAGAAGAGGTTTTAGACCGGCGTATAGAAGTTCAACCCTCGTCAAGAGCTCTGAAAAGGGCATTACTTGTTTGTTTTCGTTGCATTGACTTGGATGCCATCAAGCGGCCAAAGATGGGGCAAATTGTTCATATGCTTGAGGTGGATGACTTTCCCTTTCGCTCTGTAAGTGCCATACTGAACCTTCTTTTTGCTATCTGTTTCAACAAAGCCTGTACTATTATACCAGAGTTATTGGTTAGACAGTCACTATTTCATTGGTTTGGCCATCCCTTCCTTGCTTAGATTTGTTCTATTACACAAGTCAATGTGTTCTTCAAAGAAAGTCATGTTAGCAAGGGATCCTTTGCATTGTTCTCAGAGTTTTGATTCCTTATAATCGAGACGAATAGAAGACACCTCTGTTCCTGTGCCTGTGTTTAAATGACAGCTTCAGTTCGTCACTTGTGTAACTGTGGTCGAATCTTGTTTAAGCAATCATTTTGGTTTCTATGCTTTTATGTAGGAACAGCGATTGGCCCGAGCAACGGATCATCCTCCTTATCATTCATCTGCAACCAAGAAAGCTTCGCATCCGACTATGCATGCTGAGGGAGATGATTTGGCTCCTGTTTAGTGTTTAAGGGATGGTCAGTGTACTTAATTTGTAGTATAAGTCTTGAAGATTAGTATACTGAGAGAAAATTATACACTCGATGTTCATACATGATTTTTGGATACTAAACGAGCCTCTGTAAATATGCACTTATATTCTGAAATACATGAAAACTTTATGAGTCTTTCTAGGGAAGCATGTATATCCATCCATCTACTAAGAATCAGTTTGGTCCTAGCGAGATGAACACAACGTGGCAGATCTTTGTGTTGCTTTCAATGAGATTGTGATGTGAATGTTGCTGGTATGACATTATTTCTCTCGCAGGGGCAAAGGCCAATTCGACAATATTGCCTGCGTGACCCGCGTATTGTGCTTGTCTTGCAAACATTAAAATGCAATTGTGGGTAATATCACCTGTCAACTGCCGTACATACACAGAGATATAAAAGTAATTATAAGGTGGTGTTTGGTTTAATTAGTTGGGTAGATGTCCATGATGGTTGAAAATGGATGCAAAAGTTGACATAGTAATGAAAGTAGTCGCTTTAGGAATCGAGGGATATTGGGCCATAAATTATAGGGTCGTTGTCCTTGCCACATGGGTAAGTAGTCCTTGCCACAATGGGGTGCAGATCAAAAGTTAAAAGGCTGAAATATGAAATACCACTGCTTAAAGCAACAGGTATCAGAAACCATTTCTTGCACGCCGACTAACCAACCAGCTAATAATAATACCGATACTGAAATAAAGAAGGGAATTTTGATGAGACTAGTAAATAGGAAGACACATCTCACATGGAGGTTGGAGTATTTTTTATAAACCATTGTTGGTATACGAGCTATTTAAGTAGAGGGAGACTTTTAGATTTGGATGAGGCTATTAAATAGGAAAAGCCACATCTATACGGAGATTTGAGGATATTCTTGCTGATAAACCATTGTTTTCTTTCTTTCTTTATTATTATAGATTTCAAAAAATTGTAGTTGGATTGTTTATTTCCTAGCCAGAGAGGCAGTGTGTTCACTTTAGAATCCTTCTCCTTTCTGGTTCACTGTACTCGCCTGTAGCTTAATACATACTACTTCCATTCTTGCCCTAGCAAAAAGAAAATAGAAAATGACGCAGGTGTTTCAACAACGCAAGAACAGCCAACATTCCCTCCTTACCCGCCACGTGTCCCCTCTTTTCTCCATTACCTTTCGACACGCCCACTCCCGCTCTCCTTATTATACGTCACAAGCACCGCACGAAGAGCTACCTCTACCTGAAACCAAAATACATGTATAAAAAAGAGTTAACACTTCCTTTACGACTATGAGTATTTAAACATCCAGATCTCAGTAATCTTCGCGCAGTGACAGACAGAGACCGAAAATGGAGGAGAATCTCATAAACAGGCTTGAAGCCGCGGTCGCCAGATTGGAAAGGATATCAGTGTCTGGTGGTGCGGTCGAGAGTCGCGGCTTGGATAACTTACAAGTGGATCTCGCGGCGTCGGACCCCGAGATTTTGGCGTTCGCGGATCTGATGGCGCAGCGTTTGGATAGGCTCGGTACTGCTGCTGAGAAAATCGGGGGACAGGTGCTGGACGTAACTAAGATAATTCTCGAGGCGTTTGGTGTGCAAAAAGAGCTTCTCGTTAAGATCAAGCAAACTCAGGTTAGCACTTTCGTTTGGTAGTTACTGGATTCAGTTTGTGCTTGTGAGGTTTCTTGAAAATGTCATAGTTCATTAAGTAATTTTATTGTTAAAATTTTTAGCTTATAAAATGATTACCGTTTCGGATTTATTTGGTTTGGTCGAGTCGTTCTGCGAGGTGATTTGAATTCCACGCTGTAGAATAAGATGAGACTTATATGGAATAAATAGACTGCGTTTGAGTGGTCCATTTGATTCTTAGCTTCAAACGAGGGCGTTGTATAACCTGGAGGGAGTGGCTAGTTTGTTGGGTCGTTGTTTCTTTTGAGGATTAATTATACAATTGCAAAGGTCTCATTCTTTCCATGTGTAATATGGTGAGTATTGCAAACATGAAAGCTCACAGTAGTTGATACGGTTCGAACATATCTCTCTCTCTCTTTCTCTCTCTCTCCGCGCACCTCCCAGACAGGAGATGGTTTGGACTCCTAAATGTAGAGAATTGCTGTGGAGCCCCATAACTTAAGCTCCTTAAATTTTATGCTCAGAAAAGCTTATAAGTTCCCTTTGAGCTAAGCTAATGCCATCTAGACGTGGTAAAAACCTAGGAGCATGACATCTAAGAGAACTTAATATTGGGAATTATCTTAACTGGCTGGTGGACTTTAGGGTGAGAACATGCTAGAGTTTCCTTTAGAATAGAAGTGAAACATTATTTTCAATGTAGTATAAACACAAATTGGTCCATTAAGCTGAAATTTTAATTTAAAATATCTTGAGCTAAGGATAAAAACTTGGGAGGACATGGAACTGGATTCTAGGATGTCACATTGGTCTTGTTGGTTTTGCTTTTCGTGCTTTTTGTTTCTTGACAGTTCTTGTCTTTGTAGTAAATACTGGATCAACATGATATTGTATGGTTTCTATTTTGGTGGTGCAGAAGCCTGATATTGCAGGGTTGGCCGAATTTCTTAAGCCATTAAACGAAGTGATCATGAAAGCTAATGCCATGACAGAGGGTAGGCGGTCTGACTTCTTCAACCACTTGAAGGCTGCTGCTGATAGCCTCACCGCATTAGCATGGATTGCATATACTGGAAAGGATTGTGGTAACGGATATTAAATTCTCATAGACACACTTCTCTCTCTCTCTCTCTCTCTCTCTCTCTCCATTTGCATGTGTGTGTATGTTTGTGGATATTCAAATTTGCTATATTGACTATGATCAGAAATCTTATTGTTTGGCATTGATTTTTTTCTTTTCACCTGGTTGTAAGGTATGGCCATGCCTATTGCGCATGTAGAAGAAAGTTGGCAGATGGCTGAATTTTACAACAACAAGGTATTTGGCATGCATGCTTTTGATTATTGAAGTAGATGAGGTAGATGTAACAACTTTTATTGGAAGGAAGCTAGGGTTCTATTGTTAAAAGTTTGCTATGACCTCCTATAAGTTATCTTTAATTGGCGTTTTATGTGTTCTCTTTCTTTAATTTTTTGTATATAGCTTCATATTTGGTTCTGCTAAAAAAAGAGTAACAAAAAGGAATTCCACCATCGACAGTGTAAGAAAGGGGCAAAATTCTTGTGAATAGCTTCTTCTTGCTAACTATACCGACGACAAGCCTAGTCACATCCTTTTGTGGTGCTTATACACAGGGAAGCTGTGGATGTATGAGCTTTGGGGGGGAAATAGGATAGAGGATGATAAGGCTAGGAAGTGGGTGGTAGCTCTTATTCCTTCCCCTATTTTCTGGCTAACTTGGAGAGATAGGAATAGAATGGCTCTTGAAGTGGAAATAATCCCTTTCACTGGATTAAGAACTTCCTCTTCATCTCAGCCTATTGTGGTTAAACTGGTTGTAGCCTCACTAATGAAGGAGAGTTAGTTGACTTAGTATATCCTTGTCATGTACATAGTTGCATATGACACTACTATATATGGACAAATAGTCCTTTGGTACCTTGCGAAGGATTAATATTTTTCTTTTCTATAAAAAACAGTGGCAAAGTAATTTAGCTTGTAAGATGTATTTATTTGGTAATGATTCTGAACGAAGTTGGTACCCTCATTCTGTTATAGTTACTCAGTTACCATGATGCCATCTGTTCTTTTCAACCCCCGTAACCATTCAGAATTTGTACAATGATTAGCAAATAAATTACTTCTCATTGGTAGTGACATTTTTTATTCTGCAATTTAGGTTCTTGTAGAGTATAGAAACAAAGATCCAAATCATGTGGAATGGGCCAAAGCTTTGAAGGAGCTATTTTTACCCGGTTTGAGAGACTATGTTAAAAGCAATTACCCTCTAGGTCCAGTCTGGAGTGCTACTGGCAAGGCAGTTGCTGCTCCATCAAAAGCTCCGACAGCAAGTGCCCCTGCTCCTCCACCTGCACCCCCAGCTTCTCTCTTCAGTTCTGAGTCATCTAAGCCTTCATCATCAAGCCAGAAACAAGGGATGTCTGCCGTTTTCAAAGAAATTAATTCCAAGGCTGTAACGTCAGGTAGTTTTTGGTTTCAAATCTTATTCTTTTTCTTTTCCTTTTGTTGGTTTGAAACTATGCTAATATATTCTCTGGATCCTTAGGTTTAAGAAAGGTTACAAATGATATGAAGACTAAGAACCGTGCAGATAGAACTAGTGTTGTTGGTGCCGTTGAAAAAGAACGTACTACCTCACCTTCCTTTTCAAAAGCAGGGCCTCCAAAGCTGGAGCTTCAAATGGGTCGTAAGTGAGTATTCATCACTCACAGATTATTTTGAGTCTGTCATAATTGACACCTATGAAGGAATGTGACTTGTTATCGTTATGAGCTCTGTAGGTGGGTTGTTGAGAATCAAATTGGCAGAAAAAACCTGGTTATTGACGACTGCGATGCAAAACAATCTGTTTATGTTTTTGGATGCAAGGATTCTGTTTTGCAGATTCAAGGTAATTTTTAATAATTTGGACACTGAATTTTCTGTCTTAGTTCTTTTTCGCCCTTCTGTTGGTGCTTAGAGCAATGGAAGAACCATTCCCTTTCCTACTAATTCGGTGAAAGTATTTTTTCGTTAGTACCCATTAAACATTAACCAACTTATTATCATGCTAAATATGGGCAGGGAAAGTGAACAATATAACTGTTGACAAATGTACCAAGATGGGAGTTGTATTCCTGGTTAGTATGGGATATTTCAGGGAAAATCCCTTGTCTTTTAAATGCATAAACACATAGAATACGTGCGTGTTAATGCTCTTCGCGTTGGATAACAGGATGTCGTGGCTGCTTGCGAGATTGTGAATTGCAATGGTGTTGAGGTGCAATGTCAGGTATTTCTTTTGTTTTTTATTTCTATAGAAGAAAGGTATTATACGTACTTACTGTAATTCTGTTATGCCTGTCGAGTTGCTCAAGTGTTCATATCTTTACTTTCACAAATTACCATGCAGGTTATTTATCTATGTTGTTGCTTATTCTTTTAGAATATAGAGAAGCAAAATCTAACTATATATTGATGCATATTTTATTGGGCGATTATGTACCATGAGTTATTTCTACCCAATTCTTTGGAAACTGTAGGGATCAGCTCCAACAATTTCAGTGGACAATACAGGAGGATGCCAGTTATATCTAAGCAAAGATGCACTGGGTACGTCCATAACAACAGCCAAGTCAAGTGAGATTAATGTGATGGTGCCTGGTACTGATCCTGATGGTGACTGGGTATGTTTTGATACTCCTCTCAGTTAATGCTTCATGCATTCCCCTCTTGGTTTATTAATCTTCTATCATCACTCGAGAGTATGCTTAGGTTATTATCTTCCCATCCTCTGGCTACACCATTATTTAGAATGTGCTATTTGTTTCTATGCTGCTGCTTCCGCGCAGTTCGTAATTCATGCCTCCTGTGAGGTTCTGTTTCTCTTGTTGACCATTTTAACATAATGCATATAAATGCAATTTTTCCTTGCAGTTTCATTCTGTGTATTTGAAAACTCAATCATAGTTAACAGTTTTTATTTGTCGATTATTAGTTTCTATTGACTTTCTCTTGTACGTTTCCTATTAACCAGAACTATGGACATGGTACGCCTGTGTTATAAACAGGAGAGGGAAATAATACATAAAAGTAGTGCAGGGCCTCTATCAAAATAATCACAATTAGCATGTGATATATTTAAAGGAACTGACAGTTATTAATTGATTTTGACAATATGATGTCCAAACTCTCCGATCTCTTCAGTCTTGGGGGAGCCTTTACTTTAGATTAAACAAGTAATTGATATGACTCTTTATGGTTCTTCCTACATTTTTCTTTTAGTATAAGTTGACACTGCATCAATTTCTTATGATATCAATATAGAAGTGAACTTGAGATCTTTGTTTGTGAACCTATGTTGTGCCAGTAGAAGTCAGCTTTATTCCCATTCAATTTTTAGAACTTCATTATTTGATATATAGAGCTTTCTTCCTACATTCGTAATTAGATCAACCGCACGAGCATTTCTAATTGTATTTCTATTCCCAATTATCTAGTGATGAATCATAGAAGAAACTAACTTGAACTGAATGTGGAATAAACTTAGAATTAAAATGTCATTTTGATTTAATTTTTTACCTACATGTATTGTTTGTTTGTGTTGTAGGTGGAGCATGCTTTACCGCAACAGTTCAGTCATGTAATGAAGGACGGAAAGTTCGAAACCACTCCTGTCTCTCATTCTGGAGGGTAACGAAGTTGTTCGCAAATACGGAATTAAATTCCTTGATCTTTTACTTCAGTTTCATGCTTGAACTGCTTGAGGGACGGCAGATTCATTATTTGTTAGTTGTGCTTCTATTATTTGATTGCGGTCAGAAAAAATTTGTTTTGGCTATGTTTATTTCAGAGGAGTGGTTTTGCGATGGGGTTTTTCACAGGTGAGGATTTTGTTGTAACAGGGAGGGTCACATGTGTTTATGAATATCATATGATGATAAAAGGTGTTGTATTGCTGGAAATACATTTGGTTATGGCTTAATTTTTGTGTTGGAAACTTAATACTTGAGATGAATCATTGAGGTGAGATTCAAAACAGAGGTGGGATATGTTGGATAGCGAATAGGTAGAGGTTCTTCCCTTTCTTGGTTCTCTCGTTTTGGGATAGACAACATGAACGGCTACCATAACCACATGGGATGATAAACTGGAAATCATGGAATAAAGCATGTCAGTACTTGCAAAGGCTATGGGGTAACTCCGCAGGGGAGCTGGGTAGGGTAAAAGTCACGAGTTTCTGTCTAGCCGTCATAATAGTGGCGTTAGAGAGTAAGTATTGGAAAAAGTTTGGCGCATTTTGAGTAGGTGTCATGTCGGCCCCGTAAAAGAAGCTGACGTACATTCCCCACCAGCCCCTTCCTTTGTGACCTAAAATTGAATTACTAGTGGTTTAGTTTCTGTTCGGTTCGTTTATTCATTTAATCACGTGAGAGTGTTGCTGAATACTTTGAAGTAAAAATTCAAATTACAGAATAAGTTCGACATGTTCTTTTTGTTTTCTCTCCTGACCCAAAATGGGATGACTAGATTAACCTACATATATAATAATATTTCCATCAAAATACAGAGTACAAGAGATAAGCATTCCATGGCCGTAACATGACGCCAGTCCACTTGCGATTTTTCTTTCCTTACTGCAACCAGAGTAGAAAAAATGGAACTTAGCGGGTCCCCACTCCACAATGACAGTACCACTCCTCAACTACAAGCTACAAAACACAGCTTACTTCGAGTTAAGAGTTACCGTTACCTTCGCTTCTCATTTCCACCCACTTAATCTCTCTCTCTCTTCCATCACCGAATACTCTCACTCCTCTCATGGCTTCCCGTTTTCTACCCTTCCTCCTCCTCCTCCTCCTCCTCCTCCTCCCCCCTCTTCCCTTCTCAAGTACGTTCACTTCTTCTCATTTAAACCTCTACGTACTCTCTCTCTCTCCCCAACCACCTCTGATTACTCTTTCCGCCGCCTCAATTCTAATTCACAATTACTCACTGTATATTTCTCTCTGCAGGATCGGAGTCGTTTATAGGGGTTAACTATGGGCAGGTGGCGGATAATCTGCCGCCACCCTCGGCTACGGCCAAGCTCCTGCAATCTACTTCCATCGAGAAAGTAAGGCTCTACGGCGCAGATCCGGCTATCATTCAGGCCTTGGCCAATACCGGAATCGGCATCGTCATCGGCGCCGCCAACGGTGACATTCCCGCCCTCGCTTCTGATCCAAACTCCGCCGCTCAGTGGGTCCAATCCAACGTCTTGCCTTACTACCCTGCCAGTAAAATTATTCTCATCACCGTCGGCAACGAGGTAATGCATTATCTTTTCCCACTACCAGAATCAATCCAACTGTCTACCTCTGTCTATTCCTCTTCTTTTCTCTTCCTTTTTTCTTTTATGAGTACTGTTTCGTAACACAAGAAACTGAAAGTAAATCCAAGCTTAGAGAAAATAACATATGTGTTGCAACATAAAAGCTAACTCCATTATATTCAGTTCGATTCGATGGCGGAATGATGAACTGAAGTAAGACGGGGCCTTATCTTGACAGGTGATGATGACGAACGACCAGAATCTGATCAACCAGCTCCTCCCGGCGATGCAAAATGTCCGAAAGGCCCTCGAGGCCAACTCGCTCGGAGGCAAAATCAAGGTCTCAACCGTCCATTCCATGGCACTGTTAAGTCTGTCCGACCCGCCATCTTCCGGATTTTTCATACCGAGTTACCAGAACACCTTGAAAGGACTCCTGCAGTTCCTCAAGGACACAGAGTCCCCTTTCGCCATCAATCCTTACCCGTTCTTCGCCTACCAGAGCGACCCGAGACCCGAAACGCTAGCATTTTGCCTGTTCCAGCCAAACGCCGGTAGAGTCGATGCGGGATCCGGCATCAAGTACATGAATATGTTCGATGCTCAGGTTGTTAGAAAATTGATATACATAGGTAGGTGAAATTTAGTGGTTGGTTTCAATTTTGTATAAAAATTTGTGTTGGGTGTGCAGATTGATGCTGTGTATTCTGCGTTGAGAGCAATTGGGTTCAAGGAGGTTGAGATTTTGGTTGCGGAGACAGGTTGGCCATGGCAGGGTGACAGCAATGAGGTCGGGCCAAGTAGAGAAAATGCAAAGGCGTACAACGGGAACTTAATTGCACACTTGAGATCGATGGTTGGGACACCATTGATGCCTGGGAAATCTGTGGACACATACATTTTTGCACTCTATGATGAGGACTTGAAACCAGGCCCTGCTTCTGAACGTGCCTTTGGTCTTTTCAGAACCGACCTTTCAATGGCCTACGATGCTGGTCTCTCAAAGTCAAACACTACCCTGGTGAGTTCACTACACATACTGTAACAATACTTAACATCTCTCACAAAAAAGCATGATTTTTCATTTGTGTTTTGGTGTTGGTCTCAGAAACCGTCATCGACAGTTTGGTGTGTGCCGAGGGCCGGTGTTTCTGATGCTGAATTACAGGCGAGTCTTGACTATGCTTGCAGCCAGCAGAGTATTGATTGCAGTCCAATCCAAGCAGGAGGCAAATGTTTTGAGCCTAACACCGTAGCTTCACATGCCGCTTTTGCCATGAATCTCTACTACCAAACCGCGGGGCAAAATCCATGGAACTGTGATTTCTCTCAAACTGCAACTCTAACCTCCCAGAATCCCAGTAACCACTTCTTCGTCTTCGTCTTCAGTATAGCTTATTATAAATCTCAACTGCATCTACTTACGTCGTATTTTATTTGTTTATCATTTGCAGGTTACAATGACTGCGTTTACCCTGGAGCGAGTACTTGAGAAAAATGAAAATAAAATAGAATAAGAGAGAAAATATGTATGATGTATGTTTTTTTTTTGAGTTGTTAATTAGAATTACCTTTATTTGTAAAGCTTTCCTCCTTTTTACTAAACTCTTTCTCTCGCAATGCTGCCTGCTAAGTGACTCTGCCTCAAGAACAGTACCTCACTTTACTCCCATTTTTTCTTCTTTCTTTATTTTGGGTCCCAATTTATTCCTGTCTGGAAAAGCTTTCTAAATCATCTGTTAGTTTTCTTTCTATAAAGCTTACAAAAAAGGAAGCTCCATGGACTGATATTTTTTTAGGGTTTTCTGGTTAAGTAGCTTCTCACTGATAAAAATTCCATTTCCTTCAACCTGAAGCTTCAATAATTTGCCATAAAGTCGAGTTTTCTGGATTCCATTAGGGCGAATGTGAATAAAGTAAGTAATCAACGTGCAGATGAAAAATGCATTTTCTGATACTCTTTGAGTG
This sequence comes from Carica papaya, assembly GCF_054855325.1. Classification (NCBI taxonomy): domain Eukaryota; kingdom Viridiplantae; phylum Streptophyta; class Magnoliopsida; order Brassicales; family Caricaceae; genus Carica; species Carica papaya. The sequence continues at coordinate 218,909 of NC_142314.1, forward strand.
CTCATTCGACATGCAAATTTGATCGTAAGTTTATAATTCCGAGAAGATCAGATGGTTTCCACAAGTTTATATAAAACTTGCTAATTCATTCATGAATCTACAGTACTTAATAATTATTCATAATAATAAAAGCAAAAAGCTTTTAACAAGTTAATTATATTTAATAATCACGGCTTATCGTATTCCTCTTGTTTTGGTGATTGTTTCTTAGTGTTCTTATTTTTGTTTGTTTTAATTTGGAATTAATTTTTGCTTTTTTATAAATCTTTGATGGATTTATTAGTATTTTTATAAATACTCTTCCAGTAATTTTTTTTTTTACCCTATTTCAAATCAAATATTGAATTTTTTATCTATTATTAATTATTTAAAAAATATACTGATTTACTTTTAAATAATTAATGTAATTACATACCCTTTATACATTTAATGACGGGGCCCACGTACCACCCTTTCCACCGGAATAGCGGAACGTTTATTTAGTATGACACGTAAGCGAACGTGGGACCGGCGGCGCCAGTCAATTCAGTCTGACTTTGTCTCATCATTTCCAGTTGCCATTCTTTCTCTCTCTCTCTCTCGGACCTCCTCATAGCTAATAACAGGCCACCGTAATCACCAACGGCAAAGTAACCTTAACGCCACTCTTCTCCGTCCGAAGCTCAGTGTGAAAAAACCCTAATATATCACCCCTAAAGCTCCCATCATTTGTACCAACAACAAAGAAGAAGCTGCGGAACAAAATGCTTTCCTTCTAATACACCTCGAAAGAGATATAAAACATGTCCGTTTCCGAGCTAAAAGAGCGTCACGTAGCTGCCTCTGAGACCGTCAACAATCTTAGGGAGCGATTGAAGCAGAAGCGCCTTCTCTTGCTCGATACTGACGGTTACAATTCTCTTCCGTGTTTCTGTTAACGTGTTTGCTGATTCTTATTCCTTCGCGGTTTTGTGTAGATCTGTATGGTTTTTGCATAAATTTTTGCAGTTGCGGGGTACGCTAGGTCGCAGGGGCGAACTCCTATTACCTTTGGACCCACGGATCTGGTTTGCTGTAGGACCCTTCAGGGACACACTGGCAAGGTATTTTTCTTTCGAATTTGTTTATATCGTGTTTCTGTACCTGTATGTATATATGTATGGGTGTTTATTTGTATGAGTTTTGCGTCTAGTTTACTGAGTTTTTCAATTATAAGGTTGCCGAGTAATTTACTTCTTTTTCTAAATTATGATTGTTATGCTTCGACAGAATGTATGTAAGTTGGTGAAGTTAGAAACTTCGTATTACGCGGCAAATAAAGTTTTTGGAGAAAGTTTAGCTTTGGATTTGGAAATTATAGGATCTATAATGGAAATTTCGAATGTAAAGTAGCTCAAGATAAGGGGTTAGTTTCTGGATTACGACTATGATTGGGTGTAGTAAATAAAGCCAGGATTTGTACTCTTCAAAAAGAAAAAAAAAAAAAAAAGCTAGGAGTTGTACGTTATGATCCCTTTGCGATAAAATTTGGACCTTCATCACAGTTTAAAATGAAATTTACTTACAAAATTAGGAGCTGCTCATATCCCTTTGATCAGCTGGGGTAATTTAACTATTAAAGCCAGGAGTTGTATGTTATGATCCTTGCCTGATAAACATTCAAGCTTGACCGCACATTCAATTATAATGTTGCCAAGTAATATACTTCTTTTTCTAAATTATGATTGTTATGTGTCGACAGAATGTATGTAAGTTGGTGAAGTTAGAAACTTCGCATTACAAGGCAAATAAAGTTTTTGGAGAAATGTAAAGTAGCTCAAGATAAGGGGTTAGTTTCTGGATTACGACTATGATTGGGTGTAGTAAATAAAGCCAGGATTTGTAATCTTCAAAAAGGAAAAAAAAAAAAGCTAGGAGTTGTACGTTATGATCCCTTTGCGATAAAATTTGGACCTTCATCACAGTTTAAAATGAAATTTACTTACAAAATTAGGAGTTGCTCATATCCCTTTGATCAGCTGGGGTAGTTGAACTATTAAAGCCAGGAGTTGTATGTTATGATCCTTGCCTGATAAACATTCAAGCTTGACCGCACATTCAATTATAATGTTGCCAAGTAATTTGCTTCTTTTTCTAAATTATGATTGTTATGCTTCGACAGAATGTGTGTAAGTTGGTGAAGTTAGAAACTTCACATTACAAGGCAAATAAAGTTTTTGGAGAGTTTAGATTTGGATTTGGGAATTATAGGATCGATAATGGAAATTTCAAATGTAAAGTAGCTCAAGATAAGGGGTTAGTTTCTGGATTGCGACTATGATTGGGTGTTATTTGACTAGTACATAAAGCCAGGATTTGTAATCTTCAAAAAGGAAAAAAAAAAGCTAGGAGTTGTACGTTATGATCCTTTTGCGATAAAATTTGGATCTTTACCACAGTTTAAAATGAAATATACTGACAAAATTAGGAGATGCTCATATCCCTTTGATCAGCTGGGGAAGTTTGACTATTAAAGCCAGGAGTTGTATGTTATGATCCTTGCCTGATAAACATTCAAGCTTGACCGCACGTTCAATTATAATGTTGCCAAGTAATTTACTTATTTTTCTAAATTATAATAGTTACGCTTTGACAGAATGTATGTAAGTTGGTGAAGTTAGAAACTTCACATTACGAGGCAAATAAAGTTTTTGGAGAAAGTTTGGCTTTGGATTTGGGAATTATAGGATCGATAATGGAAATTTCGAATGTAAAGTAGCTCAAGATAAGGGGTTCATTTCTGGATTACGACTATGGTTGGGTGTTATTTGACTAGTAAATAAAGCCAGGATTTGTAATCTTCAAAAAGTAAAAAAAAAAAAAAAAGCTAGGAGTTGTACGTTATGATCCATTCGCGATAAAATTTGGATCTTCACCGCAGTTTAAAATGAAATTTACTTACGAAATTAGGAGCTGCTCATATCCCTTAGATCAGCTGGGGTAGTTTAACTATTAAAGCCAGGAGTTGTATGTTATGATCCTTGCCTGATAAACATTCAAGCTTTGACTGCACATTCAATTATAATGTTGCCAAGTAATTTACTTCTTTTTCTAAATTATGATTGTTATGCTTTGACAGAATGTATGTAAGTTGGTGAAGTTAGAAACTTCACATTACAAGGCAAATAAAGTTTTTGGAGAAAGTTTAGCTTTGGATTTGGGAATTATAGGATTGATAATGGAAATTTCGAATGTAAAGTAGCTCAAGATAAGGGGTTAGTTTCTGGATTACGACTTGATTGGGGGTTATTTAACTATTAAATAAAGCCAGGTTATGTAATCTTCAAAAAAAGGAAAAAAAAGAAAGCAAGGAGTTGTACGTTATGATCCTTTTGCGATAAAACTTGGACCTTCACCGCAGTTTAAAATGAAATTTACTTACAAAATTAGGAGCTGCTCATGTCCCTGTGATCAGCTGGGGTAGTTTCACTAATAAAGCCAGGAGTTGTATGTTATGATCCTTTCCTGATAAACATTCAAGCTTGACCGCACGTTGAAATAAAATGAGCTTACAAAATTTGAAGCTGCTCATGGACATGAAAGGAGGCATTTCATTGGCTCCAACCATAAATCATGAGGTCATTGCAATTCTGGAATCTGATTTGATTAACCATTTCGTTGCAACCTGTTTAAGAGTTCAAGGAATGATCATCTTCAACTACCAGAAAGTTCAATTCTTTTTTTAATGAATTCTTTTTTTTTAATGAATTTTAGTGTATAAACACTCAAGAACCTTTGCAATATCTTAGATAATGTACTAATTTAAACTTGCCACCAGATGGATCTTTGAGTTAAACACTTACTTTGATTCTTTGATATAAACACTTCCCTGTTTATGAGTGTAAGTTGCTTTCATGAAAGTGATATGCCTGACCTTGCATTAAGTTAGGAAGTAGAAGTTATAGGCATTACTTAAAAATTTAATCTGCCTTGCTACTACAGTGATTTATGATTGCATTCAGCTGTCTGTTATTTGTAGCCACTTAGTCAGTTCTTAGTTATCTTTATAACTCGTTGCTTGTTTTCCGATAATGTGCATATTATGTGATCCATGTCAACAAACTGTTTTTTTGGTTGTAGTAAATGGGTTTACGACCATGGACCTCTACCTTTATACGGTGAGAAGCGATCAAATAGGCTAGCCTAGTGATTCATCTAAAGAAAGATTCTATTTATGTATAATCAGTGTATCTTGTGCAAAGCTACTTATTACTATAAATGTTTTAGTTAAAAATTAAGTCTGCAAGTAGATTGCTGATATAGCGAACAGGAAAAGGAAGAAAAGAAAGAAAAACCGTTTTGTAAAAATTAGGAGCCAGAATAGATTTCCTCATTCATGAGAGCATATATGAAAAGCAGGAGAGTCCTACAGCCTGGCTTAATCATATTTTACACTGTTTATTTTTAGTTAAAATGAAGAATTACTGCAGTGAACAAAATGAATATTTGAACTCGGTACTCGGAGTATTTAATTTCTTTATTGATGCATATGGAACCTGCAAAAATAAGTAGTCTATTTTTTCTCCTAAGACGATTGCTACATAACACTGTAATCCCTAAGAAACTTTCAGGTATACTCATTGGATTGGACTACCGAGAGGAATCGAATTGTCAGTGCATCTCAAGATGGGAGGTTAATAGTGTGGAATGCTCTAACAAGCCAGAAGACTCATGCCATAAAACTCCCTTGTGCCTGGGTTATGACATGTGCTTTCTCTCCATCTGGTCAATCTGTTGCCTGTGGAGGTCTTGATAGTGTATGCTCGATATTTAACCTCAATTCGCCAACTGAAAGGGATGGAAATCTACCAGTAGCTAAAATGCTTAGTGGACATAAGGGTTATGTTTCATGCTGTCAGTATGTTCCAGATGAGGATACTCACCTAATTACCAGTTCAGGTGATCAGACGTGCGTCTTGTGGGATATTTCTACGGGCCTCAGAACTTCCGTTTTTGGAGGAGAGTTTCAGTCTGGACACACTGCGGATGTCCTAAGGTATTAGTTTACTCCATGTACCGAACTAAATATTGTTCACATATACAATGAAGAATTATCTCTCTTTAGCAGCATAAATCATTTTGTGGAGAACATGTGATTTCACCGTGTTATCATTTTCACTTTTTCAGTGTCTCTATTAGTGGATCAAACTCAAGAATGTTTGTATCTGGTTCATGTGATGCAACTGCTCGTTTATGGGATACTCGTGTTGCAAGTCGAGCAGTACGTACTTTTCACGGGCATGAGGGAGATGTTAATACTGTGAAGTTCTTTCCAGATGGCAATAGATTTGGGACTGGCTCCGATGATGGAACTTGCAGGTTATATGACATTAGGACTGGGCACCAACTCCAAGTATACTATCAGCAGCATGGTGATAATGAGGTCCCAACTGTGACTTCCATTGCATTCTCCATATCAGGAAGACTCCTCTTTGCTGGTTACTCAAATGGAGATTGCTATGTATGGGATACTTTATTGGCAAAGGTAAACTGTCAACTGGTTCTCTAATGGTGATTTTGGTATATACTCTTTTTTGAAAGGAAAAGAGAGAAACCATGTCCATAAGGCACCAAGGGATTGCCATCCAAGTACCAAAAAACTTTATGAATTGTGACAAAAAGCCAAACTATCTATGAGGTTGCCTAAATCCTCTTCATTGTTTAGAAGGTGATAAACAAAAAACTCATGGTCTGGAACCAATGATTCTGATGCTAGCATAAAGAGACCTGATACCATAAAAAAACCATCTTGTTCCTTCCTTTCAAGATAACCGAAATAGTCAATGGAACAAGAGAAATGAGTTTTTTCCAGGACTTGCGCACCCTAATACCATCATAGGCCATTACCCAATTGAACCACGAGGATATAGTTTCTGAACTTATTAATATTTTAATTCAGGTTTCCGCAGATTTGAGCTAGTCACCTCTGGCTATTTTGAGTGTTGCATTTTCCTTTGTGGAACACAATTCCTATCCTGCGTGCTTATAGCTACTCAAAACTAAGTACAAAGAGAAAAAAGCTATTATATTGATGTCTTGAAAGTTCATCATTAGATGTATGAGAATCAGGTTTTTGTAGAAATTTGGGCATGTGAACCCTAAATTTGTCTTGTTAAGCACATAGACGACTGAAGATAGCATATTGACTGGAGGCATGTTAGTAGGGTCTCTGTCTCTTATTTTTTCCCTATTGGCTTTTGGCAGGTTGTTTTGAACTTGGGATCTCTCCAGAACTCACATGAGGGCCGGATCAGCTGTTTGGGTTTGTCAGCTGATGGAAGTGCCTTATGTACAGGAAGTTGGGATACAAACCTCAAGGTTAGTTCTTATATAATCCTAGTCGCGCTATTTCATTTAGCCATGACTTTTACAAATTTACCTCCAGCCCCCACTTCCCCTTCCCCAACATAAATTTCTTAAGGGAAAAAATAAAATTCTGCCGACATGTAGATTTTCACGTTGCATTTGGTTTAAAACTATTATATTCTAATTCAATTCCAACTCTTAATTATTTAATGTAGAAGTTAATCATAATTTACTTGCACGGCTGACTCAACTCTGTTCAATCTTCAATTCCCGACCATGGATTAGCATTCCTACCTGTTAAAGAAGAAAGCATAAAGTGCTAACTTGAAAATCCAATCAAACCCGATATTAGTGTTAATAAATAATAGACGCAAAAGAATGAAATAATTAAATTCAAGTTTCTTTCCAAATCTGGGTTACTAGATGCCAATATCCCATCATTGTTTGTGCCCATTGGTTAGCACTATATACAGATATATTTCTTTATCTATTGATGATGTAAAATATGGAAAGATATCATCAATGGCATGGCTGCTTTATGAAGCTTGACAAGCGTTATGTCTTTTGTGGATCTTTTTGGCTTACTATCAGTTGGTCCAAGGATCAAATAATTGGCTTTTTGTTGTGGATCTCTTATTTGGCTCTGTTAGTGGGTTCTCTATGAAGAGAACTGCAAATCCATTAATTTAACTTGTATCTAAAATGTCATGATTGCATGTAATCATGCAATTTAGTGTTCAATTTGCAACATTAGGAAATTTGATGTCATAGGCAGGCTGTATATGTTTGAAAGGGAAGTTGTCCTACAGCAGGGAAATATCTTGTTTCCATTTTTAGTCTTTATTCCTAGGATGTTATTAGACACAAGCTTTTAGTTTTTTTGTGGTAATAAATTGGATTTTTCTCATACGTCAATTCTCCGTGATAGATTTGGGCTTTTGGAGGGCATAGAAGAGTAATTTGATTATCAGAGGAGAATGCAGTCTATCATCTATCTGCTGAAAACTTAAACCTCAAGCCAACAATCACATTTTCTTTGGTGTGTCATGCTTCCTGAAGATTCCTCTTGTCAATAGTTATGTGATTTAAAAAACATTATCATGTTATGCAACTTGTAATCCTCATGTGAGGAACTGAAAAGTTAGTACAGAACTTGGAACAGTTAGGAGAAGCCATTTCTTGGTTTATCAGCTTTGCATAGCACTGTGCGTGAAGTATCTTTTGCCTGATTATTGTTCCTATGTACTTGGCAGTTCTTACAACATGTATCTTTAATTTAATGAACAAATTGAGATTTCTCTATGCCATTGTTTCTACTTCTGGGCTATTCAATTCATTTCCAGCTATTGCATTTACCACCAGTTCATCATTAAAGACTAAACAAGAAAAACATATGGCTGTACACCTTATATCAGCCAGTTGACACGCCAAACTTCACCTTTGCCGTCACATATTAGCTTTGAATGTTATGCTGACTCTATAGTTATGGACTAATCCTTGCCAATCAAGGTTATACTTATACCTCTTCTTTTCTCCTGTTTGCTTGGTGATTCAGGTCTGTGGTTTCAATTTTGTTTTCATCAATGAGACATTTAGATTAAGAACACCCAGTTTTTGAATTAGTATTTTATTCTTTAGTTATTTTACACAATACCTTACATGATTCTATGAAGAGTTCTAATATTCAACTTTACCTTAAATGACTAAAGCGAGAATTCTACAAGTTTATGCCCTGAAAAATTTTAAAGAGCAAATTTGATTTAAATATAAAAATTATGATAATTTTATATACCGACTGTAATTTTGCAAGGATTCTCTGAGAATTGAACTGAAACAGCTGAAAGAGTATGACTTCAAAGAGACTTTAAAAAGTTGCGCACGCGGATAAATAAATAAGACAGTGATTTGTGAACATTAAACTATTTCCAACAGCATCTCAGAAAACAGCTGAGCAATAATAATAAATGTAACAAATGAAGAGGCCTTTGTCACAGCATATATAATTTAGATGAATCGGGGACTGAATTTTGACATGAAATGACAATAAATAATGGGCATAGCGTACAAAAAAGTTGCTGCTCTGCCAGAGTTTTAACTTTTTACAACAAACCTTTCTTTTTTATTTTTTTGAGTTAATCTTTTTGATAACTTGAATTCTTATAACATGATGTACCACAAAACTGACTTCCACTATACTTTCTGACGATTTATTTCCAGTGTGTAAACGAGAATAAAACAATTGTATTTGGGCATAACTTGATCAGCTCCTTGGGCAAATTCAAATAGAAGAAACCGGCAAAATGCATACATTAACTTTTGGGAAAAAGTGCATGCAGTAATATAAAAAAAAAAAAAGAGAGAAAAAATAAAAAACCTTAAGGTACTGTTCGTATTAAGCACAACAAGAATCTAACAAAATTAACAAGCATTTCATATCACCCCAGCTTCATGGTACCTATACTGAATCCCACAGAATGTTTAAAATGAAGAAAAAGAAAATATTCCTATAAACTTGACTCGCATGATACAATAGAATTATTGCCAGATTAACAGACGACCTTTAAAGAAAAAGACACAGATAAGGAAAAAGAATGCCCCATTAATCCTAACACCTCAACCCAAGGGGTTCTCAAAACCTTTTCTACATGGTTCTGTTTTGTAGCCATCCGCTTCTGGTCTTGTTCAAAAAAGAGAGAGGACCAATGAAGGCCAAAAAGAAAAAAGAATCATGTATGGATCAACTAGCCGCTTGCTACAATCTCATGAATGGCATCGCTAACGGATGCATCATCAGATCTAACAGCAAGTTTCATTGCAACCTCCTTGGGACCGTCGATTCCAAATTGCAATCGCACAAGCACCCGGACGTTACCTATGTATACACCAGACAGTATACATGTGTGTGACCTTGAATTGTTGGGGACAACCTCTGTGCCCTGAACAACACAAGAAAATTAGAAAAGAATCAGCTTTTGGATATAACTTGGTTACATGCATAACTGAACCATCTAGGCATCAAACACTAACACACTTGCTGCAATTTAATGAAACTGGAAGTCTGCTCTTCTGTACTTAAGTCACATGGTAAAACAGATTATACCATCCAGAAATGCATGTTAGGCATGTTCAGGCTATATTTCATGATCTTTTTGCATTCCATGTGGCAACTAGATTTCAAACGTTCAAATGCAAATGCAAAATAATAATAATAAATAAATAAACTTGCAATAAGGCCGTACCTCACATGGCTGCATGCCAAGAAGATCAATGACAGCACTTACTGCTTCTGCCAGGCTTTCCCTTGGGCCAAGGCCATATTCATCCACTCGCTCACAATCTGGACCCATGCTTTCCCAAGCATTTTTGAAATTGGAGACACCAACTTTTATCATATAATCAGCTGCCACAACCTCAAGGTCCTCCAGCTGGTACTCATCTTCCACACCATCATCCTCTGTCTCACCAGTTGTTGTATCAACCTGTAGAAGCCCTCAGCAAATAAGATATGAACATTTTCTTCTTTGATGCAGTTTTTTTATGAGACTGATTTGTATCTTTAAATAACAAAATGTCCAGATCCAAAACTTAGAAGTAGGCAATTTCATCCTGAAGACTTTTTTTTCTTAAGGAGATGAAGGAAAGGGTAGAAAGCACCATATCGTTCATAGGGAAGAAATTTACCTCCTTAACAATGAACCTGAGCATGTTCGAGAATTTCCCAACTGCAGGAACACCTTCTGGCTTCTCAAATGCCACAAAAGTTTGACCAGGTGAATCATATGGGAGAGATTTTAGGGGCTTGGATGCCACTTCAGCGAATTCCTCTGCTTCTGAAGCATCCACAATAACCATGACCTAGCAACATAGAGAAAAAATCATCAAGAAAGTCCCAAGTACTTGTTCTGAATGTTGAATTTATGGTCTCTAATTCAATTATTACATTTTCCAGTAACTGCTCAGGAATTGTGTTGGTACAGTTATACTGAAACACCACATGCCTATCAAAAATGTGCTTGACAACATTAACAGCATATTCTGTTTCTGCTTCTGTCAATTCCACAGGTGCAGAAGACTGCAAAATAAAAAAATAAAACATCATTTTAAGATCCAATTCGCCGGTAATGTCCAACAAGATTGCAGAACATATGCATTGTAAAGAAATTCAAGCCACGTAACCTTGAAAAGCTTGCCAAAGCCGCCAAATTCAGGAATAGAGGAAAGCAGTCTTTCATAAGCATCAACACTGGATGCAGGGCCACTTGGAGGAGCACCAAGGCCAGTTGGCTTTTTACCTGGGGCTTTCTTCTCAGCAAGTGGCTGAGACCTGACTTCCTTTGACACAGAATTGATATCAAAAGGTTCTTCTGATGGCTCCTGTACCCATTGATGCATGAAGCAATGACCTCAAGAGGTGAAAACAAAAACAGATTCTGAAGGAAACTTACATAATTTTTCAGGCTGTTCTCCAAGTTGACAAGAGGAACATCCAGGGACCCAAAAAGAAAAGCCTTTGCATCTTCATTGGCTTCAGCAGAGACACCATCACCGCCAAGTGTATTCAGATAAAGTGTAGCCCTGTCACGAACCTGCACACAAGGCAGCACACTTAAAAAGAACTAAAGCATGTAAATGTTGGCGAAAGACATGTAAATTGGACCTTCAAAAGCTTTAAAAAAAAGAAAAAGAAAATGAAAAAAAGAAGCAACATGATACTATGGGCAGAAAGGAACCACCAGCACTAACAAAGAATACATGGAAGTGAACGTGTATATTCTAACAAAAATCTCCACAAACAATTTATTGACAAGGGAACACACCTCGTCGTCACTATCATAGAGACAACGCTTTAGCAGAACATATATGCGAGGCTGCAATAGAGAATTCGGTGAGTTTTTCCTCAATCATTAAGAAAAGATTGACACAAGATTCAACAGCAGTTGTGAAAGTAGGGAAACAACATAATAATACCTTCAATGAATCAACCATAGCCCCGAACTTTGCTAGTGTGCTAACTGCACTGGCTCTAACAGTTGCATTCTCAAGATGCACACGGTTATAGATGTATCTTATATATTTGCTTGGATCTGATGCTTTTGGGCCTTCAATTCCCAGAAAATGGAGTATCTAGTAATAGAAGAATGCAAAAATAAAATCAACCTAGATTAGGAGAAAAAAGTGCTTAAGAAATAGAGCAACATACTAATGATGGAGAAGAGTGCCACCTGTGTTGAAAGATAAGTAAATTCACAATCTTCAATGAACTCGCACAGATGAAGTAACCCACTTTCCTTTGCATCGGGGATGTCTCTGATGAGGATCACAATTGAATCTACAATTGCCTTCTTGTACTCGAATCCACCTTCTTCCCTAAGAATATTGCTTAGAAAGTTCATCCTGGAAAAAAAGCAAGGACCAAAATATTTAAACTGTGCTGGCTAAAAAGAATATGCTAGAATCCTAAATCCAATATCCAAAAAGCAGGCATCTACTATATCCTACTCTGTGAATTATAACATAAGTACATCACTTACAAAGCTCTGTATTTCAAGGGAAATTTCAAGCATAAAGATCTTATTGCTTCCACTACAACAATTTTGAACTCATCAGCAATATCCGACATGAAATTTGTTATCTGCTTCATTAAACGATCCACACTTGATTCATTTCCTGTCTTCAGAAGTGTGGTGATTGCAAGTGTAGCAATGCTTCTATTTTGGTCGGAAATTAAACTTTCCATATCAATGTTGCAGTTGGTAACGGCCATAGGATGGGTCATAGCAACCTGAAAAAGTTAAACTGGAGGTTGATATATGTTTGAAAATTTTGTTTGTCCAGTTGATGAAAATTTTGTTGACCATTACTGAAACCTTCACCATATTCCATGTAATAGTCCACATGATTCTTTAAAAACTACAGATGAAACCAATCCTCATCTTCAGCAGGTTCAATTTTTCACTGATAAGAAAGACTGAAAAGAATAGCATAAAAAATAAAAGAAGAGTACAATGTTTTGGAAGCATAAAGAAAAACCAACCTTGTTCAATGTGCGGACAGCAGCAAATCTCAAGACTGGCTTGGAAGAACTCAGAAATAGCTGGAGAACAGTAATTGCAGGAGTTAGTTCCCGGCTTGTCACACCATTGAGTTCAGTGATTGCCCTGGCAGCCTCAAAAATCACCATCTCTGCCTTATGACGAAGACAACTCTCAAGAAAATCATAGAAAGGGCGGTCTCCAGATTGAGTGTTATTAGCTGTCTCACGAATAACCTAAACAGAGATAGCCGTTCTTTGATAATGATTACTGCACAATCAATCTAATAACAAAGCAGACAATAAGTTTCGAAGATGATACTGACCTGACTGGTATAACGTATCAAGAGGCACTGAGCCAAAGGAGAGCGAACAGACCCCCTTGTCAAGCTGGTAACTAATTTGCTAACAGCAAGTCGATCATTCTGCCGAATCTGAAATTTGCAAACCACATCTTCATTAAAGATATCATTCAATTTTTACAATGCATAGATCAATGTGTTCCTACAGGTTGCTATTCTTCCTATATAAGAACGTCAGTAACATTAGACTATTTAGACAACTCAAAAGCTTAATGGGTCCATCGTTATTATTAATTCCATATATGAGTAAACTATTAACTTCTCTCATTGAATTGAATGCCTAACAACAATTTGATTATGGTTCTTTGCCAATCCCTGTTATTGTGCTTTGGATTTATATTTTTTTCTCCTTTATTTTTCCTCTTTCCCTAAACCTTAATATGCTGTGGTCCACTAATTTAGCACCAAAGCTAAAATTTGCTCTGTTATAACACTACCACCCCACAAAACCTCCAAAATTTTCAAAACACAAAAAAATCTGAAAACACTAAAGTAGTTGCCAACAGTAACACCAACAACAGGAGAGAAAAACATATGAGTAGCTGTCAGTTCAACCTATCCCTAGCCACCGTTGGGAGGTGGTTGACACTGCCCCTTTAATTGGTCCCAGATGGGTCTGATTGGTTCCTCCACCAGGTTTCAGGGATCATGACCACTGGAATTGTTCCACTTCACACTTGAGGTTGTCCTCACTGTTGCATTGCTGAAAACCATCCTTCTTGACTGCCACAAGTAACACTGACACCAAATTCATAATCAGCATTTCCAGATGCAACTGTAGCCAGAAGCCCGACTTTTGAAGGCTGTCAGAGACCAGCACATGGATATTACATGCAGGACTGCAAGTGAGATTGTTCTTTGAGACCAGTTCACCCAGAATTGACTAAACCGATTAGGCCAGCTCGATTTAGCTTTTTCGAAACCGATCCTTGACCAGTTCACAGTGGTTTCCAAAGTTTTAAGTCACACTCCTTTCATTTTGGATGTCCTTATTGGAGGATTCACAGTCCAAAACTCATTCTGGACTTTTAAAGCACTTTTTAGGTAAAGTCACAAGGTTTTTGTGCTTCCAAGCAGGTACAAGTTTTCTATTTATTCTAACTTGCTATATATTGTAATCTAATCAGGTCCTTGTTTAGCCTTTCGTGTTAAAAAGAACACAAAAGAACAGCAGCAAAAGAATTACTATTAGCAGTTGACTTACTCTTGGTATCTACTTGCTTCATTTTATTCATCATCTTGTCTCCATCCACCACTCAAAACCTAATTGAATTTCATTATGATACAAGCTGAGCTAAGCAAATTCCGAGCATGATTTGGGTCAAGATTAGGAGTCAATTTTGATCCAAAGTTTGATGCCCTAGCTGGAGTAATTCAACAAAACCATGGAAACCTTCAGAATTCTAGAAATATGAAGTTATCTTCTCAAATATGCTCTACTAAAGAAGTAAGAATAGCGTCTGGATTTAGAAGTCTAGCCCAGTTGAGGATACTGACTTAGCAATATGCCAGCGTCAGAAGATGCTGAGCCTCATGAGAGGCAAGGATTTCAAACTCCAAACCTCAACCCTCACTATGAATTTCCTGGGCAATCCTATGAAGTGTATAACCATAAGCATGGTAGGGACATACTGCACGCTTAACCCCAGCAACCATACACGCCTAGGCAAGGTCAATAGCACACCCACATATTCATGAGAACCCTAGGTCTACAGAACACAAGCATGCTGATCTTAAAAGGATCAAGTTAGGTGCACGGACATTTGATGGAATTTTAGATCTATGATATTTTATTAGATTTTGACAAACTGTTCAAAACTCCTCAGATGGTTTAGGTGATCTACCTATCACTCTTGGATGGACATAAGGTAGCAATTGCAAGCCAAATATGTTTTTCTCTACTATAAGGCAAGACCTAATTAAGCATCTTTACATCCATAGAAACTATATGGCTACTGTTCAGCAGTTCATGGCTAAGTTTGAGAAGATAGTCTATAGGTGTGAGATGGTTGAAGATTCTAGCATGGGATTGGGTCGGTTCATTACATGGTCTGTTCCTTAAAACATAGAAAGAAGCCAAACTCTATTCCCCTTCTAACAATGAAGTATCTTAAGCCTCCTACTTTATGTAGGGTTATTCCTCAAGCATCCTCTTCCAACCACCAAGGTTAATCTGCCTATTGTGATAGTGTCACTAAAGGTAAGGAATCTGGTGCTTCAGCCCCCTTAATACTACACCTACTAACATGGCTAGTGAGCATTGCTCTGTAAACTCTATTAGACTACCATAAGTGTAAGCACAAGGGTCATGTAACCGCTCCTTGTCCCACATGAGCATTAGTCATGGAAGGAGAGCCCATTAACTTAAAAGCTGTTCATTGTCATGAAGATCTTGATGAACAATTAGAGTATGATGTTGACCTCAATAATGAGCTAGAGAATGCAGAGTATTGCTACTGTAATGTCATTTTACGTCTCTTCTTAACTCCAATAAAAAGTGATGAGTGGAAGCATACTACTATTTTCCATAAGTCTTTTAGATGTAAAGATAAGAGGTGTAAACTGGTTGTTGATAATGGTAGGGCAGCAAATATGGTCTCTAAGATAGCAACAAGAAAATTGGAACTTAATATGGATCCCCATCCTCATCCATTTACTGTTGTTTGGGTCGATAAAACCATTCTACCAATCACCCAAAGGGGCAAGATGAGATTTATGGCAATATTCTCCGTATAGACACATCCCTAGTCATTTTAGGGCACCCTTGGTCATTTGATCTTATTGTAGTACATTGTGGTTAAGAGAAGATACACATGTTCAAGCATAATGGAAAAATTATCCTCAAACCTACCAAAATGAATTGAGCTAGGGTCACAAAAGTATAAAGTTACATCGAAGTTTCTGCCACTAAGGATCTTCACCTTGTCACGAAAAAGAATTTGGGAAAGGGTGAAAAGAGGGAGAGTGTTGTGTTGCGTTGATCTGAAAGAAGTCCCCCACACCTCTCCTATCCCTAGGTCAAAACTTCCCCCAAAATTGGATAGTTTGTTAGAGGAATTCTATGATGTAATGTCATATGAATCTAATGAGTTACCACTGCTACGAAACATACAACATAAGAGAGACTTAGTTACGAGGGCTCAATTGCCTAGCCTTCCACATTACAGCTTGAACCTAAAAGAGAGGAAGAACTGAATAGGCAAGTAGAAGAGTAGTTAGCATATCATCATAGTCTTAGTTCTTATGCAGTACCTGCTTTATTGACCCCTAAGAAAGACAATTAGAGTCGGGTCATTAAAAAGTTAACTGTCAGCTATAGGTTCCATATCCCTACGCTTGAGGATATGTTTGATATTTTAGCAGGTTCTAGTTGGTATTCCAAGATGGATCTTCATTGTGGGTTCTATCATATTAGGGTTAGACTTGGAAACAAATCAAAGACTGCCTTCAAAATCCAGGACATATTATTATGCCCTTTGGACTTTCTAATGCTCCCAACATTTTCCTGGGTCAATGACCCACATCTTAGGGCCATAGTGGAAAACTTTTTCTTGAGGTTTATTTTGGCAAAACCTTGATTTATGGGAAGAGCAACCACTTGGATCATCTTAGGAAGTCTTTGAAACCCTTCAGAAAACTGAAATGTATGCTAATTTTAAGAAGTGCTTTTTCTTACAATCTCAACTAGGATTCATAATATCTACTGAGTGTGTAGCTGCTGACCCAAAGAAGATTAGAACACCCAGAGAATGGCCAGACCCAAATAATCTCTATGATATTCGCAACTTTCATGGTCTAGCAACTTTTTACAGGAGATTCATAAGGGGTTTTAGTTTTATCATGGCTCCCATAACTTATTGTTTAAAGTTTAAGGAATTTAAGTGGACAACTTGACTACTATGGAGTTTTGGAGATCAAGAATAAGATGGCATAAGCTCTTGTTTTAAGGCATCCACTTCCGAAGTTATTTGCGGTTGCATGTGATGCCTTAGGAATGCAGATAGTAGAAGTGCTAAGTCAAGAAGAAGAAATTGTTTAGTGACAAATTGTTTGAGACTAAGTAGTGCTACTTTGTTCATGATAAGGAATTCAATGTGATAATGCAGTCCCTTTGCCACTAGAGGTATTACCTTCTATACAAAGGTTTGATTTGTAGCCAGACCATCTCCCTTTGAGATACTTATCCTCAAAAAGAAGTTAAACCATAGGCACGTTAAATGAGTTGAGTTGTTAACGAGTATACTTTGTCCTTAAGCACCGTTTAGGTATTGAGAGCAAAGTTGCCAATGCACTTAGTAGAATAGTCGCAATATTAACTAAGATAAGTGCCCAAGTAATTGGTTTTGATAAAAGAAAGGATGATTATCCTACATGTATCAAGGGTCAGGGACGGTCATGGTAGAGATGGGGAAGCTTTTTTTTACTTGTTTGAAGCCACCAGGCCATGCTTTCCACATACCTCCATTAAGGATTTCTTATTTGGAAGATGCACTTAGGTTCATCTTGGTAGGTACAAGTGTATTGCTCTGGTTGAAGATAGGTTTTATCGCCTACCTACAAGGAGGGACATTGCCAAGATAGTTTCCCAGTGTATCAAGATGTAGTGAGCATAGAGGAGTCAATAGGGTGTGCCAGAAATGATTAGCACTTGACATATCTAGTAGTTCCCTCAGGAGGTAATGTGAGGAGTAACCATTTTTGGAAGGTGATAGAGAATAAAGTGGTCAAGAGGCTAGAGAATTGAAAAGAGTGTTTTTCTCTCTAGAAGTTAGAGTGACTTCAATCTAAGCTTTGTTTGTCTAGTATAACACTTTATTTTTTCCTTGATCTGAGTACTTACAGGGGTAGCAGAGCAAATTGCGAGACGAATAAGAAGATTTCTATGGAAAGAGCAGATGATGGAGACCGGGACCATTCAGTGAGCTAGGAGGTGTTTTGCAAGTCCAAAAGTTTGAAGAATCTCGTATCAAAGAAATATCCTTATTGGCAAAATGGTTTTGGCACTTCTTACAAAAACCAAAATCTTAGTGGCACAAAATAATAAACAATATCCATAGGAATGGTAGGGATAGATGGAACGCGATAGCAACATGATCCATATTCCACCATAGCTCTTGGAAATCCATCTCCTAAACCCTTTGCTTTTACCCTAACTAGACTACATGTGAGAGATTGGGCCAAAGTGAAGGTTGGGAGGACACTTGTGTGGGACATCAACCATTAGCTTCTCCATTCCTCCACTTGCTTAACCTATCTTCTAGACATAAATCCACATTCGTGCATTTCACTTCAACCAATGAGGGGATCATGGCCTAGAACTTTTACTTCACTCATAACCGATCGGACCAAGAGACAAATGCAAAACCTATTGGGATTATTGGAACTGATACAATTTTTTTCCCATCCAGACACTAGGACATGGTCATTGGAATCGTTAGGGGTATACACATGCAAGTCTTTCTTCAGGTTCCTCATTAACAACCACTCTTTAAGCCAGTTTCACATTACTAAAGTGTTTGGGGAAGTGCCTGTTCCATCAAAGATTAAGGTGTTTACTTGCACAGCCATGCATCAAACACTCAATACAAATTATTCAAAAAAAAAAAACATTTACTAGTGAGATATTACAAATTGTCGTCCTCACTGCGTCTTAACTCTGGGTATTTGTGCCATGTGCTTTAAAGGAGAAGAATCGTGCTCCCATTTATTCCTCCATTGTAAGATAGCTTGGAAGATCTGGACAGGAATACTCAGCACATTTGACTTAGTTCGGCTACTCCTACAGTAGAAAGCTTCTACACATAAATGCTAACAGAGCTAGAAACGTAGTGAGGCCATTACTAGAAATAGGCTATTTTCTCTGGTTTATCGATATTATTTTGACGACAGACATACATCTTTCCATGCGATTTGGGACAAAATGACATTTTCAGCAACTTTATAGTAAAGGCACATGGTTATTTCTCTAAGATAACTATTTCTGACCTCCATTGGAATTGGGAGACTATCATATTTGTTCACTAATAGCTCATTCGTCTTGTTCTTTTATGTGCTATAAAGGTTTTCTCTTTCTTTTTTGCTACTTTTAGGTGGATGTCTTATTGTCCTCTTTGTACTCTTCTTCCCCTATCTCAATAAAGTTTCTTTTTCTATTTAAAAACGAAAAGTTTCTTAGCGTTGAACATGTCAATTAGAAAAGGCTAGGAAACAAAATACTAGTTTTTGTAATCCCTTCCTTGTTCCAAATGAGCCTTTGAAGGATCTAAATATGAACTTTGTGTTAGGGTTGCCTACAACACTGGGCATGATTCTATTTTTGTAGTTGTGGATAGATTTTAAAGACGGCTCATTTTTATCCTTGTAGCAAAATAGATTATGCAACTCATACTGATAGGACAATTTTAAAAGAAGTATTAAACTAGATGGGTAACCTTCCACCATAATATCAAATAGGGATGTCAGTGTACAAGTTATTTTTGAAAGACACTCAGGAGAGAGTGGTTGAAACTCCTTAAAATTCTCGTCTGCTTTTCACCACATATTGATGGATAAATTAAACAAATTGGGGTAGTTAGACTTAGTTTAGGTAATTTGCTTAGGTGTATTGTAAGAGACAAGCAAGGTACTTGAGATCTAAAATTACCTCTTGCGAAGTTTGCTTATAACAACCATGCTAAATGGTTTACAAAAAAAAGAGTCCTTTCATCATTGTTTAGGGCTATTCACCTCATGCACCATTGATTTGCCACCTCTCCCTCATCATGATACCCACCTTTCTCAACCTGCTGACTCCTTTGGCCAACATATGCAAAAATTTGCACGCCAAGAGTCGACATCGAATTGCTATTGAGAAATGCAGATCATAACTTTGCCAGGCGATGCCATAATGCTGAAGAGTTTTTTTTTTTTTTGATCATATCATGGTTTGTGTAAAACCAGAATGATATCATTCCCACAACAAAAGTTACATGCTTGAGCCATGGGCCCTTACCCCATTCTTAGAGAACTTGGTAAACTTAATGGCTTGATTTTTCTAATCATATGAACATTAATTGAGCTTTCAACATAGAAGATTTATTCCTAACTGAGCAATTTTGAGCCTCCTACTTGACTACTAGTGTTTCTGCAGGTACATAGGATCTTAAAGTGTCAACATTTGCACCACTTATACTAATGGAGGTTACTAGAAGTTCCTTGTAAAATGGAAAGCCTCATCCTAAGTCAGATAACACAAGATGAGTTTCGCCGGACAGATCCTGATGATTACATCCAAGCTTCCTCCTAGAGCTGAGTTCTTTTGACGCAGGGGAGATTGTTGTGGGACCATCTAGGCTACTTGGAAAAAGAATATTTCCATAGAAAGAGATGGTTCTTCTTTGAGGAGACACGGTTATTATTTACAAAGCACAAACGAGTGCCAACATTGAAAGGATACTTTTCTTCACTAATTATTAAAGAAATTTGGATAACCAATTTTGCATATCAAGTGTGCAAATATATGATGAATGAGAAACGCCCAAGCCATATTGTGGTTCCGATGGAGTACGAGGCTTCTAGGACTATGACTATTTACTCCCCTACAAATTATCACGTTCCCCATGTCAGAGATATGCATATTACAAGGTGGTACACATAAATAAAGTAAACTTTTATCAAAGTATAATGTTCATATGTATCAAATTTAAAGTATGCATAACTGGCCAAGAATCGAAATACTGGTGTGGATTATAAAGAAGCCACAGAAGCTGCAGGCGTATACGAAACAAGAGTGCAGGAGAACATTCAGAAAAGTAGGAAAGAAAACATCAAATACTACATCTGCTTATGAGACTAAAATCAGAAAACATAAAAACTTGTAATTGGATATCGACTGGCAATGCAACAAAGGTCAACTGTAGTGCGCCTATTTTCCATTCTCCTTTCACCTCAGGGAAAGAGAAAGGAGAAAATTTCATAACTCAGCACAGGATTTTATTTAAAACAAACGTAGTACCAAGAGAGTAATCATTGAGCTGGAGTAAAGCCCTAATACACCATGGATCTAGGATACCTGGTGAAGCAAAGCCAGAGCATGAAACTGAACAAGGGCTGCCCTCGATTGCACAGCTTCCTGAACCTCATTACTCCACCTTTTGACAATCTCTGGGTTTGTCTGTCAACAGATAACAGATATAGCAGCACAATACTGATAGACGAATTCAAAAAAAATAAAATGATAAACAATTCTGTAGTACCTGAAGTAAGTGAATCCCACTGACTAAAGCTGCACTTGCAACCACGGGATTCTTGTCTACAATGGCTTGTTTCAAGTACCGCTCAATTTGGGTGAGAAGGGTTCCATCTGTTATACGACAAAGCACACGAATTGCATTTGCCCGATACATATCAGTCTTGCTATTCATGTCCTTCATGAGGGAACTTGTCACAATAATAACCTTTTCCAGAAAGACCGTAGACCAATCAGTATCCATATTTGCACAGAAAGAAAATTCAAACCTAACAATAAAAGAAAAATTCACACAATAAAAAAGAAAACCTCATCTGCAGATGGAGATAACTCCTTTATCATTAAATAGACCATTCGCCTCAAGCCTATATCTCTTGACTGGAAAAGCTTTGTCACAGCAAAGAACACTTCTGTGGCTTCTATCTGTGGATGAAATGTGAGAAGAAACTAATTCAGAAAACTATATTTTTTAGCATAAGTGGATATTTACAATATGATCTATTCATGGCATGCAACAGGAGATTATTTAGAAAGAGAATCAGCTATACTACAAGTGACAAAAATCACATGGTTCAATCTCTTATTATATAATTAAGATTGGGATCTTCCAGTAAATTTCACCTTGGTGAAAGTTTCTCCTTGGTTCAGTAGATAAAGAAGCTTTGTGATAACCTGCAAGCATAAGAAGGGAAGTTTAGCAATTTCAATGAGCCTATAACCTTGCGACAATGAAGAAGATGAGACATAAGGAAAGAATCAATTGAACAAACAATAACCTGAGAGCATCTTCTTGCATCAAGCTGAGGGTCATTGAAAACCCTAGCTTCCTGAAGGACTGCTCCCTTCTCAATGCCCATAAAGGGAGAGTACTCCGCTGTATGAAAATAAAAATAAAAAAGGTTACATAATCAAGACCCGAGAACGCGCAAGAACTATTACCACATTTCATTAATAACACTGCACAACCGGCACCTCATCAAACCAGAGAGATTGGATCCATCTTACTAAATAATCCACATTAACTACAAATGCACATTGCGATTTGCCAATCAAAATACCAAAAACTGAATCGGGAAATCAAAAATTTATATAGAACGAAAACTGCAGTCAGATCAACCAAATTTAGACCACAACAGCTAAAATTAGACTAATAGTCCGGTATTATTGATCCAGGCATCAATATATAGATAAGTAGAACACTAGAGTGACTGAAATTACACAGATCTAGAAGCTAGTGGGTGATCTATCACAAACAACACAAGATTTGGATATCGGAAACGAAATAATTAAGAATGAAATGAAACAACAGAAGCGGATTGCTAATCAGCAAATAAGAACACAAAACCGAAGGAATTATAGAAGTACCTTCATCGTCACGATCATCATCTTTCTTCACAAGAGGCTGCGCCATTGAGAACTGTGAAGAAGTAGCCTTCGGGATCGATCTGGTAAGAAGTATAGAGTGAGTCTCTATATAGGTGCAAGGAGTTTATGCAGACGCGGTGAGATTTTGAAGAAAAGGATCTGCTGTGTCTCTCCCGTCTTCCGCTCTCTCTTTTGTGTCAGTTAACGAACAAAAATGTTCGAAAGAGGGGTTAGAAGGCGAATTGGGAGAACAGCTTAGATCTGATGCATGTGAAGGGTTTGCAGCATATTGAAGCTGATGAATCTCCACGAATAACAGAAGGCCACGTCGTTTTACCGGGGGGGTGGAGATGAATTTTTTTTATAACGGACGAAGCCGGTTTAATTTATATTCCGAGCATAGTAGTTTTATAGTATTTAATAATAAATTATTTTCTAATTTTTTTTAAATTTTTTAAACAACTGATTTAGTAATTTTTAATTTTTATCTTCATATTTATTTATTAATTCTCGTTTATTTTTGAATTCAAATTATGTCATCAAAATTATAATACTAAATACTATATAATAAATAATTTATTAATTTTTTTTAATTTATAATTATAAACAGAGAATTCTAATTTTAAATTAATTATTTATATTAGGTATAAAAAATTATATTTTTATTTTTCGTAATCAATTTATTTTTTTAATATTTAAAAAAATTATAATTTAAATAATTTTATAAGTTAAATTACTTAATTACAAGTTAAATAATTTTTTTATTTTTTTTATTTAATATTATATATAATAAAATAGAGACAAATTGATAATTTGACTGAATATATAATCATATTATCTTATCAATGTAAATAAAATAATAATTATTATTATACATTAATACACAAATTTTTTAAATATAATATAACTTTATAATTATCAAATTTTACCATACATTAATTACCTATCGAAAAAAAATCAACTAATTTTATTTTTATAATTTCTTCTTGCTGAAAAGCACATGGTTCCTAACTCCTCCCTATTGTTCTTAAATATTGTTGTGTAATTTAAATAAAAACACCTAAAATTCTTTTGAAAGATGAAAAAAATAGTAAAAAGTTGTTGAAAAAACTATCAGCAACAAATTAAAAGAAAAATCAGATTGAGAACATGTGTTTGCATTGGCTTAAGTTGAATCGCATAAAAAATGGTTTGTGTATTATTATTTAACTAACGAATAAATTGAACTGTTAAATTTTACAAGAATACAATATATATAATAGTATCGATACAAACACAAATGACTTGAAATTGAAAAGTACAACAACAACATTATCACTTGCTTTTTTTTTTTTATCTTGGCATGATTACAGAAAAAATCAAAAGGAAAAGAGATGTTACTGTCTGTTCATTCATTCAACATATGGTTTGCTTTAGAGACATCAGTTTGCTTGCCACAACTACATAACATACATGAAGTTTGCATATTAGCCAAGCAATGACATGCTTTTCTTGTTCATTTAAACCTGCTCTGACATGTTAGCCAGCAGTTCTAGTCAGTTTTTTTTTGTTTTTTCTGATGAGAAATGAGTTTTTAAGGACTGATTCTTCGACTACCAACTCCATGTTCACTGCTAGAGCTGGAGGGATTAAGTCCATACTCACTGGTGGCCCCAAATTCACTGCTTGGATATTCACGGCTTTCTAATGCAAGCTTTCTAAACTTTCTCATGTCTGCACTGTATGTGCTTGCATCATAATCTGAACTGCCAGCACTCGAGCCAAAGTAAGCACTTTGTCCAGGTTTAACTCCTTCATTCAGATCGTCCAGGGAGACATCGCCTTCAAGTGCTCGAACAATCTATTTTAAATAGTTCAAAGTTTTAACTCGAATTCAAATTACATCACGATATAATTTTCTGGGTTACCAATAACTACAATCGATCAATCAATCCATAAGAAGAGTGTAATGAGTTTTTTTTTTTTTTTCTTTTCTTAAGTTTTTCGGATAATTCAACTCTATTTATTCACATGTCAAGATGTCTTACCTGGCTCATTTTTGGTCGTCGCCTCGCAGAATGCCTAATGGATGCGGCAGCACATGCGACCATGCGTGCCATCTCATGAGGATCAAATTTGTTCTCTAAACGCGGATCTACTAACTGACTATAGTCGCCGTCTTGAGCTGCTTGCAAACATAGAGGTCTTGCCTGCTCATGTATAAAATCATCAAATTTTCCAATCGAAATCAAATTAAAGAAAAAAAAAAGATTCAAACTTGTTAATCTCCACAATAATTTAATATGACAAGTGGGTGAAAATTAGCTAAGAGATGGACGAAGAATGTGCCCACCCAATCCACTAAGCTATCTTCCAGGTCAGCTTCAGGATCAACAGGTTTCTTTCCAGTTATCAGTTCCAAAAGCATTATACCATATGAAAACACATCGGATTTTTCTGTGAGTTTGCCACTTGAAGCATATTCAGGAGCCAAATAGCTGTATTGTAGAGAAAAAACTTCCATCAAAATGCCAATCCACTGGCAATATTCTTGTTTTATCTTTTTAAAAAAAAACCTCTCAAGTTAAATTTCTTACCCAAATGTTCCCATGACACGAGTTGACACATGAGTGTAGTTGTCTTGAGATAGCTTGGCCAATCCAAAATCTGCCACCTACATGACAAATTATATGACATTTTATTTTGTCTAACAAATTAAAATGAGATGGGCAAAACAAGGTTTGAACTTGAATGCAAATACTAGACGAAAACAAGCAGCTTACCTTAGCCTCGCAACTATAATCAAGTAGAATGTTAGCAGTTTTAATGTCCCTGTGGATAATCTTTGGATGACCTATATTAATAAAGCAAATGATAGTCTTACTTGAGGGTTACTTGAGACATACATAAACCACACGTATTAAGACTTAGTTTACTTACAATCTTCATGTAAATAGGCAAGTCCTTTAGCTGACCCCAAGGCGATTTTGAGCCTAGTTGGCCAATCCATGACAGGGCGACCCTTTCCTACATATTCACCAAAAACTATTATAATAAAAAAAAAAAAAAAAAAAAAAAAGAAAAAAGATTTTGATGAAGGAAAAAAGAAAAGACTGACAAAAGAAGTTAGACATACCATGAAGGTGGAATTCAAGAGTGTCATTAGGAAGAAATTCATAAACCAACATTCTTTGACCCCCTGCAATGCAATAACCAACAAGAGACACAAGGTGACGATGATGGACACGACTAATGATCTCAACCTCGGCCTGAAATTCGCGCTCTCCTTGGCCACTACCAGACTTAAGGCTCTTGACAGCTATCTCTTTGCCATTAGGCAATACACCTTTGTGCACGTAACCAAACCCGCCCTGACCCAATAACTGCGCCTGTGAGAAGCCTTGAGTTGCAGCGGCGAGCTCATCATAAGTGAAAGTACTTTTGTTGAAGCCAAGAGCCACAGAGGGGTGCGGAGGAGGCAGAGAAGGACCATGTGGGCCGGAGAAATTAGAGCTCATGTCACTGCTACTACCAGGTATAGGCGGTGGTGCCAATGGTGGTACTTGTGGTGATTGGGACCAATTTCCCATACCTCCTGTTTGTGGCGATTGGCCCCAGTTTCCGCTAGGTGAAGGCATGGTAGGTCCCTGGTGTTCATATCGTGGCTGTTTTGGCGAAGGATTGTAGTAATCACCTCCAACTGATATAACAATATAATTATAATTTCAACCATTGTTAATATGATCTTATTATTCATTTATAATCTATATTTACTTCTGTTTTTTAATACAAAATTTTCTAAAATTTATTAAAATTCATCAAAACTAGAGAATCAAACATAAAATAATTAAATTGAAGTGTTTGAATGATGAAATTGTGAAGAAATAGAAGTCAAATAAAAATCAAAAGAGAAATAATATCGTATACGTAAAATAAGCTTTTTATATTCCATTGAAGGCTAACTTAAATGTAACTGTACTAACTTACCCTTAGAAGGTTGATAGGGAGGGTCATTGTAGTAGTGGAAATGATCATGCTTTGGACGCCTCTTCTTTTTCTTTGAGCATACCACACAAACCAATATCATTAGAATAATTAATAGTCCTGCACCGACTACGACTCCAATAACCACATTCCGATTGTTAGCAGATATTGATAACGAGTTGTCGTTATCGTTGCTACTGTTGTTGTTGCCGTTGGAATTTGATCCATTAGGAGGTCCTAATGCTCGTGGTGGTGAGTTAAAGTTTTGACCGGGATTTCTGCGTCCTTGTGGAGGAGGTGGTGGTGGTGGTGGTGGTGGTGATGGTGATGGAACAGTGTTGTTATTATCATTATTGTCACCATCATTGTTGTTTTCCGGTGGCGGAGGGCTTTTATCCGATGAGTTTTCTGGTGCGGGTGGTGAAGGCGAAGACTCTTTTGGTGGTGGTGAAGATTGTGATGGTGGCGGTGGTGACGGCGAGCTTTCCTCTGATGGTGGCGGGGGAGATGAATCTGACGGAGGTGATGACGGTGGTGAAGCCCCGCTCTGCTCATTTCCGCTCCCTTCTTCCATCTCTTGTGGTGTTTCTCCGCGTCAAAATTTGCTGGAGAAACCCCACCTCTCTCCTCCTTTTTAACGGCCTAATTTATCAACCGCTTCACCAAAAGAAATGATCGTGAAAGACAAATTAATTAGTGACTGTAAATTATTGAAATGACAATCATTCACAAGTTTAAAACACAATCAACTCATACAACAACAACCAAAAATCATATTCTAGGCGGGCGTTGTGTGCCGGTGCCGGTGCCGGTGCTAGTGCATACAACGAAACACAAAACGATGTTGAAAGGCACCATTGTTTAAGATCGTAAGGGCTGTAATTACCTCGAGGGAGAAGGGTAGGAGGATTCTCAAAGGAAGATAAAATGCTGCTCAAATGAATCAACTTTTTTCCTTGGCGAGAGAATCAGCCCCTCCTAAAGACGAGGCAAGTCTCTATTTCAACTACTATTTTAACCGTGGGTTATTTTCCTTCCAAATTTTCTATATTTGCACTGTTTACTACCCAAATAAAACAAATAAATTTAGCCATTTTACAGTTCGGTAAACAGCTTAATTACTATTCGTGTAAAAAAAAAAAAAGAATAACAGGTAAATAATTTAAGTAGAAAATGAAAATTTACCTATTAATGGCCTCTAATTTTAACCATCTAATTTCAATGCCTTCATTTTCCAACTCATTTACTTTGTGCAAATTAAATTGCTCGGATTCCTATTTTCACGGTTTTAGTCACAATTGTCAAAAACGTACCCGCAGAAAAAAAAAAAAAGGGATTGTACAAAAATTATAGGGGTGCAATACGAATATAACATGATGCTATAAATTATGTTTCATAATCTTTTTTATAAATTAATTACGTTTATAAAATTTGAAAGCTTGGTTAGTATAAGTATTAATAATTTGTTGTAAAATTGAATAAAATACTGCTGCTAAAGTTGTGACGGTCAAGCTTCCTCCTTTTAGTTGGGTTTTAGCAGGTGCTTTGAATGGTGATTATTACTTGAAGTAATGATTTTAACTAGTTAAGGAACAAAAAAAAAAAAAAAATGTCAATAGTAAATTTAGAAAAATTAACTGAGCAAGCTAATGATGATGATGATATATACATATATATAACCGTACCATACGCATGCTTTTATAAATAAAAAATGATAGAAATTAATTAGTGAAAAATAAAAAATAAAAGAAAAACTTGCTCTCGTTGAGAGTCGAACTCAAGACCTCCCGCTTACTAAACGGGTGCTCTAACCAACTGAGCTACGAGAGCTACGTATCCCGGCATCGGTGTTGTAATAAAATGTAATTGAATCGAAATGATTGGACGTTGACGTTGAAAAACCGCAACCGCAGCTGTCACCCAAACAAATCCAAAGAATATACGGAGATGTAAAATAAAAATTCTACGAAATATATTCATTAGCGATGCAAATGACAGATCAGAACAGCTTTCGTGAGCGAGCATAGTAGAAGGGTCGAGTCCGATCAGCTTTCGAATAAGCAACCATTTCGGGGAGAACCACAGACCAATTAGACTCCACTTTCGTCCAAATTCCTCTGTCTCTCTTTCTCTTTGTCTATATATATATATATATAGGTAGATACGTACTCAGACGCACGCAGGCTTCTTCTCGCTCGTGATAGATCGATCGAATTCCGAATCAGAGGATGCCATCCCGTAGAAGAACCCTTTTGAAGGTCATCATCCTCGGCGACAGCGGGTAACCTACCTGTTCCACTCTTTTCTCTTTATCTGTGTTTAGGAATTTGAGTTTTTGGATGCTAGGGTTTTCCGTATGAATCGGGCAGATCTTTTGAGATCTCAATATTCCGATGTGTGTGAATACAGCTTTTTACATCAGAATTTAGAAGAATATGATTTAATCAGATATGATTCAGATTAGGTGACTATAGGCGTTATGTTAATTGTGTTGACTACTCAAGCCTCTGGCTACTTCATTTTTGTTAGCCTGATTTTAAATCTACGGAGCAGGTGGTTAATTCGACTCTGTAGTCTAAGGTTAATATGCACTGTTTTGACTCTCAAATTGATGGCTGTTTGAGATTTTTTTCTAGGTGCAATTCATCAGAGAATGAAATGTCCGTATGTTGATATAAATTCTGTTATTTCTGGAATCAAGATATCGTTGTATTGTTGTCATTTTATACTTGTTTGCATATGACTATTTAATGCGGTGATCAATATTATTGAATTTATGTGATTTGCAGGGTGGGGAAGACCTCTTTGATGAATCAGTATCCTTAAAGACCTTTTTATTATGAGCAAATATGTTTTTCTGCTGGCTGCTTGTGAGTGAGTTATGTACCTCTCTTGTTTTCAGTGATGATGTGGTCGTTTCTAAAAATGCAACCTCTTCATATTATTTGTGAGATTTCTGTTTATCTTTTCAAGATTTGGTTTGGTTAGCCTTGACCTCGCGCTCTTTAGATATGTAAATAAAAAGTTTAGCAATCAGTACAAGGCTACTATTGGGGCGGATTTTTTGACCAAGGAAGTGCAGTTTGAGGACAGACTTTTCACCTTGCAGGTTTTTATTGCTCTTATCTCCTGATGCACATATATGTTTTAAACCCTTTCCATTGCTCTAGAAACTTACTATTGAAATTTACCATCTTTGCTTTCCTTGTTGAGTTAGTGTTTATTGATGTCTGTTCTGATATTCGTTAACAGTGATAAACTACAATTATCTAAGTATGTTTGAATGTCCTTATAGAGAAGAAAAACCAATCAATCCCTCTCTGAAGGTCTCTGACCTGGACATGTATAACCTTTGATATCTTGTTCTATCATATTAATATCAATTTAAAATTTCTTAAGCTTTGATGCATAGGTAGAGGGAAAATCCAAAGGGTAAAAGGAATTAGATTATTGATAGCAACCTAATGTTCTCTTGAGTCTGGGAAGTGAAGCATTTGTCCTTGAATACTACTGTTGAAAGGTAAGAATGCAAAATTCTCCTGTGATTTTGAGTTTTAACCATAAAGAATTTTCCAAAGTAAATAAAAATCTTGAGTTTTTTCTCCTGCATTTTCCCATTGTACATTCGTGCACATCTTTCATTGTTTTTTATATACTTATTTTTTATTTTTTAAAAAAAAGTGAAAAGTTGAAGTGCCTTTTTATGAATTTGTGTGTGTTCTTAGAAGTTCTACAATTTGGAATAATGGACTTCAAATCCGCCAGTTAGTAAGCTTGCATTTCATGGAGCTTTATATGCATCTTGTGCTCTTAAAGAATTCTTTTGTTCTCTTCCTTTGCAGTATGTATGTTGAATGATTATCAAGATATGATACGTGTGATAAAATCTTGTTGAGGAGAACTGTGGCTTTGTCTTTTTGACTTGTTTTTTACTTCCATACACTTGATATAGTGAAGATTTCTCAGTTATCTTCATTGTAGGTTATAATAAAGATTTCTCATGGCATTTGAATCGGCAGAGTTATCTGTTCATGTATTTGGATGGAATGGATGAGGTTATAGTTACAGATTATACATTTTTAGTGTCTTCATTGTAGGTTATGTGAATTATTTCTTCCTCTTGATCCATAGTATGTACATTACCATTAAAGAAGTATTAGGCAAGCCCCTTAGCCTCTAAAAAGAGAGAGATTTAAACTAAAAGTATATAACAAAATTTTATTAGTCTTCTATAAGTTTTGCAGGCTTATTCTGAAATATTGAAGTTTTCGATGGTGGGAATTCAACCTCTATTCTGCAAGATGGGAATTGAATTCTCACAACCTAGGAATTTTAATTGAGGAGCAGTGGAAACTCAAGCATTATAAATTATGTTCAGATTATGCATATTAAGGCTGATACGAGACTTAGAATCAGGAACTGAACGAGAAATGAACCAAATGCAAGCTGAATCTGTAGTCAATTTGTCCGTTACTAGTGTTAAAGATATCTTTTGGGTGAAGAGTTCTTGAAGATGCTTGGAACCATGGATATTGTGGTACCTAAATCTCACAATGGAATGGAGCGATTTACGAGCTCTATATAAGGGCTCAAAGTCATTTACTGCTAAAAACTTGAACTGAAGCTTTTGATGGCCAATAAACAAATGATTTAAGCATAAAAAGTTATTAGGGAAAGCATGTGCCAAGTTGGTGATTCCCAGATGTTATATTGAATTTTGTGGGACTTTAATTATTAATTTGTTGTGAGTAATATGTGGCTTTGATGAAGAGGTTAAAGGATCTAAGTACCTGAGATTATAATATTCCTCGGAATGGTTATTGATCAAGCTAAGCTTTATATAAAGGATCATATCACTCATTACTACAAGCTATTGGTTTGGGACTAAAAAAATTACTGCACTAGTTTTTTATTCAAAAAAAAAATTACTGGGCTAATAATGATGCTTGAACCTGTTATTGGTTCATGATTCTTTAGAGTGCATGTTTGTATTTGTTTTGCCTTTCGTTAATGCATGCTTTTGTAGAGTTCAAGTGTAATTCAGTCTTACTAGCACTTGAAGCTTTTTATTTGAGGAAATTCATCTATATTCATTAACTTGTGTCCATTTGAATGATGGTTTGACACTTTTTTTATGGCATTGTCATAGATATGGGATACAGCTGGCCAGGAAAGATTCCAGAGCTTAGGTGTAGCTTTCTACCGTGGTGCTGATTGCTGTGTTCTTGTATATGATGTTAATTCAATGAAATCATTTGACAACCTTAACAACTGGAGGGAAGAATTTCTTATTCAGGTGTGCATTTATGTTCTTATGTAATAACTAATGAAAAAATATAATAACTATTTGATTGCTCAAGATGTAATGTGAGACAAATTATGAGCTTGTGATGATAATTGGGGAAATCTCTGCAGGCAAGTCCATCAGATCCTGATAACTTTCCATTCGTGGTTCTTGGGAACAAGATTGACGTGGATGGTGGAAACAGTCGAGTGGTATGTACTTCTGGGAAA
Organism: Carica papaya; assembly: GCF_054855325.1. Lineage (NCBI taxonomy): Eukaryota > Viridiplantae > Streptophyta > Magnoliopsida > Brassicales > Caricaceae > Carica > Carica papaya. The sequence goes on from NC_142314.1 coordinate 250,695, forward strand.
CTCTCCAAAACTCTCCCTCTCGTTTTTGTGCACATGCATATGTATTGAGTAATAGAAATTTATATGCATGTGCATATATAAATATATATGGCATATGCTTATATATACATGTATGTTCATTATGTGCATGTGTACATGTATGTGAAAGAAAACATGAGTGTTAACAAAAAAAGCAGAGTATAATGAATACATAAAAGAATCCGTGGACATGCATTGTACGTTGCCGTTCTGCATGTTGTACTTTTTCTTTCCTTTAACAGGCATAAGATATATTTTTGTTTAAACCCTTCAGGTTTCAGAAAAGAAGGCCCGAGCATGGTGCGCCTCGAAAGGAAATATCCCATATTTTGAGACCTCTGCCAAGGAAGGCATTAATGTGGAAGAAGCTTTCCAGTGCATAGCAAAGAATGCCCTCAAGAGTGGGGAAGAGGAAGAGATGTGAGTTAAAATCTTAACTGTCTTTTATTTTAAGAGGCATGGATGTACTGGATGTCCATACACATTATTTTTCATAGTTAGGGAAATGCCTTGACAAACATAAGCATGTAATAGTTTTGGATGTACGATGATTGTGTTTTTTCTATGTTCTTTTTGCTCACATTCCTTTGTGGCTTTTTATGTTGTGAAGATACTTGCCCGACACCATCGATGTTGCAACCAACAGCCAGCCAAGATCAACTGGATGTGAGTGTTAAATAGATTGCCGGAATCATTTCAGTGGCAATAATTTCTCCACAAGTGTTACAATAGTCTGGGTTTTGTTCCGAATTCATGGATTGCCTTCGTAGTCGTATTTTTATGGATGTGTATGGGGCCTACATTGTACATTTATGTTTTGTGTGGAAACAAATTGGTCTGTCGGTCTACATTTTAGTTTTTGCTGAGCACTCTCTCGCTCTCTCTCTCTCGTATTGTTGACATAAGTCTTTTGATTTTATTATAATGATTATTTCTTTCAATTAGTGCAATATGAAATCATTTTCCTTTAAATCAATGAAATTCTAAACAGTTGGATTTGAAGCTCCGTAGAAGAGACGATCAACTGCCCGTTACACTTGGCAATCATTTTTTCTGGTATTTTTTTCCTGAGGTGAATAGTCAAAAGAAAGGTAAGAAACAGCATCTGCAATAAATGGCAAAGATTACATCTTTGATGTAAGAACGGCATGTCCATTCTAGCCTCTAGATTTTAAAGAGTGGGAACTGAGTAGCTATTACCGTATGCATATTGCTATTCCCAAATTTGCAGTTAAGAAAAGGAATATACAGGGTCATAAGGAATTTACAGGGTATTCATATCTAAATTTGGTTAAGTCTCGACTGCAATTATTTAAGATCATGAATTTTTTTGTGCCAGATTTAACATCACCATGCCCCATGTCCATAACCAGTTTATCTTCCAAAGAGAAATTTCCGCCCTTGTCCCTGGCTATATGACATCTTTCAACCTTTTGATCTCAAGCTTTCTGAGGTTGTCACGGCCAAGGGTGCAGCTATGAAAGCAAATCAACTGTTCTGATTTCTGTAGTTCCAGCCCAAGTAAAAAATAGATAAAAATAAAAATAAAAAGAACTCGCAGCTAAAAATAATGTAGAAGCAATTTACAACAATCACATGTGCCTGCTATCTCGTTGTTGCTAATCTAAGCATCCACCGGTAAACCTACCTCTCCAAACAGACCCATAATTTCATATTACAGAAGCTACAGACTTTTGCACATACACTAGCTAATTGGTTACACCAGAAGACATTTACTTGGTCTTACAAAAACTATAAACATCTGGCAAATTCAAAATTCCAGGCCATTTAACTTGTCATTCCTGAGCAGTTTCTGACCAGACTACAAACCAGGCAAATGCTGAGCAAAAATATCTTGGTAAGGGAAGACACTGATATCACCTGCTCTTAAGATTTATAGGCGGCCATCTGAATTTGTAAATACAATCTTGCTTTCGGATTGGTAGAGACAAAACTAGGTTGATCCAACTTTTATCCTCTGGAGGACCTTCCAAGATTTGGCTGGATAAAAGATACAAGGGATTAAAATGAAACTAAATGTTCTACATTGCCAAGAAAAACTTTCCATGGAAAGAAAGAAAAAACACAAGCCCAAACAACAGCAACAAATTCAAGAAGCAAGAGAACTTACCTTGTAAAACTGGTAACATATTATCAGTTGTATTAAAAATGGATAAAACTCTATTCACAACGACTCTGAGTAGAGACTACTTTGTTCCAACAGAAGAAAGTTGTTCGGGACCTGAAGGTTGAACTGAACTTCCTGACACAGTTGCAGACACCAGTGGATTAGAAGTTGGAGGTAATGTCCCTGTGGGCCTTGACATTGATGGCCTCTGGGACATCAGGCCCATAGGGGGCTTTGGAACTGAGTTAGCAAAGTTTGTAGCAATTCTGTTGGTTGCTAATGATGGTGGCATTGCTCTAGATGATGAAGCTGGTATGCCTAGTCGGGCTGCTATTATCTGTGCCCTTTCATGGTAAAGCCTTTGCCGGGATCTGTCTAACTGCTCCCTTACCCTCATCATCACACTATCCATGTCATTGAAGAAAGCCAACTTGGTTTCCAGCTTATGCAACTTCAAGAGATGGAACCCTCAAAGAAGTTAGTTTATGAGCTTAAGCATAAAAAACCAACTGAAAACCAACTATAGATATGAGACTACCTGCTTCTCTATAAGTGATGAAGCAAGTTGTCGGATTTGGTCCTCTTCCTGATCTGCAAGAAGTTTTGCCTTCACTGCTGCAGCTGAGAGCGCAGAAACTGCAGCACACTTTATTTTGCCAACAAGATGGTCATCTTTTGTCCCTTCATCATCATCTTTGTCTTTTTTGCCATCTCCATTTTGATCCTCACCTGCAAGTTCAAGGACAAGAGATACTTAGAATAGATGTCTCATGCAAGTAACAGTTTTATTTAACCCAACCTTGTAACTTAATGCATGGCTAAAGCATATCTGAAAAAAAAACCCTACAAATATACTAAATTAGAAATTCACTCTCCTGGACCATGATTCAAGTACACCAGGCATTAATCCAAAGCTTTGGATACCATAGTTACTTTCTTTTGCATGCTCTTTCATAAAATTGAGTCATGTATATGTGACAACATTGTATTCCCAGAACCTATGACAATAACATTGGCTCTCTACCGTAAATTTCACCTCCCAAATTTAACAAGACAGACTCAGAGAGAAAGAGAAAAACCTGCTGCTGCTCCATTTTCAACAGGTGAATTAGATGAAACTGGTTGCTGAGACAGCACCATTTCAACATCCTTTGCCACCTCTGTCTGTTGACAGGACTCATGTCCAACTGTTGTAACGGGCTCCTGAGGTTCATTCTTCTCTGGGCTCTCTGCCATTACTGCATCTTTCCCTCCCTCAGCATGCTGAGAGGCTTCTCCAACTGAGTTTGATGTGTGTAGTTCATACTGTTCATTCTTATCTGCAGGAAAACAGTCAGATGGTACATTTACATCCTTTGCTGGCTCTACAGGCTGTGACAGCTCCTCTGCCAAAGTTTCGCTTACAGGCTCTTGCAAAGAACTTTCAGGAACTTCTGTTGCTAAATTGTTTTGTTCCTTTACAGTACTTGGTTGTTGGTCCTCTGGAAGCTTCACGTTCATTGATTCTTTCAAATTACCATGACTGTCTTCCTCGTGAGTAGTTTTTCTCCCTTCTTTTGAAGCATTTACCATTACAGTGGATTCATCAATGGTAGAGACTGAAGCTTCATTTCCTTCTGTAACAGAATCTTCATCTTTTTTGTCACCGTGATTATTTGCTGAATCTTTGTCATCCAAAACTGAGGCAGAGATATCCTCTTTATTGTTTTTGTCTTCAGGTTTCTCATATTTATTAGCATTCTCACTACACATCTCAGCGATAGCACTGCAAATCAGACTTGACACTCACAATCTGCCACAGTAATATAAGTACCACACAAGTTAACATACCTCTCAGAACCTGATGGTTCCTTAATATCATTTGGTGGATCCTCCAACAGAAAAGAGTGTCTTGCAGCCAGCTGCAAGCCAGGAGAATTGCCAGAAATGGATTTTAAGGACGCACGAGCTGAAACAGCAGCAACATCGCAGCCCACTAATTTTGCCAGAAAAGCTGCCTGTAGAGATAAAGTAAGATCTAGCACATCAGAAATAGAGATAAAAATAAATTTAAACTTGGAATTCCATTGTCATATTTTTCCTTGATAAGCATCCAAAGAAAGGTACAATATCTTTGTGTCCAAACATGCAACTTACCAGTGTCATTACTGGATTTCCTACATCCGCAAAGGAATGAGGGCGATCAGCATTTAGAGGATAGCCAACAGCTTCAAATGCTTCTTTAAGAGCCATCAGTGCAAGGTCGTCACTTGTCTGACATCCATCTTTTACTTCATTGGTATCTTTGGATCTTGATGTTTCCTCAACAACTTTCACTTCTATTGTTTCTACAGGTTTTGAGGTTTCCTTACAAACTTTCATTTCACTTGCATTTTCTGGTTTTAGAGTTTCCAGGCAAGTTGACTGACCATCATTAGCAACAGTGTTGCCTTCTGTTGTTTCAGGGACATTTTTAGAGGTGGATGTATTATCATTATTGGTTGCAGATAAGTCTGCAGCTTCTTTAGAAGTGGCATCTTCGTCATCAGCAGAATCAAGAAATGTATCCTCAATAGGCATTTGAACAAAATGCAGTATACACTGAGCTTTTGTTTTTGTGGCAACATGCTCTGCAATCTCATTCCAATTTTCATTATAAAGTTCTAAAGCTTCTAGCAGGAGTAGAGTCTCCTGATCAGTCCACTTCCCACCACTGAAACCAGGAGCCTCAGCAGGCTCCATGAGAATAAAATCGGATGAAGACATATTAGAGCCGAACTTGCCATTATTAAAGCATTCGGTGCATAAGTCAAAATCTGCCTGTTAAAATTAAAATAATTAGAAGAGAGAATATACATGAAAATTTGATTCATAAATCAACAAATAACAAGAAGTTTCTAACTACAGTATGACTTTGTCACCTTGATGAAATAAGTTTTTCACAGATGACTTGCTTGTTGCTGATAAATAGCAGATTTAAGGCATTGCAGATGCTCAAGACAAATAGTTTTCCAAAAAGAGAAAAATTCAAGATGAATTAAGTGCAAGCTAAATTAACTTATCAAATGCATAGCTACATGTGGCCTATGGATTCCATCATGGTTGAAATTTGAAGCTGAAATTTTTTATATAGTTGTTAGTACCTTAGCTTTAGAAAGGCAAGAAATTCATTATGCATCAAGCATACTAGAATTAGAATTCTTTCTCCGCATTGGGAAGGATCTCTTTTACTAATTTTTTAAGGAAAAGTATTATTCTATTCAGAAGTGCATTTTATGCTAAATTATGCTTTGCTTTTCTCACCACAAGCCTCCGTAAAGATGAGAGTTCAAAAATAATAATCAAGAACTGCTAATAACCAAAAAAACTCAAAAACAAGTGGAAATTAATGGAAACTAAAGTCACTTTCATTTCTCACTAATAAACGACCAAAACTCTTTTTCCCCCAATAGAAAGAAACAAAAATAATTTTAAAATTTGCAAATTTTTTCCTTCATAGATACCACGGTATATAATTTCCTACTGAAATACAAAGGAGAAACTACCTGCTTCTGGCAATGGTAGCGCTTGCGAGAACAATCAGCCGAGCAGGAGTTGCAGTGGTATTCAACAGCTGGCCCCTCTTGCTTCACTAACTCTTCAGCAATTGCTGAATCTGGAAACAACCTTGATGGCATAGTGGGAGTTGTGAGGTGAGGCTTAGGAATAACTGGTGTATACTGAATAGCTTCAAAGTGATATAATTTATCAATCAAGGGATCCTTCTTTTCCAAAACATCACAGATAACACCAGCTGAAGCAGAGTCTGCCGACAGAAATGGATGGAAATTAATCAAACCCCAGTAGTCCAAGAACTCCATAACTTCTTGCCTTGCATCCAAGTCCCCAACCTCAAGTTCTGACAAATCTTTCAATTCAATCTGTGTGTTTGGATTTGCATGAAATCTCTTCATGATCCAATTACGTATTTGCATGTAGATATCAGGAGTCCGTGCTTGGGACTTCCCATTAAAGAAAGAAGGTAATGAACGCTCTTCAAGAGGGTGAATCTTTGTCCATGAAAACCAACCTGACAACAGAAAGGAGAAATGCGCAACTAAGAAATTTGCTTCTAAAAACGCATATTTGCCAATTTTCAAAGCCTAATTCTCTTCTCTTGAATCTTGTAAAAAATTTAAGCAAGGAGCTCTGAATAAAAGGCTTGTATGTTTAAAACCCTAACCTCCCTTCCGGTAACAATTAGACAACAATCCTTGATGCTGTCACTACCAAGCTGTGAAACCAATGGACTGTTTGAACCTAGTACAGTATCTAATCAGCTTCCTAAAATATAGCCCCCGTACAGCCTTAAACAACAAAGCATTCCAAAAAAAAAAATTTCTTCCACATCTTTTTTTTTGAGGAACCTCCTGGGAAGTATTTCTGAGCCTTGAAGGCCAAAAAAATGCAAGTAATTGCATAAGTAACTGTAGGAAAGAAAAACTAAAGACTCTAAACTCTCAACAGAAAACATTGAAAAGTAAGCCTTTAATAAGATGCACAAGTATTAGCACAAGAGAAGAGTAAAAAAGAATAGGCTGTTTTGCTGTCTCGTCTCTTTGCTAACTATTTTCATCCACCAAGGGATTACTTGTAACCTCATATTAGCTTAAACATTACATGACAACATGGGTTTCATAAGAGCATTCACAAGAGCATAACCCTTCCTTAAGCTACAAAACAGCAAGAAATCAAGAATTTCCACCCCTTTTTCTATGCTTTCTCCGCAAAGAAACAGACAGCAAGAGGAGAAACAGAAAATAAATTTTGAAAACTTTTCAAATTGACTACACCTAAAAGGCAAAAGAATTCAGCTGAATTGAACTCCAACACCAACAAAACGCCCAAAATGTCCAATTCTTCTCTTTGCCTCGTCCATTTTATCGGCAATCAAACAGACAGTACGAACTAAAAACCTGGAATTTCCACTTTCTTTACTAATTCTAACTTCTCCCTCGCAACCAAGCACAAAAGAACCGACTTTCATATCAAACCACATGCGAATTAAACGTAATGCTAGGGCATTCACAATTTAAAAAGAAATAAATAAACAAATGAATATGATAGGAACTAACCACAATGGTTAGGCACCGCATGCGCACTGCTGTCGCGAGATCTAATAGCTTCAAATTCAGATTCGATCTTAGCCTCCAAAGCCATCCACTCCTCACTTCTCCTGTTCATTGCCTCCTCCTCGCGCTTATAAGCCGCAGCAGCCTTATCCTCCTCCAGCTTGGCGCCGAGAACCGAGTTGGCCGATCCGGAAACCAAGGCCGAACCGGAGGCAAGGTTGTTAGGTGCCTGGCGAGCTCTTGTCAAAGGGCCATTGTGGATCGGAGGGTGAGAGATCAACATCGACTTCTCGCGAGTAATCCGTTTGGAGGACGCGGACGAGGAGTTAGAAGCAGCGAGGGCATTGGATTTTCTCTTTTGGCCCCCGGCGCGGCGCCGGGTAGAAGCTGGCTCCGACGCAGGGGACTCAGCTCCCACCGCAGAGCTCGGCGGCGATAAGATTCCGGCGTCCCGCCGTTTCTCCTCCATGTCGAGTGGCCTTTTCCTTGGCTCCAGAAAGGAGAGAGCTGTTATCAGTGTTGCCGTCGTCAGTAACATCCACCAGGCGCAATAAACCATTTCCGCGGATTGCTACTGCCAATAGAGAAGTTTTTCTCCTTGGACGCCAGGTGTCATCGTTTTATTGGGACACAACGTGAGTTTCCTCTCTGGCAGTAGAATTCTCCTAGCGCGTCAACCCGAATGTTCCTGTGTGGTCGGGACCACGATAAGTTTAATCTGAACCGTCGTTTTTGTTTGAGGAGATTGACTAATGAGTGGAATGTAGAAAGATTGTAATTCACCAAAACAAAATCCTTAAAAACAACAAATGTCAGGTTAGGGATTAACGTTGTACAAGGCAGAACTTTTAAATGCAAAAAAAGCGATCGCATGTATCCGTACAGGGACATTATCCTCTGAAGATTGTGGGTTGGGATATACCTCCAAGTCAAAAGTGGAGAGCGTTATAGAAAGAAGATACAGAAGAGTGAAATTGATCAAATCATAAAAATGGTGTTAGTTTTGATTTGATGGGAAGACTGGTACTTTTGTCCTAAGAACAGCATAGATTATGATTAATGTTCAAATATATATATATATATATACATATATATGTATGAGTTGGAAACATTCACCACTATAGACTCTGAACTTTCTGAGAGTAAGTTATTTTGAGTTCGAATGGATGGTGCTGAAGCCAGAGAGCTTTCTAATAAATTTACATGTCAATAATGGAGGTTTAGTACGACAATTTTCAGAGAAAAAGATATATGGGTTAGGGTTAGGGTTAGGGCTTTGTTCTTTCGGGTCCAAGTTGAAATGGGCTCAACTGTTTGAAGCTCATTGCATTTTAAGCTTTGGGTTTGAATATGAAGTTATTTACTTATATCTCTTATGTCAACGTTGTCATAATCTTATACTACTTTATATATATATATATATATGTAACGGCCCCGGAAAATATTAAAAAAGAAATGAGTATTTAAATATATCGAATGCGGAAGCGAGATCAAAATTTTAGTTAACATCCCTTACACGAAAAAATCAAAAAAACGTACTTAAAATATAAAAGGTTAAACTAACTAAGAAAGAAAACTCGAAAATAAACTATGCGTATGACTACAGAGTCTCTAGGCATCCCCTTCGTCGTCCTCCTGCGGAACGGGCTCGGGAACCATGTCTTCCTGATCTGAAATGGTTAATTAAGGAGTGAGCTACACTAGCCCAGTAAGAACATTACGATATCTCACCGTCACGGAGATAAAGGTGGGTAGAAAACCACAAAAAGACCAATGGAGCATAATTTACAATAAACTCGTTTATTAACATGAAAACCTTTACCATCCACTTACTTCGGTGGAATTTATGAAACAATATAAGAAAAATAATAACATTATCACAATCATGGAATAATATAAGCTGTAAAACATAGCACTTATCACGCCTTTTGTAATTCAATCATTATACAACATATCCTTTTCTCATTTACCAGCCTACTAGTATCCATGGGGGTCCCTAGGGGTCCCGCTACCCGTTAACCTTTAACATTCATAATCAGTTTCCAGGGCCGTCCCCATACCCCGTCCGGTATGGGCGCCAAAACCATAAACCTCAATACCCCGTCCGGTATGAGGGTGAAACGGGCCGTCCCCATACCCCGTCCGGTATGGGCGCCAAAACCATAAGATCTCCATGCCCCGTCCGGCATGTGAGACCACAATCCCGGTAGGGTTCCCTACGGACCCGGTCCGTCCACCATCTCCCAGGATATCTAGTCAGGCTGACCCCATCATACAATTATCAGTCTATACAATGTTTCATTTCCCTTTTTCCTCAATAAGCATCATCAATTCACATTTAAACAAGCAAATCGTAATTCATGCCGAACAGACAACATACAGTATCAGTTCTTCAGTCATTCAACCCATAATTAATAAAACAGTAATATATGCATTCGAAACTATAAAATGACACATCAAACCCCATAATGCATTTAAAGCTGTAAAACAGTGTAAAACATGCCAAATAACAGTAAATCATCAATCACACTAGACTCGGGCTCCATTAGCAACCTTAAGCAATTTCACACATGCGTTAATTCAAGAAATACCGTTTTATCATTTTGAACTTTAATACCGTGATAGGAAATAGGGTGAGGGGTCCTTACTTGTTTTCGGGATCCGAATACGATTCACAGTGCGCCTGCAGGCTGTCCCTAATTTTCCCTGAATTTTTCCCGGGGAACTGAAACACGCTAACAGTACCTGCACGTGTTCCAAAAAAAATCCAAATTAGGCCCAGGGCCTCTTTCGGCCCAAATCGCAACTCCGGCACGGCGGCTCTGCCGTGCTCCGGCGACGGCGCCGCCGCTGGCGGCGGCGAGTCGCCTCGGGTTGGCTGTTTTTGGCCGTTTTCGGCCGAATTCGGCCACACTCGCATCGGTCCTTGTCAGAAAACAACCCTAGGGCCCTCGGGGGGCCAAAAAATCACGGAAAAGCGGAGCTTACCGGCGGCGGCGCTCTCGGGTACGGCGACCCTCCGGCGAGGTTCGTGTTTTGGTGATTTGGCTTCGGTCAACCTGTAGAGAAAAGAATGGTGATCACGGTGATATAAAAATTGCATCGAACGGAGGCCGGGAAGGGCCTCGTCGGAGGCAAAAACCGAGAGGGGGCGCGGCGGCGCCGCTGGGCTTCGGCCGCGTATTCCGGCCGTTTGGCCGGGATTTCGGCTTCGATTTGGCCATAGGAGGAATCAGTGGGGAAAAACGAGTCAGGGGTATGAAATTTACCTCGATCGGCGGTCGGAAATTTCCCCGGTGCGGCGGCGAGTGGCGGCGGGTGGCGGCGGTCGGCCTCTGGTTCGTCTTCTCCGGCGAGCGGCTGGCGGCTAGGGTTTGTGGTCTGGTGTGGGGGTTCTATTTATAACCCCTTGCCTTTTGATCACAGCCGTTCATTTCATTTTAATCTGGGCCGTTCGTTTTTGATTGAATCTGGGCCGTCCGTGCGTTTGAATCTGGGCCGTCCGATCGCGCGATTGATCTGGGCCGTCGGATCGCACCCACGCGGATCGCCAACGTGGCTCCTTTTGGAGTGACGCGATCTTGCCACGTGGCAGGCCCCGGTTGGCCGGGACTGCTGACCGGGCCTGCTGACGTGGCTGCTGACGTGGCCCCCCCCTCTTTTTTTTTTTTTTTTTTTTTTTTTTTTTCCTCCTCCTTTCCGGGTGCTACAACTCTCCCCCCCATAAAGAAATTTGGTCCCCAAATTTGCCTCATTACTCTTGATCAAACAGATGAGGATATTAGGCCCTAAATTCTGATTCCAGCTCCCAAGTCGCCTCCCTAGGCGTGTGGTTCTGCCACAAGACTTTTACAAATGATATTTCCCGGTTACGGAGTATACTGCTTTCTCGGTCCGTGATACTGACCGGTACTTCTTCATAAGACAAGTCCTCTCGGAGTGAAAGCGGTTCATGAGCCACGACATGAGAAGGGTCCGGATTGTACTTGCGCAACATAGATACATGAAACACATTGTGAACCCGGGAGAGCTCAGGGGGCAGTGCAAGTCTGTAGGCAGTGGTACCAATCTTGTCTAAGATTTCAAAGGGTCCAATGTATCTGGGGTTTAATTTTCCCCTTATGCCGAACCTACTAATTCCCTTGAAGGGGGTGACTTTAAGAAACACACGGTCACCTTTCTCAAAGGCCAGGTCTCTCCTCCGGGTATCAGCATAGCTCTTTTGCCTACTCTGAGCTGTCTGGATGTTCTTCTTGATCTTAACTATCTTGGACGTGGTTTCTTCCACTAAATCCGGGCCAAACAATCTTCTATCGCCCACTCCTCCCAACAAATCGGTGACCTGCACGGACGCCCGTATAGCGCCTCGTATGGGGCCATGCCGATGCTTGCTTGGTAACTGTTGTTGTAGGCAAACTCTATCAGGGGTAGATGGTCGTCCCAATGGCCTCCGGAGTCAAGGACACAAGCTCGGAGCATATCCTCCAGCGTACGGATTGTCCTCTCTGATTGTCCATCGGTTTGGGGGTGGAAGGCAGTACTGAGGGACAGCTTTGTTCCCATAGCTTGCTGGAAACTATTCCAAAACCGAGAAGTGAATCTGGGATCCCTGTCGGATACCACTGTTACTGGGACCCCATGCAGTCTGACTATTTCCCGGACATACATTCTTGCCAACTTGTCCAACGAATCAGTCATTCTGATGGCCAGGAAGTGGGAAGACTTAGTGAGTCGGTCAACAATTACCCATATGGCATCGTGTCCCGATCGTGCCTTGGGTAGTCCCGATACGAAGTCCATGGTGATGTGTTCCCACTTCCATTCTGGAATCGGTAAAGGCTGAAGCAACCCCCCTGGGCGTTGATGTTCTGCTTTGACCTGCTGACATACCAAGCACTTAGATACAAAGTCGGCTATATCTCTCTTCATCCCATTCCACCAGAATCGGGGTCGCATAGTTTGGTACATTTTTGTACTTCCTGGATGCATGGCGAACCTTGAACTATGGGACTCTGTCATGATGTCTCTTTTTAATTCATTGTCGTCTGGGACACACATTCTGTCCTTGAAACGAATCAATCCGTCGGCAGAGATCTGAAATTCTGAGTTCACTCCCTGTTCTGCATCCTTCTTGCGGTTTACTAGGGCGGGGTCGATTGACTGGGCTTCCTTTATTCTTTGGATTAACTCGGGTTGGACTGCTAGGTGACTCAAACATGTGGCCCTCTTCAGATCTTGCAGTCGAACCTGCTGCGTAGCCCCAATGGACCTGCATTCCGAAACCATCAGATGGGCTAGGGTGCCTGCACTCTTCCTACTGAGGGCATCGGCTACTACGTTGCCCTTACCTGGATGGTATAGGATGTCACAATCATAGTCCTTGAGGAGTTCCATCCACCTTCTCTGACGCATGTTGAGATCCTTCTGAGTGAAGATGTGCTTCAAACTCTTATGATCGGTGTAGATCTGAAAGGTCTCTCCATACAAATAATGGCGCCAGATTTTCAAGGCGTGTATGATTGCGGCAAGCTCCAAGTCATGGGTAGGATAGTTCTTCTCATGATTCTTTAGCTGTCTAGACCCATATGCTATAACCTTTCCATGCTGCATCAGGACACAACCCAGGCCCAGATAGGAGGCATCACTATAAACTGTATACCCTCCTGATCCACTCGGTAGAGCCAGCACCGGTGCAGTAGTCAGTCACTTCTTCAATTCTGAAAAACTCCTTTCGCAGTTCTCATTCCAATCAAACTTTGCATTCTTCTTTGTGAGTCGGGTTAGAGGGGCCGCTAGACTGGAGAACCCTTCGACAAACCGGCGGTAATAACCCGCCATCCCTAGGAAACTGCGAATTTCCTTAACTGTTGTTAGCCTTTTCCAACCAAGTACCGCTTCAACCTTTTCGGGGTTCACCGACACCCCTTCCTTAGATATAACATGTCCTAGGAAGGCGGTTTGCTCGAGCCAAAATCCACACTTGCTCAACTTTGCATACAACTTCTTTTCCCTGAGTACCTGGAGGACTTGGGCAAGATGATGAGCATGTTCTTCTCTACTTTTTGAGTAGACTAAGATATCATCGATGAACACGATGACAAATTTATCCAAGAACTCTCTGAAGATTCTGTTCATTAGATCCATAAAGATGGCCGGGGCGTTGGTTAGCCCAAACGGCATAACCAGGAACTCATAGTGTCCGTACCTGGTTCGGAATGCCGTCTTGGGGATGTCTTCTGCTCTCACTTTTACCTGATGGTAACCTGATCGTAGATCTATTTTAGAAAAGACCTGTGCACCCTGCAACTGATCGAAAAGGTCATCAATCCGGGGGAGAAGGTACTTGTTTTTAATTGTTACCTTGTTTATCCTTCTATAATCAATACACAGTCTCAACGTTCCATCTCCTTTCCTTGCAAAAGTAACCCCGGCACCCCATGGGGAAATGCTGTGTCTAATGAAGCCACTGTTTTGTAGCTCAGTGATTTGTTTCCTTAGCTCTTCCATCTCGATGTGGCTCATTCAGTAAGGAGCTACCGAGATGGGTTGGGTTCCTGGCTGTAAGTCTATGGTGAACTCGACCTCTCTGTCCCCTGGTAGACCGGGCAGTTCATCCGGAAATACGTCTGGAAAGTCTCGGACTACTGGAATCTCTTGGATACAAACTTCCTTCTTGGGTTTACCTAGTTAGGGAAAATACAATATCAACGCACTGGGAATTAAGAAGAAAAGAATTTGTCATTAGGGAGAATCAGTACCGAATAATTTTATTAACTTGTAAATGGCTCCTCGTTGGGAGGATTAAATACAATCTTTTTATTAAAGCAGTCTATGGTGGCGTGATACGCCGCCAGCCAATCCATTCCTAGGATTACATCAAAATCTCCTGTGTCTAACCCTATCAGGTCTACCCTCAATTTCCTATCTGCTATCTCCACGGCACATGCCCTGTAGACAACCTCTCCTAGTAATGTCTCCCCCCCAGCGGTAGATACAAACAATAATGAATCAAGTCTATCAGGTGGTACACAAATTTTGGAAGCAAGAACATGTGAAATAAAAGAATGTGATGCACCAGTATCAAACAAAATATGAGCAATGTGGCCAGAGATAGTATACATACCATGTACCACGTCCGGGTCTGCATCGGCGTCCTTCTGGGTAAGGTTGTAAACTCTGCCCTGGATTGGAGGCCTCCCTTGATTCTGGTTCCTAGGACACTCCCTCGCATAGTGCTGGGCACTGCCGCATATGCGACAGGTGTTGTTGAGGCGGTAGCAGGGTCGGTCCCCATGATCCCTGCCGCAGTACTGGCAGATCTTCCCACGAGCTGCCCCCATAGCCTGAGGAGGGCCCTGAGCGGCAGGCCTGGGTCTCTTGCTGGGTTGGACCGGCATGGTAGGCGCTGGCCTGCGGAGCGGGGCTGAAGGTCGGGAACTTCCCGCTAGCTGAGGGCGGGTGTCGAAGCTCCTTTCTATGATCTGCGCCTTTGCCAGGACTGCCGAATATGTCTCGAGCTCCATCACCAACAAGTGCTGTCTGATCGCCGGGCGGAGACCCCACTGGAATTTCCTGGCCTTTCGGCCCTCATCCAACAATGTCTCCGGGGCATGTCGGCCCAACTCCAGGAACTTGCGGGCATATTCCGACACTGTCATATTACCCTGGACCAACTGAGCAAATTCCATTTCCTTTAAATGTTGGATGTGTTTAGGGAGATACTCCGCATGGAAAGCCGCTAGGAACTGCTCCCAAGTAACTGGTACAGGCAGGGTGGCCCGCTTGAGCTCCCACCAGCGTACTGCTTCCCCTACCAGCATGTAGGAGGCAATGGCAGCCCTCTGCTCAGGAATTACTCCCAAGGTCTCAAAGGCTCTCTCAGTCTCCGCCAGCCAGTATTGGGCCTCTTCGAAAGAGGATCCCCCTGAAAAAGTAGAAGGGTTCAGTCTCTTGTACCTCTCTATGAAGCCGGGGTCGATCAAGGAGGGAGCGGGGTCCCGAGGTAGAGGGACTGGGGCCGACTGAGGGTGAACTGGGGGACCCTGTGGTGGCGCCTGCTGATGGGGTGGGGGCACTGGAATGTGCTGTGGCGGTACCTGTTGGTACCGTGGCTGTGGTACCGGGTCGTACCGCGGCTGTGGTGCCGGGTGGTACTGTGGAGGAACAGGCTCCTGCCGGGGTGGCTCGGGATCAGCCTGCTGTAACGGGGGCTCAACCTGCGCTAGCGGAGGAGGTCCGGGTAACTCCCTTCTCTCCTCTTGCCTTCGCTGAGCAGCTACGAGAGCTTCCACCATCTCATATAATCTGTCCAAATCCTCCCGAAGCGAATTATCTTGGGCCGCTCGGTTTAGTGGGGGCCTTCCTCTCCTCATTTCTGTGTACCTGCATTTACAAGGAATGGTTGAGTAACGACCAATCGGTGAGTATTTCTTTAAAGGACTATAGTGTAAGGGATGGGTCCGAGGAAATGCGGCTCTGATACCAACTGTAACGGCCCCGGAAAATATTAAAAAAGAAATGAGTATTTAAATATATCGAATGCGGAAGCGAGATTAAAATTTTAGTTAACATCCCTTACACGAAAAAACCAAAAAAATGTACTTAAAATATAAAAGGTTAAACTAACTAAGAAAGAAAACTCGAAAATAAACTATGCGTATGACTACAGAGTCTCTAGGCATCCCCTTCGTCGTCCTCCTGCGGAACGGGCTCGGGAACCATGTCTTCCTGATCTGAAATGGTTAATTAAGGAGTGAGCTACACTAGCCCAGTAAGAACATCACGATATCTCACCGTCACGGAGATAAAGGTGGGTAGAAAACCACAAAAAGACCAATGGAGCATAATTTACAATAAACTCGTTTATTAACATGAAAACCTTTACCATCCACTTACCTCGGTGGAATTTATGAAAACAATATAAGAAAAATAATAACATTATCACAATCATGGAATAATATAAGCTGTAAAACATAGCACTTATCACGCCTTTTGTAATTCAATCATTATACAACATATCCTTTTCTCATTTACCAGCCTACTAGTATCCATGGGGGTCCCTAGGGGTCCCGCTACCCGTTAACCTTTAACATTCATAATCAGTTTCCAGGGCCGTCCCCATACCCCGTCCGGTATGGGCGCCAAAACCATAAACCTCAATACCCCGTCCGGTATGAGGGTGAAACGGGCCGTCCCCATACCCCGTCCGGTATGGGCGCCAAAACCATAAGATCTCCATGCCCCGTCCGGCATGTGAGACCACAATCCCGGTAGGGTTCCCTACGGACCCGGTCCGTCCACCATCTCCCAGGATATCTAGTCAGGCTGACCCCATCATACAATTATCAGTCTATACAATGTTTCATTTCTCTTTTTCCTCAATAAGCATCATCAATTCACATTTAAACAAGCAAATCGTAATTCATGCCGAACAGACAACATACAGTATCAGTTCTTCAGTCATTCAACCCATAATTAATAAAACAGTAATATATGCATTCGAAACTATAAAATGAACACATCAAACCCCATAATGCATTTAAAGCTGTAAAACAGTGTAAAACATGCCAAATAACAGTAAATCATCAATCACACTAGACTCGGGCTCCATTAGCAACCTTAAGCAATTTCACACATGCGTTAATTCAAGAAATACCGTTTTATCATTTTGAACTTTAATACCGTGATAGGAAATAGGGTGAGGGGTCCTTACTTGTTTTCGGGATCCGAATACGATTCACAGTGCGCCTGCAGGCTGTCCCTAATTTTCCCTGAATTTTTCCCGGGGAACTGAAACACGCTAACAGTACCTGCACGTGTTCCAAAAAAAATCCAAATTAGGCCCAGGGCCTCTTTCGGCCCAAATCGCAACTCCGGCACGGCGGCTCTGCCGTGCTCCGGCGACGGCGCCGCCGCTGGCGGCGGCGAGTCGCCTCAGGTTGGCTGTTTTCGGCCGTTTTCGGCCGAATTCGGCCACACTCGCATCGGTCCTTGTCAGAAAACAACCCTAGGGCCCTCGGGGGGCCAAAAAATCACGGAAAAGCGGAGCTTACCGGCGGCGGCGCTCTCGGGTACGGCGACCCTCCGGCGAGGTTCGTGTTTTGGTGATTTGGCTTCGGTCAACCTGTAGAGAAAAGAATGGTGATCACGGTGATATAAAAATTGCATCGAACGGAGGCCGGGAAGGGCCTCGTCGGAGGCAAAAACCGAGAGGGGGCGCGGCGGCGCCGCTGGGCTTCGGCCGCGTATTCCGGCCGTTTGGCCGGGATTTCGGCTTCGATTTGGCCATAGGAGGAATCAGTGGGGAAAAACGAGTCAGGGGTATGAAATTTACCTCGATCGGCGGTCGGAAATTTCCCCGGTGCGGCGGCGAGTGGCGGCGGGTGGCGGCGGTCGGCCTCTGGTTCGTCTTCTCCGGCGAGCGGCTGGCGGCTAGGGTTTGTGGTCTGGTGTGGGGGTTCTATTTATAACCCCTTGCCTTTTGATCACAGCCGTTCATTTCATTTTAATCTGGGCCGTTCGTTTTTGATTGAATCTGGGCCGTCCGTGCGTTTGAATCTGGGCCGTCCGATCGCGCGATTGATCTGGGCCGTCGGATCGCACCCACGCGGATCGCCAACGTGGCTCCTTTTGGAGTGACGCGATCTTGCCACGTGGCAGGCCCCGGTTGGCCGGGCCTGCTGACGTGGCTGCTGACGTGGCCCCCCCCTTTTTTTTTTTTTTTTTTTTTTTTTTTTTTTTCCTCCTCCTTTCCGGGTGCTACAATATATATATCTGTGTGTCTGTGTGTGTACATGCATGAATAAACTTAACCAGTTACAAGGTTGTATTTTTTCGATATATATAAATATTCAGTATATCAGTTTTTAGGTTATGAATTGATTTTAGTTAAATTTTAAAAGAAATTAATCTACATATTTTATATATGGAATTAATACTAAAATTATCATTGCATAAAAATACTCAATCAATATTATTTATTCGAAAGCCATCAATTTCTTGATCGAAAACATCAATAAAAGAGTTAATTTACAGATAATTATTTGCACTCAATTGAACATACGAAACTTGTCTCGAGGTCGTCCACATATGTTTTTTTCTTGCTTGAAACTCACATCACTTTTGTGATATACTGAAACATATGAATTTGGTTTTATTTTTTCAAATCATCATTTTCACGATAAATCGAAATATCTGAATTTGGTTCAAAATCGTTTCTAGAAGATTTCAACTTTTTCAAATCATCATTTTCATGATAAATCGAGATATATGAATTTGGTTCAAAATCGTTTCTAAAAGATTTCAGTTTTTTTCAAATCATCAATTTTATGATAAATCGAAATATCTGAATTTGATTCAAAATCGTTTCTAAAAGATTTCAACTTTTTTCAAACAATCATTTTTATGATAAATCGAAATATCTGAATTTGATTCAAAATCATTTCTAGAAAATTTTAATTTTTTTAAACCATCATTTTCATGATAAATTAAAATATCTGAATTTGGTTCAAAATCATTTACGAATGATGACTTCCTCTCATCATCGTATCGTATATAGGGACCTCTGACTTTGGTTTGAAATTGTTTATAAACAATTTCAATTTTTTAAGATCATCATCGTTGTTAGAAATAATAGTGTCATCATAATGGATTGAAACATCTGATTGAGGTTTAAATTTATAAAATGACTTCCCTCCTTTAATGCCAACATGACGGTCGTCATGGTATATTGAAATATCTTATCTCGGTTCGAAATTCTTGACGAAGAATTTCTCCTCTTTGTTCAATTTTTTTGATGTGTCACAATCATCTTTCATTTCTTCTTTCTAATATTCATTTTTATCTTTTCTTGCCATTAAAGTAGAAGACTGCCATGATTTACAAGATAAAAAACAAAATAATTAGTAATGAGAACAAAGAATAACATGGTAAGTAATATAGTGAAATATATATAAATATTTATAATGAAATATTTTTCACAGAAATGCATACCCAGAGAAGTAGGAAAAGAGAGATAAAATTAAATATGTAAATAATAAAAAATCATTACATATATAAATTTTTATATTATTGGTAAATTAATAAATAAAAAATCATTAACACGTGATGTCCATACTGCAATAATTCAATAATATAATATTGTAAAATTGTAATACATATCTTTCGCAATGTGACAAAAATAATTATCTTTTATGCTTAATACTTTTATGAATAATCTCCTACTAATTAATTTAAAAAATACAAATAGATACCTTAAATATCATAATATATATGTCAGTCTCACGATAAATTTTAAATTTTTTTTATTATTTTTAACAAGAGATTTGCTTCCGTCACCACCGAATCACCTGAATTATTTTGGATAATAATATAATTCATGTGAGTTATAGTTAAATTTTATACATTCTTTTCACATGTTATTCATAATTTTTTTAAAAATATATAAATTTATACGTATAACATTATAAAATTTCTCTGTATATTATGTTACATATTTATTTTATTATAAACATAATGTTTAAGTGATGAGGATGACAATAAATAAAAATAATACTCCTTAATATTAATCATAAATTTCTTATCAGATGCAATATGATGTTTGTATTTTTGTGATTATTTAATTTAGTATTAATGTCTAAACTAAATCATCCAGTTCATACCTACTGCAACTTATGGGACATCATCTACCTGCTCACGATAGGATATAATTTAACTCCACTCAAACATCTTTTTAGTGTGGCCTCTTGGAGGAGAAGACAGACCTGGTTCAACGAACAAATATCCTAATGGAATTTGCTTCCTCTACCCTTTTTCTTCATCTTCTTCTGCTTATGGTAGTGATCTACAACTGTGTGTTTCTGTGTGTTTATACATATAGGGTTATATATGTTACATATAGAGAGAGAGTTACCTAGCTATGATTGACTTTTGTTCTAACCAAGACCCAGTTGTAGCTTAATTTAAGCCTGTTATACTGGAATCTTTTCATCAAACGTAGCAGGAATATATATACATATGGTGAAAAAATCATGATTTTCTAAGCTTTCGCTCGTGGTGCGTTCTTCTAACTATTTGCTTTTAGTAAATTACTTGTTACTGGTAAATATAAATATATATATGCACATAGCTTTTTAGAATTGGAAGCTTATGGTACTGAAAATTGTGCAGTGTAGTGGGTTAGCCAGGGAGATGCAGCATGGTGAGAGCGTGGATAATGTTTTACGACTACCTAGCTGGGATATTCACGAGAGGCACGATGATGCTGATGTCAGAAGAAGCGAGGATGCAATGGATGATGATGATGACGATCATTTTTGGATTTATAGGAAGCAGAACCATCACATCCGTGATGAAGATGGTGAAGTACAAGTGCAGAAAGATGTGGGGGGAGATGATCACCTATGGATTTACAGAAAGCAAAATGAAGATCATGAGCACAAAATGCATGACGATGCTGATGCAGCATCCCACATGACGAAGCGATTAGGAGAGATGGTGTTCTTCCACAAAAACGATGTAAAAGTAGGGGAAATGATCCCCATCTACTTCCCTGACCCAATATCATCTCATCATCATCATCATCATCATCACTTCCTGTCCAAACAGCAAGCAGATTCAATTCCTTTCTCTTCAGATAAACTCCCATACGTTCTCCAAATGTTGTCAATCAGTCCAGGTTCTCCCCAAGCCCGAGCCATGAAAAACACACTAGCTCACTGTGAGTGTGAACCCATCCAAGGAGAGACCAAGACATGCGCCACCTCTTTAGAATCCCTGCTTGACTTCATACATGCCCTGTTCCGCCCGCAATCAGATTTCCACATTTTAACCACGAGGTACCTGAAAAGGTCACCAAGTAGCAATCTAATTGTACAAAACTACACAGTGATGGGGATTAAAGAAGAGATGTGGCCCAGGAAAATGATTGCTTGTCACCAGATGCCATACGCTTATCCAGTGTTGTATTGCCATGGTTTGGAGGGAGGAAGTAAGGTTTTGAAGGTGTGGTTGGGTGGTGAGAATGGAGATTCGGTGGATGCTGTAGGAGTTTGCCATATGGACACGTCTCATTGGAGTCCTACACATGCTTCATTTCGTTTGCTGGGCGTGGAACCAGGCAAATCCCCCGTCTGCCATTTCTTCCCATCGAACAATCTAGTCATCCTTCCAGCCTAGCTAGCTGGCTATCCTCCAAAAACCCAATTATAAATAAAATTACCCATGCGATGTGATCAGCCCTCTTCACTTCAGTTTGTTAATCACCTATATATTAACAAACTGGGTTCTGGAAAATAAAGCAATATTATTCCTGCCTTGTTATTTGATGTGAATGAGAATGTAGTTGTGGGTGTATTATGTATATGTATATTGGGTATTGTTTTTAGGTAAAATATATATTGAACTTTAGAAAAAAACCTATAGTTATATATTGCTTATTTTATATATGTCACCCATGTCACAGTCATTTTTGCATAAAATTCCCACCTGACATTTTTTAAAAAAAAATTAAATAAAATTAATTTGATAATATATAATTTATTATGATCTATAAAAAAAAAAATTATACTATTTTAATTAAAAAATCTTAACTGATTACTGCTACTTAAATATGTATGATAATTATATATATATATATATATATATATATATTTAGTTATACTGATAATACATATAATTGAATTAAATGATAATATTTAAGATATTTATTTATTAATTTTTTTTAAGTATAATAGTTATTTTTTAAAATTTTTAATTCATTAAAAATTTTGAGATTGTGCATCGGATAAGTTTATAATTATCTATTTATTTCTCGTACTTTATTCATCATACAAATCTTTCACGAAAAGATAAAGTATACTAATTTTTTTACATCTTTATAAGATTTTTTTGGTCTATGTAAATAATATTTACTTTATATAAAATTATATCTTAATTATAACATTATTGAAGTTCCAGCACTATTTAAATAAGAAAAACTAACTACAAACCAAACTAAACATTTTATTTCATAACCAATAAGGAACAATTTATTATTGATAGACATGAAAGCATCACTAGCAAATACTTAATATACAACAGAAAACTTAATCTACATATAATTATTTGCACTTGTTATTGATACATATATGACTGCTTACCAAGCACTAAAGTCGTAACCCATTATCGAGTAGTTTTCCTTTCATCTTCCCCTCATCCCTGATAAATAGAAGCATCGGAGCTTGTTTCAAAGTCATTCACAAACGTTTTCTCTTGTTTTAAACTCAGATCATCATCGTGATATATTGTAGCATATGACTTTGATCCAAAATCATTTGTATGATGATAAATAGTAAGATCACCATAATAGATTGGAACATCTGATTTTGACTTGAAGCTGTTAAATGACTTTTCTTTTTTAACGTCAACGTCATGATCGTCATGATAGATTGAAAGATCTAACTCCGGCTCAAAATTCTTAACAAAGAATTTCTCTTCTTTATTTAAATTTTTCAATGTATCACAATCATCTTTCATTTCTTCTTTCTGATAATCACTTCGAATTTTTCTTGCCATTGTGTTAGAGAACTGTCATGATTTAGAAGACAAAACAAATAATTAGTAACAAAAATAAGTTTTTATTGTTACAAAATAATCACTAATAATATCAAAAAAATTTAAATGTTAAAAGGTCGTTTGAAGTACTCAAGCTTTCCCTTCGTTTTTTTTTTTAATTTGCAAAATGGAGCATGTGAATTTCTTCACAATGAGTTGCCTCAAGCTTCATATTCCCTTTTACCTTTTTTTTCCCACTTCTAATTCTTAAGTTATTATAAAGTACTTTGAGCAAATTATAATGGGTGTGAAAATATTATAAGTAAAATGACGAGATATATATATATAGTTATTTATTGTAAAATACTATTCAAAGAAATGCATACCGAGAGAAGTAAGAAAAGAAAGAGGAAAGCGAAGAACGTCTTCATCCTCCAATTGAAGCCAAAGAAGATATAACTGAGATTTGTAGTTTAGTTTCTTGTGGGAGGCAATGTGTGTAATGTTGATATTTATAGGCAGAGAAAATAATTGAAGGCATTCAATGAATTAATAAAAATGAGATCTGTCGTAACTTTAAGATGAATCATTCATGATTTATATATCTGAAATCAATCCGTTAAGATGTGTAAATTTTATTAATTTATGTTTATCAGCTTATTAAAAAAAAATATTGATCCAAAATAATTTTACTTGTTCTATTAAATTTTTAAAATAATTAATTAAAATTATGTAAAATATTAAAAATGTAGTTTAAAATTTTTATTTTTTTATTATTCTAGTTTAATACTGTATTTTATTTTTAATAATATAATTTTAAAATTGTAAGCATTTGAAGGTCATAAATTTAAATTTTACTAGTATATTAATAAATTTATAATAATTAAATTAAATTAAATTAAATTCTACTCTAATGATTTATTATAAATTTAGAGAAAAAAAGTTTTACATGCTTGTTTTTGTGGCCAATAATGTAGATACAGAATATCATGATCTTTTGAAGACATGATGATGATGAATGTATTCAGAAAGTAGGTCCAATAAATGAGAAAGCTGCCAATTCAGATTTTTAAGATAATCAATTTAATTAACTACTAAGATCATATGTTTAATGTATGAATTCTGCCCTTTTTTATTTTTATTAAAATTAGTTTTATAAGGAAACATATGCATGTATAAAACATTAGGAAATTAGAAAAAAAATTGTAGAAAAATGAGATTAAATAATGAAAATGTAATACCCGCAATTAATTTTAAAATATTTAAAATTAATATATAAAGTATAATTTTTAAATTTATGAATTTTTATTTTATGTAAAAATTAAGAAAAATAGGTGGAAAATGAAATTGAAAACAATTTTGAAAAAAATTGGTAAAAATTTAGGTTCTTGAATGTTTTTGAAAGAAAAATAAAAAAATTTATGTCAAAACGCAATTTAAGAAAGTTTTGTCACGTAGGACCGCCTATTCAGCAGCATCGATGAACCGAAGCGCGCCGCATGGCAAGGCACGTTGATGCAGTACCACGCGGGAGGCCACGCTGCAATACGCGTGCCCGCGATCGGACGGTCCGAATTTGTTCTGCGCATGTGGACGGTCTGGATCTGTTCCCTTCTCAGGCGTGATTGGATGGTCGCGATTAAATGCAATTGATGGTCCAGATTCGTTCCCTCTTTAAACGTGATCGTACAGTTCAGATCAAATCGCGATAAACGGTTCAGATTCGTTTGGAGACGGATATAAATATCTCACTTCACACCGAATTCTAACCCTAGCCACCGGCCCTGCCCACTGGAGAAGAAGAACCAATCGCTGAGAAGGAAGCCGACCGTCGCCCGCTATCGCGCCGGAGCCACCTCCGACCGCAAAAAAAAAAGTAAAAATTCTCTCAATCGCTCGAAATTTGATTTTGAACACCCACATGACTAAATCAGATTCGTTCTGTTTTCTACAAGTTGATCGAAGAAAAACATTCAACCGCGAAGGAAAGTCGGCGGAGCCGCTGCACTGAAAAATTTCATCGTTGGTAAATTTTCATTTTTCAATTTTTTTCAGTCAACCAAGGCTCTGTAACATGTTTTCTCACAGGAATCAGTATAAAACCAGCCGAAATTATCTAAAACTGACCAAAAACGGCTAGCTTGAGGCAAACCACCCCCGCAGGTGGCGGTGCTATTGTCAGAGCACGTCAGTGTTGCCGTGTCGGAATTCTAAAATTGACCAGAAAGGGTTTCTAACACCAATTTTAGATTTTTTTGGGAATATTTCTAAATACTTGGTGCGTGTTTTAATCTCAAAAAAAAAATTAGGGAACCTAGGTACCGCCAGTAGGCGTAACTGAAAACTTAGCATTTTGGACATCAATTCGAGTAAAAATCTCTCACCCTATTCCTTGTTATGGAATTGAAGTTTAATTATAAATAATATGATATTTTGTATAATTTAAAAAATCTCAATAATTAATCACAAGTTACTAACGGAGCCAGAATTGGTTACTTATTACTGTTTATCTTGTTTTAATTGATTTTACAGTTTTAAATGCATGACAATATGTTAGAGTTTGTAAGATAATTCAGTTGTATTTTCTTAATGTATGTATTGCTAGTTTTGCGTGATTTACAGTTAAATTATGAAACTGAAAATTAAATATAAACGAGAAATTGTTTGGTTAAGTGAGTGAATGAATGAATGAATGACAACCTAACTAGATATCCTGAGAGATGGTGGATGGATCGGGTGCATAGAAAACCCTACTGTGAACGCTGCTTCATACCAAACGGGGTATCGAGAATTGGTATTTTGACATTAATACCGGATAGGGTATGGGGACGACCCATTTCACCTTCATACCGGACAGGGTATTGATGGATTGTATTTTTGTCGCTCATAACGGACGGAGTATGAGGATGGCCGGTTAGTTAATAATGTTGAATAAAGGTTTACTCGTAGTGGGGATATCCCTATAAATCTCAATAGATACCAGTAGGCAGGTTAAAAGAGAAAGTTGTTATTTTGATTAATTGAATATGAGATTATGATATTATTGTGTTATTGCCTCTATATATCGGTTTTGAAAATTTCGCTACGGTAAGTGTACAATAAATTATTTTATTTATGATAAATGAATTTATTTAAATTAAGAATTTCATCAGTTATTTTCATGATTTTTACCGAGTTAGTGTAGTTCACTTTTTTATTAATTATTTCAGATCAAAAGAATCAAAAACCAAATCTCGATCCATAAGAGGGTTGCTAATAAGATGTTCAATTATTTACTTTCCATTTACTTATTTGATTTTTTGTTGTTATTCTAGAATGATCATTCCCGTAATCTTGTTGGGTATTCTGAATTATTTCGCTTCCACATTCAAATTTATAATTTATTTTCTTTCTAATTCCGGACTGTTACAGAAAATAATAACATAAGTTTCAGAAAATTCTCCGCATATGATATTTTTATTTATTAAATAAAGTATTAATTAAATTTTCTTTTTCCTAATTGTTCATAGAGCCAGTGTTTTGTTTTTTTATAAAAAAAAAAAAAAAAAAAAAATCAGAGTGGAAGACATGATGATGAATCGAGCAAAAAAGGTCCAATAATTGAGAGAACTGCCATTTTAAGAAGGTCCAATAATTCAGAAAGCTGCCATTTTAAGAAGGTCCAATAATTCAGAAAGCTAAAAGCCATTTGCTAGACTAATCATCCTGCCCCCATCGGAAACATACCACATGGAAATGTTCATCCCTGCTGCATTTTATTTATTTAATTTAAATGTTTCGTTGGAATTGAAAAAATCCTTACCAGAACTGTTGCCTTTTTGTCTCTCACTTTAAATTTCTACTCATCCACTTTCCAATCATTCGTACAGGCAGTAAAAACTGTAATAAATTGCTTATTACATGCAATGTGATGTTTGAATCTTTGAGATTATTTAGTTTAGAATTATAACATTAAAAATTTAACCGAGTAATATCTAAAGCATGCCATCCATTCCTACTGCAATCGGACATCATCTACCTGCTGACAATTGGATATAATTGACTCCACTCAAACATCTTTCTAGTATAAAAACCTGCTTCCGCGAAGAAATATCCAAATGGAATTTGCTTCCTCTACCATTTTTCTTCATCTTCTACTGCTTATGGTAATGATCTAAAACTATGTGTTTCTGTGTGTGTACAAATATATAGAGTTACCTAGCTAGGAATGAGTTTTGCTTTAACCAAAACCCAGCTGTAGCTTAATTTTAATCCTTTCACACGTTTCGTCTCTAACCTGTTCATCAAACATTACTGAAATATACGTAGAGTGAAAAGCTAACTATTTGCTTTTAATAAATTATTTGTTACTTGTAAATATATAGCATATTGCCTTCTAATATTGGAAGTTTATGGTACAGAAAATTGTGCAGTGTAGTGGATTAGCCAGGGAGATGCAGCATGATGGGAGCATGAATAAGGTTTTGCGGCTATCTAGCTGGGATATTCATGAGAGGCAAGATGATGCTGATGTCAGAAGAAGCGAAAACGCAATGGATGGTGATGATGATCATTTTTGGATTTATGGGAAGCGAAACCATCACATCCATGATGAAGATGGTGAAGTACTAGTGCAGAAAGATGTCGGCGGGGATGATCATCTATGGATTTACAGAAAGCAAGATGAAGATAATAGTAATGATCATGAGCACAAAATGCATGACACTGCTGATGCTGATGCAGCATCCCGCATGACGAAGCGAATAGAAGAAATGGTGTTCTTCCACATAACTGATGTGAAAGTAGGGGAAAAGATCCCCATCTACTTCCCTCGCAAAGAACCAATGTCTTCTTTTCATAAACACTTTCTGTCAAAAGAGCAAGCTGATTCAATTCCTTTCTCTTCAGGTAAACTCTCATACGTTCTCCAAATGTTGTCAATCAATCCAGGGTCTCCGCAAGCCCGAGCCATGAGAAACACACTAGCTCACTGTGAGGCTCAACCCATCCAAGGAGAGACCAAGACATGCGCCACCTCATTAGAATCCCTGCTTGATTTCGTACATGCCCTGTTTGGCCCTCAATCAGATTTCAACGTTTTAAGCACGAGGTACCTGAAAAGGTCAAGCATTAACAATATACTTGTACAGAACCACACAGTGGTGGCGATTATAGAAGAGATGTGGCCCAGCAAAATGATAGCTTGCCACAAGATGCCATACGCTTATCCAGTGTTATATTGCCATGGATTGGAAGGAGGAAGTAAGGTGTTGAAGGTGTTGTTGGGTGGTGAAAATGGAGATTTGGTGGATGCTGTTGGGGTTTGCCATATCGACACGTCTCATTGGAGTCCTACACATGCTTCATTTCGTGTGCTGGGAGCGGAACCAGGCAAATCCCCCGTCTGCCATTTCTTCCCATCTTATAATCTAGTCATCGTTCCTGCCTAGCTAGCTTTTGCCACAAACCCAATTATAAATAATATTTAGGCATGTTATGTGATGAGCCTCTTTAATTCAGTTTGTTAATCGTGTGGCCACCATTTTAATATCTATGTATTGGGTTCTCGAAAATAAAGCAATGTTATTCCAGTGTCATTTGATGTGAATGAGAACGCTGTTGTGTTTGTATTTGTATATGTATATGTATATAGATATTGGGCATTGTTTGTAGTCCACTGGAGGATCGAGGGAGTATATATGAATATAATTGGATCCAGGGGGTATAAGGTCGTTTAGGCTGATGCCATTTGGTTCCTGTTTAAGACCCTACAATTTCTGAAACTTTCACCGTCTTGCAAGATCTTTTAATTGGTAGATCAATTGACCTTCCTTTCTCTGTTTTTCACTTTCTATGCATAAACCATGTACATATATGTGTGTGTGTGTGTGTGTGTATCTATTTTCTTCTTACATCAATCGTCCACTTCTGTTGTTTAATTTTAATTTCTAAAGGTTTGCACTAAGATTATAAGACTAAGTTTCTGGCCATGAATAGATTTTGAACAATGTTTCCAACACATGCACTTGAGCAACTAATCCTATTTCCAAGCTCATTAAGCAGTCTATCCTAAAATTAGATATATAGTTATAGGTAGATTTATATCAGATGCATACAAGTTATTATAGATTCTCCCACTTACAAGATCTGATATTAACATCTATCATATAGGTTAACCGGGATAAATAACAAAGATGCAATCACAAAATTTTTTTCTAAAAAAAATTTCCAGAACAAGAAATTAGAAGTAATTAGCAAAAGTATCACAGTCTGATATTATATATTAAACATGAGTCCTAACTCCTACATGATACTTCTTGCTTTGTCTAGTTGTACAGTGTTCTTTAACTTTTTGTTCATATTGTTCATCATATCTTGGCTTCATCATGTCTTCTACAAAATCCTTCTTCTGCTGATCTTTATGGTCCAAGTGATTGTGATATATAATCACGCTATGTCTAATGTCGAAATCCGTCACAAATCGATCCGATTTGCTCCTTCCAGAAATCGAATCATCAGAAAGAAAAAGTTTGCTGATTGCTTCTGGTATTGGTTCTTCCTTCATTATGCTCTTCCAATACACCCCTGGTTCTTGTCTTGCATAATTCACTTTGGCAAACTGTACATCAAGAATTTAATAACCAACATGTATAATTGATAGATACTCAGATATATATTTGTGTTGTGGGTGTGTGTAGGTATAGAGATACATCAACATAAACATAGAAAACTTGAATATCAAGATCTCTATCTGCATATGTAGTGCTTACCAAGAGAAGGGTACTGAAGAAAATGAAAAGATGCAAGATTTCAGGTTTCATACTTTTGGTATCTTAAATTGGTAAACTCCTCAGCTTCCAAGATTCCAACTTTCTCATACTTCTTGGTCCATGATGAGGATCCTATATATACCCCTCAAAGACTATTTACATGGGTTTGTTAAAAAGAATCATTGGTGTGATTAAAAATATAATTAAAATGTCAAATGGTTTTAAGGGTTTTTTTTTTTAATTGAAAAAATGGTTTAGAGGTTTTTGATTCCTAATTATCAATGTTACTTTATAATAATGTGATCCCTCCATCAAAGAAGCTTTGACTTATGCAAAATATACTATCACAAAATACTGGTCTGAAGTTTTTATATATTAATATCATATATATATATATATGGGCTGATTGGTAGGGATTAGATATATATCAGGAGTAAACATTATATTGCATATACATATATATGATATAATCTTATATATATGGTGTAAGCTGTTCGTGTTCACTTTTATGATTCCAAGGTCAACAAAGGTTCCATAAAGAAACAATAATGATGATTTCAGCCATGACTTGACTGTGATCAAGAGAATATGTCTGGCACGAAAAATTATATATACTACTTACAAAAATAATTAAACAGAGAAAGAGACAATTAAAACAGCTGGTACCATTACTTTCCATTTGACTGAAAATGAATTTAGATAGATTGCATCTTGCCCGTTCATGGAAAATATTGTAAAAGTCTTCCTCAGTACAACTAAATGGAAATGGTCGATGTCATTGTTTTCATGGCTCCGTGTGTGTGTATGAATGTATGTATTTATATATATATATATAGTAGAGGTATGATCATTATCAATCTAACTCATCCTTACGAAGTGGGTGTGAACCAACGTTTTTTTTGGTTGAAAAAATATATATGTATATGAAATGATGGATCTTTTGGTTCTCCATCACAACAAACAGGAACGCCATTGAAAGTTGCCAATTACTGTGCTTTCCATTTTGCTAACTCATAACACCATCCTTTGGCTTTCGTTGACTAATGGCTGTCACCAAGAGCTTATTAGGATATGTAGATATATTTATATACACACACTCACATTTGCCGACTGTTTCATGTTACATAAATATAGTTTCTTAATTAACAACTATACAAGACATGATATATATATATATATATGTAACTTTGTCATGTATATACACACAGACGCACACGCACACACAAATATTTATATATATATATATGTACTCTGCACGTAGTATAGAGAGCAAATAGATTTGAAAATCTGTGGTTGGAGTTTTGCATGCAGGCTATAACGCGGAGATGAAGTTGACTTTGAGAGATAAAGACAACCTATACGTAGAGTTAGTGCGCAAGAGCTATCATTCACAATTATTTTCTGTTCTTTTTAATGATAAAACCTTGACGAAACTCATTTTTCTGTAATGAAAAAAACTTTTCCTCTTTCGTTTCTCAGAACTAAAAATATTTGTTTTTGATGGGATTAATTTTAAACATCAAAATAAAGATTTTAATCGATGAATTAATGATTGTTTTTGTGAGTTGGAAACCAGTTCATATTCTTGTAAGCAGATTAATTAAGAGTGTATATATATATACATGATAAAAATATATTGGACGACCAAAGTTGACTTTCCTCATGAAGAGCCAACTGAGCTTTCTGGTGGGGGCTGCCTCCTACCTCTAAAAATCTAATCTACTGCACCTTTTATCAATATAATATTGTATATATGTAATTGTCTTCCTTCTTTGCTGGTTATGCCTACCAACTCACCTCTGAAAACTCATATCACCTGGCCAAAATATAAAATTTTAGCTTCATAAAAATGAGAGTAACTAATATGCAAGGGTGAGCAAGAATCTTTTTGTAAACTTTATTCACTAGGAAGTAACTACTGTATCTTGCTAAGCATTTATTTAGTCTGATGATCTATTGATTCATTTCTTTACAAGACATTATAAAGAAACTTATTTTTGTTATATTATTATTTGTATGTATATGATTATATGATTAACTGGATAAATCCATACATATTTTATTAGGCATGTGGCAAGCTGCGTGTGTAGATAAACAAGTAGATATTTATATAGTCTTAGCTTGCGGGCAGTACTCTCCAAATAATATATAATTAGAAAAAGGTGTTTCAATGAACAACTAGATAGGTAAAATGCCCGAATGATACCAAGAAAGAAGCTACTTTCTTTGCCTCGTTCGATCCATTGAAAGTGGGTTCAATGTTATCTACCAGAGCAGTTGACTTGCACACAGTATATGATTTTTTTTTTTTCTCATGTCGTGATCATATTTTATGGCAAAATATAGATAAATTGATTTCAAAACTCAACATCCTAATTAGCAAATAAAATAAACCCTTTACTGAGCTTCTTAATTCAATCACTTTTTGAACTTGTTTCTTTCTTCGCAAAGCAGAAAAAGCATTAGAATTTTGAACGATGGCTTCTGGTTTTCCTTGTTGGAGCATCATTATCATCTTTTTTATTCTGCTTGTTCTGACGGTAATCTTTCTCGTCTTTGATTGAATTAGATAGTTCCACACGGAACGTCGTGCATATTTTGCTGCAAATTTATAAATATTAAGGAACCGAATTCTCTATTTTAACATCCTTGCTTGATGCAGATTGCTCAACCCTGTAGTGGTTCCGGAAGGATGATCTATGAATCAGAATGGAAAGAAGAAGACAGAGACTACGTAAAGCATGATGGTGATGTTGGTGATCATGATCAGAAGAAAGCAATTGAAATAAACGGCCATGATCGCCCCTCATCTCAGATGGATCCTTCAGTGAACATTTTCGTCACCATAAACACCCTTGAGATTGGTAAAAGAATGCGTCTCTACTTCAACAGCAAGGACCCTTCTATCTCTCCCCATCTTCTTCCGAGGGAAGAAACAGATTCAATTCCTTTCAGTTCAAGTAAACTCCCTTACCTTCTTGAATTCTTCTCCTTGTCTGCAACGTCTCCACAGG
This sequence comes from Carica papaya, assembly GCF_054855325.1. Taxonomy (NCBI): domain Eukaryota; kingdom Viridiplantae; phylum Streptophyta; class Magnoliopsida; order Brassicales; family Caricaceae; genus Carica; species Carica papaya. The sequence continues at coordinate 283,225 of NC_142314.1, forward strand.
CAAAATCCATGGCGTATACACTTAAAGAATGCGAAGATGCGGATGCAGTCAAGGAAGAAGTCAAATTCTGTGCTACATCATTAGAATCAATGCTTGATTCTCTACAAACCATATTTGGGTCAAATCCCCATCTCAAGGTCTTAACAACAAGATTCAAAACAAAATTACCAGCTACACTTTTGCAAAATTATACGATTTTGGAAGCGCCTAAAGAAATATTTGGTGCAAAAATGGTGGCATGCCACACAATGCCTTATCCTTATGCAGTGTTCTTCTGCCATGGCGGCGGAGAGAGTGGTTGGAACAGGGTGTTTGAGGTTTCACTGGGCGGAGATAATGGGGAGTCGGTGGAAGCTGTTGTTGTTTGCCACATGAATACATCTGAATGGGATCCTGATCATGCGTCGTTTCGCCTTCTCAATGTACAGCCAAGAACTTGCCCCGTCTGCCATGTTCTTCCCCTGGATGATCTTGTCTGGGTTCAGCCAATTATCTATTAAAGATTAAGTTCGCAGGAGGTTTGGTGGGCGTATGTATAGGCTCATGTATGATTCATCTAGTGTACAGAAAGCTATATATATGTATATATGAATCTGTTTTGAGGTGAATCCCCGTCTGTATATCTTACATTTCCATTTTTATCTCTTGTATTGCCATCTTAACCGGGCTAATCATGTGCTTACCAAATTAAATGACTTCTTATATATCCAACTTTTAATTTTTAGTAATAGAAGCTTGAATATTATTGCTGTAAAGAAAAAATGGACAGTCATGTTCATGTTAATGTATGTTTACCAGAACGAATGTGTAATTAAGTGCTTGAATTAAATGTTCTTTTCACCCATCACTCTATCTTTGGTATGTCATTTTCTCTATAAAAAATTGTGATTCGAATCGAACCATGTTTTTATTGTATTACTATGATTCATGTAGATGTATTATGTAACTAATGAATGTATGAAGTTTCTCTTATATTTTGAACAATGAAGATGTAGCAACACTTCAACGTAAGTCCATTTATTGGCACTGCTTAATATATATTATTACCTGGTTGAACAAGATGAAAGTAATTAAAGTGGGTACAGTGGTTTGGCCTGGAGTTGCCATGGCATGATAAGATATTATATATATATATATATATAGATGTATTAACGCCAAGCATCCTCGAAGTTTCTTGACTCTCTTTTGGGTTGTGTTTGCTGAGGTTGAGTAGTAGTAGGAGAGTTTGGATAAGTAAGGGCTTCAACTACTTCTGGCATTGCCTGCCCTTTCATTACACTTCCCCAGTACTCTCCTCCAGCTTCTTTTCTTCCATCAACACTGCTGCTTCCGATCTTAATATCCAAAACCAAAAAAACCCCCAACTTCAGTTAATTACTTCTGCAGTCAGTTTTATAATATATATATATATATATATATATATCTACACCTATATATGAATCTGGGGAATTATCACTACTCCAATTAAATTAACCATGAAATTCACACTGAAAGACAAACATTTGTATGTGTGTGTGTTTGTGTTTATATATACGTATATGATATAGAACAAAACGATCTATAAGAATGATAAACCCAGATTTCAGTTGTTAATTAAGACATGCGTACCAGGAGGAGGAGGAGGAGGAGGAGGAGGAAGAAGGAGAGGGTCATGAACTTAAAGAAAAGTCTCATATTCATGTCAATTACTACACCAAGCTGTTTCTGCAACTCTTTAATCTCTCGTCTATAGTTTCTGATTCATCACTTGCTATTTATAGTTGACATATATAATTTTGTACCGGCCCTTCCAGTATACACTTTCTAATTTACACTGACATATATAATTATAAATTAAATTATTTTTATATATAAATAATTATATCAATATCTTTAAAATATTTTATTATTCCCAAATTGGGCAACCACTCTTATCCGCTCAGGTCTGTAGTGGTTAGTAAACCATAATTGACCGGGCTGGTTCTAATCTCAAGGCGGCGTCGTATTGGACCAATTATTTCTGGAGATCAACTAAACTCCAAATAACTTTAGGCCGGAGCCCGATACTCCAAAAACGACATCGTTATTACTGTTCATGCCCCAATCGATTTCTTTCCTGGTGGGCGGCGGCCCAATCACCCACCTACTCCCCAATATTAATATTTTATTTCATAAAGTTGAATTATTAAAAATATATTATAATTAAAATAATGCTGCGTTCAATAATTTTTGTTATTTACTGTGCTTTAACTTGATATTGGTCCCTAACCAGGAAATTATTGGGATCCCACAAAAGAAATTTCTAAGTGTCTGAGAATACCGAGGAAGACATTTTATGGGATTTGATGACCATATTTGGTTGTTAATCAATACTTAATAAGCTATTAATTCATATTTGTTAGATATAATTGAATGTTTAATTTCGAAATTAATTCAAATATGTTTCTTGGTCTCATAATTTCGTGTTGGATTTTATGGAGGGGGGGGAGGAGGAAAAAGAATAAGGGTGACTGCGGGATGAGCATCCTGGTTTGGTGTTGGATCAGCCGAAGGGTGATTCTATGGAAGCACGGAAGGAGGAAGAAGAAGAAGAAGAAGAAGAAGAAGAAGAAGAAGGTGTCCCGAGGGATATAGAGACGTAATATTTAATTAATAAATATAATTTTATGATATTTTGTTAATTTCTCTTAAAAAAAAAGAATTAAATTAAAAATTAACTTAACCAAAAAATAAATAATATAATTAACAAATCATTATTTTGGCAGCTTGGTTATTGCCTCAAATATAAACACCATCACCCACACCCAGAAGCCCTTCTAAGGCTTGGTCGCTTGCAGAGTAAATTTAAGAGAGAAACATGGCTCTTAAATTCTCCAAGAAGCTCCTCTTTGGATATCTTCTGTTATTGATGGTATATAACAATATACGTATAAATAATATTCTCAAGTTCATGTATATGATTTATGAACTATATTGAAGTATTTACATATAAAATGTGTGATTGTTCAGCGTGATTTCCAGAATTTGTGTATGTGCAGTCCATGTGTGGATCTGTTTACTTATTCCTGAATATTGCAGCTGCACTGTGTGCACGGCAACGGAGTTGTGCAGCCCACGAAGAAGATGATGAGAAGCGATCACTCACATGCATCACCCGACCTGGTAGAAGTCGATCACACGGAAGCTTCAAGTCTGGGTCTCTTCACCATCAGCGACCTACACATCGGAAAAACAATCACCATAGACTTCCCTAACCCAGACCCTTCTTCTCTACCCCGTTTCCTGCCCAGATCAGAAGCAGACAAAATACCTTTCTCCTCAAAAAACCTCTCAACCATCCTTGGTCTCTTCTCCATCTCCCCAGACTCCCACCAAGCAAGACGAATCCAGCACACGCTCACCCACTGCGAGTCCAAACCCATGAGCCAATCCGAAACCAGGTTCTGCGCCACTTCGTTGGAATCCATGCTCGATTACGTCCGCGCCGTCTTCGGCCCAGACACTCCCTTCAGACCTCTCACCACCAAATATTACTTGACGAAATCGAGCGACAATCCGAAACAGAGGTACACCATCACGGAGTCGCCGAGAGAGGTGGTGACGGCGGGTGGTAGCGATGCGAAAATGGTGGGCTGCCATGCCAGTGTTGGTTACCCGTACGCAGTGTTCTATTGTCACGGGAGAAGAGGAGGGAATAGGGCGTTCAGAGTTTGGCTGAGGGGTGAGAACGGAGATAGAGTGGAAGCTCTCGGGGTTTGCCACGTGGACACGTCTGATTGGGATCCAAATCATATTGTGTTTCAGCTTCTTGGTTCGAGCCCTGGTTCGCCCGTTTGTCATTTTTTGTCTTCTAACGCCCTTCTTTGGGTTCCATCCTCCACTTCTTCCAACTAATTACCATATACATACATATATATATATATATGTATGTATGGTAATGAAGAGTAGTTGTATGCATGTATCTGTGGTTGATTATCAATAAATTGTAGCTTTCACAATTTCTATAATTTAATTGTTTAATTTTTACTATTTAAACGTGGTTATATATTTACAAAAATAAAATTTTATGTCGAAAAATATACAAAATGCACAGTTTGACATATCAATATTTATTGTATATAAAAATTGTAATTAGTTTTGAATGAGTTAAATATATATATATATATATATATAAGTATTTTAAATTTTTACCACAAAATCATATTTTCTCACTCTTCAGAAATTTAGTGAAAATCATGGGCCGGTTAAGGCCCAATTCATAAGAAAATGGGCCCATGTAATTTTCGTTCTTGACCCAGCAGCTCCAAAACTCTTTCTCCTTCACGGCGACCCCTCTGGTTTTCAACCTCCTAATAATATCTGGGTTTAAGCTTTTGCGGATTTGCCAATCGCTGCCCTGAAAACCCTCCCGTCTTTCTCTTCTCTAAGCGGTTTCAGAGAAAGAAATGGTTGCATCGGCAATTTCACCTCCCTTTGCCTTCTCTTCTGTTTCTTCTCGCAACAAAAATCTTTCTATTTCATCATTCCCTCTCAGGTAATGCCACCTGACATTTTGTGTTGTTTTATGATAAGCTTATCTGGATAGCTTGAAATACTGTTAACCTCTCGAATTAATTTTTTTCTTTCGCGCAGAAACTCAACGACGTCGGTGTTGTGCGCACTGCCAACTCCCTGCGGTTATGATTCTTCTACAACTGGTGAGTCGCTCCATTGTTTGAAGCTTACGAATCTTGTTAGTATGTGCATTAAAGTGAAAATCTTTCTGGACCCATTTTGCATTTCTGTGGGTTGACCCGGGTCTTGATTAAGCTCAATTTGTTTGAGTTTAGTTCATATGATTCAGCTCTTGTTATTTGAGTTTGGGCTTCTCTTAGCTCGAGTTGACTGTTTTTCACTGGCTTCTGAAAGCTTTTTGATGCTTTCGTGAACGGAAGGATGACTTCTTTGCTCTTCACTGCACTCTAAACTTCTGTATAAAGCGAATATGTAAATGTTTTGCCTTTTCCAGGATTATCTAGTAAATTTTCTGGGTTACCTCTGAGGACTAAAGAGAAGGACCTTCTTGGTATTGATCAAAGGTTTGTGGATATCATCTCTTTTTCTGATGTGTTTTCTTAACTTGATTCATTAGGGTAGGGATGGGATTTCTGATGTATCTTTGCAGTTATCTATGATGCTTTCATGATTTTTTTTTTTTTTAATGTTATTTCAAAGATATCTTCTGTAAGTGATAAAAACCATCATTTTGTTTTGGCAATTGTTCGCCTTAAACGCAAGCCCAACGCAAGCCAAGCATATATTGCAACTGCTTTCATATTTTCATCACTTATTTTCTGTTTGTATATTGTCTCATCAAACTTCAAACAGATTGCATACATGAATCTTCTCTTGATCCTGTCGACTTTTCAGTGGTCTGTACGCAATGGATTTTCCTAAACCATTTTTGCAACTACATCTGCAGTTATATTTGTTGCCTATAACTTAACTAGATTCCACCTATACACAGTCATGGAGTGGTGGAAGCCAAAAAGGGGAATCCACCCCTAATGCCTGCTGTAATGACTCCAGGAGGACCTTTGGACCTTTCATCTGTGTTGTTTAGGAATCGCATAATCTTCATTGGGCAGCCAGTCAACTCGCAGGTTGCACAGCAAGTAATATCACAACTTGTAACTCTAGCAGCTATTGATGAGGATGCAGATATTCTGGTGTGGCTGTAACTCTGCACAATCATTTTTAAAATTCCCCAGTATACGATGGCTGTGAATATAAAAGATTAAACATATGCTTATTCAGAATTATAAGTATGTCCTGGACGCTTTCAGGTGTATTTGAACTGCCCTGGTGGAAGCACCTACTCTGTATTGGCAATTTATGATTGTATGTCATGGGTAAGAAGTTAAAGTAATTAGTGCTCATGCATCTTTTCCCACCTTGTCATTTTATTTTTGCTTCTTGATACTCTATTTTTATTGTGACCTTCCAATATATCTTGAACAACTTTTTGGTTGATAATCCATTACCTTCCTTGCACTTGAATTTGATTTTCATCACCCAACGAAATCTAAAAGAAATGAGAAATGATGCGATCGGATGTTTTTATTTGTGTACTTTCTTAAGGTGAAATTTCACTTAAGCAGGAGCCTAACTGTTATGCACAATCAGATTATCAGAATCACCTAATTGTAAGAATTCCTGTTTTTTTATTGGACACGTGATAAATATTTCAGTGATGTTTCTAGTCAAATGCCGCTGGCTGAATCTCATTCATTGTGTAGGTATGATGCCATTCCTTTTCTAGGAAGCTTTAAGTAAATACCATAGGTAGAATGAACTATGTGAGTATTTTATGAGAAACATCATGGTGAGACAGAATAACTAAGATGTCAATGAGATAAAACATTTACCTGTTTATTTCAAAGAGATGATAGAGTACAAAATAGATAAATTGGAGAGAGAGAAAATCCAAAGAACAAGTATTGGACAAGTTATATTCTTTCAAAAAAAAAAAAAGTATTGGACAAGTTATTCTAAAGAGGAGATCATTTATTGTGACCTTGAGGTGATCCTTTCTGTGAGACATTATGTTCAGATAATTATTGTAGAATTTCACACAGCTATACTAGACTCAGTGTATCCCATGGGCGTACCAGTAGTTAGTCTTCTTAAATACGGATCTCCTTTCATAACATGGGCTTGGATAAAGGATTAGCTCTTTTTTTGAAGGAAATAAAGGGTAAAGGGTTAGCTCTAAAGTAACCTAAAATTAATTTTTGGAAGTGTGCATGTTTTTGCTGTTTGAATTGCTTCCCAATTCCTTTCATATACATACATTTTTTGTTTATTTCATTTCTGTCTATTTTATGATCGGCTGTCTGTTATTTGCAATAATCTCAGATAAAGCCTAAGGTTGGCACAGTTTGCTTCGGGGTAGCTGCAAGCCAAGGGGCACTTCTTCTTGCTGGTGGAGAGAAGGGAATGCGATATGCAATGCCAAATGCACGTATTATGATTCATCAACCTCAAAGTGGATGTGGGGTATGAGTTGTCCTCTTGATAAGTTCAGTGTATTTTGTAGAATAATAATGTTTACATGAGGGTGGAAACTATGAGCCTGACTTTTTTATCTTTTGATATACTTGCAAGAGAAAAGTGGAAACCTGGTAACAAAACCTGAACAAGTTAATTTGTGATGCTTCTTTAAAATTTTAAATTATTTTCTTCATCCATCCTTGCTCCCTTTTCAGTCTTCCTTAAGATTTATTGTAAACTAACAGGATTGACTACTTTTACGTGGTTTAGTTGGACTAGCATGAATAAATACTGCTCCAATTTTTAGTTTTAGGAGCATATGGTACAATGAATCATGTATTACATGATAAGTTTATCGTGACCTTCATTGATGTTTTTCCTTCTCTTCCTTATTCTTGATCAGCATTTGGTTGTTTTCTCAACTAGTTACTTTTGATGTTTGTAATGAACAGCTTTTTGAAAGATCTCTATGTGCATAGTCTTACGTAGACATACAAGAACTGTATGTTTAAGCAATATAAGTGTGAAAACAGACATCCATTCTTGAGTACTTTCATGTTGGCTGGACTCAAGTTTGTTTCTACAATCACTCTTTTCTTTTTCTTATTATGCTAATTACTCTGTTCCTGTCAAGAATTCGCCCATGTTTATACCTGCCTTCTTTTATGTTATTTGATCACTACATTATTAGCATTCCTTCCTTCCTGACTCCAGAATTCAAATATCTAGTTTCCATGCCACTAATCATAACCCTGTATCTTCTGTTGTAGGGTCATGTGGAAGATGTAAGGCGCCAAGTGAATGAAGCAGTCCAATCTCGCCATGTTAGTCTTTTTTTCTCTTGCATGTCTTGCATGATCGCTTAACATTTGTGGTTTATATTTGAATATGTTTTTTCTTCCTTGCTCCATTGACTTTTATTTCAACTCGAGTGAAGGTTGTTTTGGTTGGCTTGTCTGCCTAATAACTGAAATCTTGAAACTTGGTTCATCGTTCAGATTGATTTCTAGTTGTTATTAGCTTACCGTCACTGTCTTTTCTATTCTGCATGTGATTCTTTTCTCGTGGCCATTCTTTACTCTCTACTTTGTGCTTTTTCAAAATCCTCAAGTGAGCATTCCAATTTGTTAACTCATGTGATCCTTCTTCCAATGAAAATAATGATAGTAACAATAACGATAGTAATGTGATCTCCTTGTCTTGGTAATTTGGTGCAGAAAATTGACAAAATGTACGCAGCTTTTACTGGCCAGCCTTTAGAAAAAGTGCAACAATATACTGAGAGGGATCGCTTCTTATCTGTTACGGAGGTAATCTTTCTATTCTGTTATGAAGGTACTTGACACCAATGGCTATGAAAAAAGAAAAAGCACCCGGGGAATGCCTTAGCTCCCTTTTTCCTTCACCACACGATGAAGGAAGAATGTTATTTCATTCATTTTCGGCTAACCTTCTGATCAGAAATCTGCTTTGCAGGATAATTTCTTTTATTATAATTGAAAATGAGAATTCTTTTTATTTAAAAAATAATAATTGAAAATGAGAATTAGATTGCTTTGCAAAAGTTCATACTATGTACGCAGTTCACGAGAGGTTTGAATTCCTATCTATTGCTTGCCGTGAAAGATTTTTCCCTTACCGCCGGGTCTCCTTGGTCCTGGCTTGACTTATAGCTACTTTACAACCAAATTGTATCTAATATCATACAAGTACTGATTTATGTAATCTATTCTATATTGCAGGCAATGGAGTTTGGTCTCATTGATGGTATTCTAGACACGAAATATTGACATAAACGATCATCTCTGTAAAGACCTTTGAATGATTTTTTGGAACTTGATCATACCACAATGGTTTCTTCTTAGTTTCAACCATCATTTCTGAGTTCTTAATTCCCCAAATTAATGGAAATTCTTATCAGTGTTCAAAGGCAATGTCTATAGAACTCGTCACTACTTTTTCCCAGTTTTGACTTCAATGACACAACAGAGCATCAAAATTGTACTGTTAATCATAGTGTAGGTACTTTTATCTCAAAACAAACAAAAAAAAATCAGTGTAGGGGGATTTTTAATTCGAGCATTATTAGAGATCTTTCTATTTAAAGTTTTCAAAGATTGAAAGCAATTTATTCATTCATTTACAGAGATTGAGGCAGGTTCACAAGGGATAAAAGATGACTCCTTGACCACTTGAGATGGAAGCTAGGATTGAAAATGTCTTTTTTCTAAGAAAAAAGAATTCTTCATTTCAATTTATTCTCTTGGAAAGCTAGTTGGTAAGACAATTAAAGCACAGCTAAAACTATGAAAAATAGACACAAATTTCTAACTTTAAACACTCAGAGACCAATAATACTAATTGTATTACCTTATTAATAATTCTCAAAAGTATTTGCCACATGGAAGAAAATTTATTTATAGATCCATCCTTAGAACATATAAATATTGGAAACGCCGATAAAGAGAACAATAAAGAATTTCAATCATAATCCCTAAGGCTTAATAATTAAGAATATGGAACATTAAGGGAAATTTTCAATCATGATCCCTACGGCTTAATAACTAAGAATATGGAACACAAGGAAATTTTGTCCTAAGAAACCAGAATGTTTACATAGACAAGGAATTTTAGATTTAGATGATTAGCATCTACATGATAGATTACAATCAGCCGAGTACAAGTTACGTCCTTTCACCGGTTTATCCGGGATTCCTTCAATGCATTGTATCATCTCATTTACCTGTTGGAACATGAATAAAATTATAGACACTCTCAAACCAAAAAGTAACTTGTAATTTACCCTTCTAAGTTCAAATAAAAATATTAAGGTTTACTTGGGTTCAAATTTTTGTTATATGGATTAAGAATGATAACACGCTAGTAAGTACTTGAATGAGAGTAATGTCATAAGTCCAAGTCAATTTCATGATTAATTTAACTTGGGTGATTCTGCAGTTTCTTTCTTGACAAATAAAAATATAAATTCATCGATAGAAAACTAAAAATATAAGTAAAATTAATTTAGTTATATAGCAAATGTGTAAATTAGGAATAAATTTTACATACCAAAATGATTAATATTAGAATGAAAATATCTAGATTTAAATCAAGCATAATGCAATAAAAATGAGAACAATAACACAGGCTCCCAGTTATGGAGACAAATTAGTGTCTCAAATAGAAAATGAACAGGCTAGTTCCCAACCAAATCATGTGACAGAATTGATCCCTGAGTTAAATCTTTTGATGATAACTTTAAGAGAGTAAACGTCAAAGGGACTAAAGATGCATGCATTTTGCTAATCAAGTTGGAACTCCACACTCAAAAATACTATCCTTTCAGTTTTACTACACAAAAGTAATGTAAATTGCCATCAATTAAGAATGAACAAAATGATTGAGAAGTAAAACCACCTACCATAGTTTTGACGCACCATAGTGAACTTGTAAATGGCCTTTAAAAGGGAACCATATCTCACAGACTGCAAAGATCCCATATGTCTGTAACACAAATATGCCATAATTCAAATCAATGACGCTTAACTTGTTCAAGATAAAGAAGCAAAGCTCGCAACCACAGCTTTGAAGTGAAGAAAGGGCAATAGAGAGGAAGACTCCCTGCTTGAAAAATGATGAGAGGAAGTTGTGGAGGCGGATTGCCTGAGTTCTAAATAATCTTCGAAGTACTTAAGCTGAAGAAAAAAGCTTCAAAATATACCGATGCAAGTTTCTGGTCTAATATTCATAACAACATAAGCAGATATACATTTGTACTCTGTGTTAACATGTATGCAGGTGCATGTAGATGAGTTAGCACTTCCACACAAGTTTGTGGGTGCGGTTGCGGGTGTGTGAGGGTGCGGGTATTGATCTAGGTGAGTCCATAATTTTTATAAAAATCATTTATCAAATGAAATGGAGACAAGAAACTAGTTTTAACCAAGGTGGTTTGGGTGTTAGATCTCTTGTTGAGATGAATGCTGCTCTTCAAGGGATATAGTTGTGAAGTTTTCGAAGGAGGAGGATAGGATGTAGAGGAGGATTATTGAAGAAAGGTGGGGTGGCCTGGAGGAGCGGGGGCATGGGGGAAGGGTTCAAAGACCACATGGGTTGGGCTTATGGAGGAAGATCCTGATGGAGTGGCCTAGATTCGAGGAGTGCATCTGCTGGAAACTTGGTGGAGGTAACAGAATAAGGTTCTGGTTGGATGATTGTTTAGAAGGAGAGTGTCTTATGAGGCGGTTTCCAAGGATCTTTGCTATTGCTCAATCTAGAGATAAGGTGATTGAGGCGTACAGAATAAGGTTCTGGTTGGATGATTGTTTAGAAGGAGAGTGTCTTATGAGGCGGTTTCCAAGGATCTTTGCTATTGCTCAATCAAGAGATATGGTGATTGAGGAGTACAGGGATAGCAACGGAAGCACTGAATGTTGGTGAATGAAACTAGAAACTGAACAATTGGGAAGTTAGTGAGTACGAAGCTTTATTACATTTACTCGCCTCAGAGTGGGTTAACTCTCATTTGGATAAGGTGATCTGGAAAATGAATCAGAATGAAGACTTCTCAGTTAAATCTTACTGTAAGCATATTATGCAAATTGGGCAGAGCAGGGGTCATAATTATCCGGCTCAGCAGATTTGGAAATCAAAGGCACCTCTTAAAATCTTTTTTTGGCTGGTGAGGTCAGTCAAGAATGCATTTTGATAATTGATAAACTGATGTCCAGAAGGTAGATTATGGTTAACAGGTGCTACTTATGGATGAACGTAGCAGAATCATGCAATCATATCCTTTTATGGTGTCCTATATCTTATGAGTTGTGGTACATGATATATCGTCTTTTAGGAATTAATTGGTTCATGGCGGGTTCGGTCAAAGTAGAAATTTAGGCTTGGGATGAGTTATGTAAAAAGAGAGTTTGTAAAACTGATTCTATTGACCATTTTTTAGGTTCATTGGAAGGAAATGAATTATAAAACTTTGGAGAGTAAAAAAGTTGAGAATCATAAATTGAGAGATAAATGGTTTCACTATTTTGAGTTTATTTTATCAGGGTATGACATTACTAGGGTTGAGAATTTTGAGAATGTCATTGATATTCTACCAAACTGGTAAATTTTTTGTATATGGGTGGTGCCCCATTGGTAACTTATTAATACATACTTCACAAGTGCTTAGTCCTACTTTCATGAAAGCATATATAGGCATATAATATAAACAAGCACTTAAAAAAGAATGCCATTACTATAGTTTTTACATTCAATTTCGTTATGGGATTTTACTAATAGTATGGGCTCGTTAAAAGAGAAACCACCGATCTCATATAGTTTAAAGTACTCAACAAACTTCTTTAACAAATTTTCCTGCATATCTTTTTCATAGTGCTACTTTTAAGAACAGTAACTTTCCTAGTTAAAACTAGTTATTCCCACATCGTAGAAATGTTGAGACCAGTTGCAAACAAACAAAAATAAGCTAGGAAGTACAGAATCTACAGGGGTTCAGGTTCATAAACTGATAATCCATCAGGAGAGAACACTCACACAATCTCTGTATATCGAATTCTCCATGGAGGGAAACCTAGGTGGCATCTTGCAGGTCCATAAACTAATAAAAGATCAGGATCGGGCCCTCCACAACCTGTTAGTACTAAAAATGTTAATATATATAAAATATTGGGAAGGACATTATTACTCATAAACCACTGAAGAGATCTGAAAAGTAACACAGACCAATTGCTCTTAGTGCTTCAGACATGTGAGCTTCTGTAAAAATTTGCTCTTCTTGAGTTCTGCCCGAATCACCCAATTTCAAATAACTCTGAAAAAGTACATTAGCTGCCTTGACCACAGCTTCCTTCCCATCAGAGAGTGAAGTGAATTCTAAAGTAATAAGTTTTTTCCCAATTCCAGAATGCTTGTCATCAGCTTCCTGCAAATAACAAATACTAAACGCTCTTAGCATCACTTCTTACATTCCAGCAGTATGTAGGTAACCAACGGATGGTTCCAATAATGATACAATAACTAAATTATATACCCAACAAGAAACCTCAGGTAGACAATATATGAACAGCCAAAGTATTATTAGTAAATAAGTAACCCTGCATAAAGTTAAATTATACATAATAGGAAGTAAGAACAAAAAGATTGAATAAAATAATCAAAAAGTCTGCCTAAATACAAATTTTTCTTCCAGATTTTAAGCCAGGCCAACTCTAAACAACCGAAACACAGATTCTGTTTTAACTTCTCGCTGAATACACCCAAAAACAAATCACAACCCAGGAAGGAAAATCAATGAAGCTTTCATAACGAAAACATAGCTTTCAATGAGTTATATTGCTATGAAAGTTGTGACACAAAGGCACATTTATAGAAAATAAGACACTGCAAAAGGAATCAAAGAAAAATATTATTCTACAAGTGAGCACGCACAAATGATAGTACCTCAAACAGTACTGCATCATTTAATTTTTCCAAGATGGATTCCTTTGATTTCTTCAATACTCCTAAAACACAAAAGTTCAGGTTAGCATACTTACACAAATTGCAACAACATCCTCAGATAATGATATGATCTTAGGAAGAAGAACCACATTTACAGAACCAAAATATCGTTACCTTCTGCATCATAGAGACACACTCTTTTTGCGCCAATAGCTACCAGCCATTGCAAAAGTTTAATGACATTTAAAGTCTGGTGGGCTTCTTCACTTTCTATTACAATTGCTAGGTAGCGAAGCTTGTCTATGTCGAGAGATTTATATTTCTTGAGTAATGAACTTGAGATGAGATAACTTTCAAGCATATTAGCTATACATAAAGCAAAGTACCATAGGCTCACAATAAAATGTAAAAAATACCACAGCATTTGAAGGCCCCAATTGCCAATCTGCACAAACATTACTACTGATATGAGCATCCAGTTTAAATTCCAGAAAAGCATACTGTTCAATATACATCACATCTATACTGAGTAAACATAGCCATTCTGGTGGCAACCAATGAGTAAACATAGCCATTCCGGTGGCAACCACATATGTTTGTATACCCTGTAGTGCCCAAACTGCATAAAGGATTCAAGAGCCTATGATAACCAACCAAAACAAGATTCAAAGGTTTTTCAATTACTTAAAAAATAATAGATCCTTTTTTAATTAAAAAAAAAATAACTCACCCGTAGTTCAGTCTCCTAAAGCAAATATACCACATACATAATCTTATATCCACACAACTATTCCTCTTTGATGATGACTTATAGAGAACTATACCTTTTGAAGAGCCTCATGATTTTGATGATTCTACTGTTCATTATACATAATTCCATTCTAATGATATATTGTGCACAACGAAATCTAGCGAGCTTTCACCAAAAGTCTTGCAGACAACCATGTTTGCAGTTGTTCAAACAAAGAAACGCTTGATAGAAACAGAAGGATTAACTCTGGCTAACTCAAAAGTGCATGCAAATGCCACAAGGTTTAATTGGTTTCCGCATTCTTGGGCTCATGTAAGTACAATTTATCAATAACAACAACAATGTTATACTTAGAATCAACTCCTTGAAAAATTAAAATGAGATAAGGGAAAGTCATAAGTATAAAATATTCAAAGCGATTATAATAGAAATTGAAAAAGAAAGGTGTCTAAAACATAAATAATAGCAATCAACTAGAAAAGGTACTTACATGAGTAGTCCACCGAGGCATTCTCTTCATTTCATTTTTGCAATCCATCATCTATATCCTATTTTATGGCCAAAAAAGGATAAAAAAAATAAACCTCCCAATCAAAAACTTCTGTACCAAATGCATGTTAACTCTTTTACTTGACAGATAACCCTCCTATCAGAAAGTAATGATCAAATCTCTTCAGTGAATGGTCTGCTTTTACTGATATTCAGCTTCACGATCAGTATCAGGGGAAAAAGAATTGTTATAGGAGAGAAAAATATTTCAAGCATTCAAACACCAATAGATACATCTCATGCAAACTAATCAGTAAAAAAATTGCAACAATCGGATCACAGTCAGAGAGGAGCTCTTTTATTATATTAAAAAAAAAAAAATCAAATAGGAGCTTAGTACTTAAAATTAGAGAAATAAAAGCATTAATCCAAATGATTTGTGTCTCGCACGTCCCTGCCCTTGCTCTTGCATACTGCTAAAGCTTACCATTATGCAAGATAAATCTGCGAAACGAAATTTCTAACCTCAGCAATTTGGTACTCTCCCAACCCATGATAATAATGGAGAACAGAAAATTGGTACTCATTTAGTACCATCAAATGAGTATCAAACTTTTTCCCCAATGTCAGTCAAGCCAACCTAAGATAAACTATTGCAATGTTTTTCATTCTAACAAAAATTTTCTGAGCAACCAAACACAAATGGAAAAGTCAACGAACGAGGAAGCCATCGATGAAAGCGAAACCAGAGAAAGCATACCTAACGGTTCTTCTAATTCTGCAGAGAGAGATGAAAATGAAGCTTTTAAATTTGAGAGGGATCAGCTGGGCGACCGCAATCAGCCAGAAGCAAACGCAGAAAAACTGAAAGCCTTGGACGGGACTTTCGGCGCGACTGGTTGCATACTTTAAGTGCTTTATGAACTGATTCAAGTAACGTCTTTTTCACTATAACATATCATAACATTAATAAATAATAAAATATAACGCCAATGTATAATAATAAATATAATAATTTATTTTAAATAATTTTAATTTTCATTAAACTTATTTTTATAATTTAAAGTGTTTTAAATATTTTAAATCTTTAATCATTTAAGTTATTTATTAGTGTACATATTATTTCTAAGTCGGTACTATTTAATTTTAAAATAAAAATATTACAAAATTATTGGAAATAAATTAATAATCCATGAAAAAATAAAATACCGGGATTAGAGACCTAATTTGCACGATAATCTCTTTAAATATAAGATGTAATTCTAAATTAAGTTCGTTTTTTAAATTAAATTATTAAAATTAAGGCAACATAAGTAATTTATAATTTTATGTCCGCTAAAGATCTCGTACATCCTATGTTAATTCTAACTGAAATTAAGTTGTTATCTACGGTTCTAATTATAATAATATTTTTTTCTCCCATTTTAAGTACTATGTTGCAGATTGCATATGAAATAATGATATTTATAATGTTATTATTTTCATAGATTATTTTTATAAATTTTACTGCGGTAAGTAGACGGTAAATAGTCTTATTATTGATGAATGAATTTGTTTAAAATTTGTACTCCATTGGTTGTTTTTGATTTTCTACCAACTTTTACTTTTGTGACGACGATATATTGTGATGTTCTTACTGAATTAGTATAACTCACCTCTTATTTAACTATTTTAAATTAGGAAGACCCGGTTTCCGAGCCCGATCCGCAAGAAGATTACGAGTAGACCCTAGATACTTTATAATTTTATTTATTTTTTTCCGTTTTTTGTATTTCTTTCAGAGAATTTACTCTTTGATGTTTGTTAGTACTTTTGAGTTATCGTGTAATGGATATTAACTTTAATTTTTTATTTCGCTTCTACACTCAATTTATTATATGTATTTCTTTTTAAATTTCTGGGATCGTTACAATATCAACTCGTGAAAAATAGTATCACTTAGTCTTAATCTCATTTAAGCTATTTTTTTATTACAATTTTAATATTCGTTAAATTTTTTTAATAAATACGCAACTAATTTAAAAAATGAGAAAAATTAATTTTTTTTCATTTTTTTTTTAAATATTATATACCAATTTAGTAATTTGGACAGAAAAATATTATTATTATTAATTATAAATTATAAATAATAAAATATTTTGTTTTTATAATAGGAAAAAGTATATATTATTTTACCACCATAAATTTTGTAGACTACTTTAAATCACTATAATTAAGTAGATTGTCATTTTCTATGTTGTAATTAACGTCCATTACTCACTCAAGTTGAAAAAATCATGCATGGTTTCACCCAAGGCGGTGCATTATATCATCTGTTTTGGACATATGACACGATGATTACATAGAATTCCATCGGATACTCACAACCATATACATACATATATATATATATATATATATACGTGTGTATATGCACCACTCACGTATAGGACTTCTTACTACCAACCTCTCCCCCCTCATTCATCGCATTCTTCTAATCTTGAATTTGTCAACATGTATATATATATATATATATACACACATAGACATATTCTTTTTGCACAAATTAATAAATAAATAAATAACTAATAAATTAAATAAAAAATAATTATAATAAGATTATTCGAAACGAGTCAATGAATTAAATTCCTAATGTTGTGTCTCGTATATATGTGTGTATAAGTAGGTGTGTATCTTAAGATATATCATCAAACAAAACTAGCCTTCTATAAAAAAATAATTTAATAGATGCATGTATTAAAGCGCATCATCATAAAAAGTGAAATTAATTAAACAATTAATTCAATATTGCATACATGTATATGTATATAACTTTTGTAATATTAATAATTACGACTCGTTGATGGTTTCTGAAGTCTACTACTTATATCCGCCAACGAGTTTTGTTGCACATTGTAATCACTAATCCATTAAAAAATGTTGGCTTCGTCGTGATATGTAACTTTCTCTATCTGCAAGCATGCAACTTTCTTTGTCTTCGAACAAGGCTTTTAACAAGCAAATCTCTCGATCTAGAAACAAGTATATGGCTTATTTTCTTTTGCTCGCAAATACACTAAAAACATAGGTGCATAACATAGCGAAAATAAGAGTTTAATTGTACTAATTTTCCTAATCCACTAATCAAATTGAGGTTAAATATAGTAGTTATGTGATATATAATCGGTTAAAGTCTTTTTATTATTTCAAAAGATCCGCAGGGTCATCTTTTTTAAAGACCAATATAGTAATTTACAATTGTTGATAATAGTAGAAGTGTTGCAGTACATTATCTACCGCTCGACATCATTTATGACTCTCGTGATATGTAACTTTCTCTGTCTATAAACATGTAACTTTCTGGCTTTTAACAAGCAAATCTCTAGATCTAGAAACAAGTATATGGCTGATTTCCTTTGCTCGCAGACACTAAAAATATAGATGCATAACATAGCGAAAATAAGAGTTTAATTGTACTAATCTTCTTAGTCCACTGATCAAATTGAGGTTAAATATAGTAGTTAGGTGATATATAGTCGTCTAAAGTCTTTTTATTATTTCAAAATATCCACGAAATCTAAGGTTCATTTTTTTCAAAGACCCATATAGTAATTTATAATTGTTGATAATAGTAAAAATGTTGCAATACATTGTCTACCGCTCAACATCATTTATGACTCTCGTGGTTGTTTAACATGTAAAAAAATATTTTTGATTTCCTTAAAGTTTCGATTATGATAATATAATTTTATTTTTTAATTAAATGTACACTTTAGCTACCATTAGACACTAAAATATTAGTTTGTACGGGCGTAATCCATAAACTACATTAAAACAATGTAGCTTTTAAAGAATGAGTGTTATTTAACGTGGTAACGGTATTTTGTCCAATCAAATGACTCGTCGTTAGATAACGTATGAGATATTTGCGGATTGTAAGATTAACCAGTTGTGTCTATCCATTAAATTGAAGGTCAAAGATATATAATTATATTATTATCAATATACAAAGGGTCACAAAAAGAAATTAATAATATTTTATCCAATAATTTTAATTTATTAAATAATAAATAATTTGCATGCATGCATGTATTTGACATTTAAATGACCGGCATAAATAAAGTTTGAAAAATTGATTTAAAGTATATTTATTAATAATAATTAATAATCTCAAATTTTATTTAATAATAAAAAAAATAAAAAATTATTTCCAGTTTTATCGTATGAAATTCCAATCTCCAAATTTATCGTATTAAAATTTATCTCCAAAATTATTTGACTTTTCACAAATCCATAACTAACCCAACCTCTTGGAATTTTGAATTTAAGTATTATTCTGTTTCTCCATATTTATCTCCACAATAATATACGTGATAAAAACCCCCGTCTGTGATATTCTCCATCTTGAATTCTTGAAACCGGTCTTTCTCCTCCTTGTTTATTGATCTTCAAACCCTAAACTTTCTTTATTTCTTCTGCTGTCAAGAGAGACAGAGATGGAAAACAAGGAGAGAGATTACACCAGTAGGAAGAGGAGGGGGACCCAAAGCCAAGATGAGTACCAATTCATGAAACTGATTCGTCCGGATGAAGACGATAACGACGACTTTCTTACACTCTCATTGACTTTCCGCCACAGCAGGTCCTCAACACAAGCTTCAATAGATCAGCAGCAGAGAAATACCACGTCCCCGCCGCCACCTCCACCATCACCACCACCTTTGATGCTGCAACCGTCACCCTCGATGGCGCAAACCCAATCGTATTTTCCCCAAAGCTCATCACCGCCTGATCGAGAACTCCCTCTCCCACTTTCCCCCGCTCGCTCACTTTACATCGCTACGTTGGTGGCCGAAACCTCGGCGACGACGTCTTCCAATCGCCCGTTAGTCTACCGGCAGGAGACGGTGGGACCGTCACGGCCAGTAAGGGCTCGTCGGAATCCGACGCAGTGTCCGCGCGAGGGAAAGAGCGAGCAAGTCCCCGCGCCGTTTCCCTGGGCGACGACTCAGCGAGCGACAGTCCATAGTCTGAACTACTTGGTAAACCAACAGATGGTGACTATAACGGGTGAGGTCCAGTGCAAAAGATGCGAGAGGCATTACGAGATTGAATATGATTTACAGAAGAAGTTCGTGGAGGTGTGGGATTTCGTAGCTAAAAACAAAAGTAGCATGCACGATCGGGCTCCCAGCGTCTGGATGAACCCTGCGTTGCCAACTTGCATGTATTGCGAGCAGGAAAACAGTGCCAAGCCCGTGATAGCGGAGAAGAAGAAAGCCATAAATTGGCTGTTTTTGCTTCTGGGTCAAATGCTGGGTTGCTGCACACTTGAACAGTTGAAGTATTTCTGCAAGCACACCAAGAATCATCGAACGGGGGCCAAAGATCGAGTCCTTTATCTCACTTATCTCGGACTCTGCAAGCAGCTCGAACCAAATGGTCCCTTTGACCGCTGACCAATGATTTTTTCAGAGCTGATTCAATGTAGATACTCGGTTTAATCCTTTTCTTCACTCTTCATCGTCCATTTCAGTGTTTTCTCTTTATCATCAGTTTCTTGGTAATTCTGTACTGAACCTGTCCTCCTCGTTTACCCATTCCACTTTTTCTTAGATCTCTCGCATATCTTGCTGACTTCTTATAATTAGTTCATCGTCTGGTTAATTGTACTACCAGCAATGTGGTCTGTCAAAAAATATTTTGATCTGAATTTATTATTATTGCTTATTGTTATTATTTTCTGCGACAATTTTATTTTCTGTTACTTTGGTGATCTTGTATTTTAACCATCAAAACCACGTGCTTAATTGTCTATATATGTATATTTGAGAAATTTATGCATACATGTAAGCATTTTACTAACCATGAAATATTTATATTTCAATTAATATAAATATATTTTTAACTGGCCATATTTAAATTTTTTGATTATTTGAATTACCATATCTAAGCATTCATGTAAATGTATTTTGATTTAAATTATTTTTATTAGTTATTATTATTATTCTATGTCACGAGTTATACTATTATTGCAAGCACATGCTTGATAATATATATACACGTGTGCTTAATTGTATAATATTTATTATCTAAAATTTCTTATATTCGATTACGAAAATTTTTTGTGCATGTTAAGTAATCTAATAATATAAGTAATATATGGTAATTGAAGAACTATTTGTTTAGTATTTATTGTTTTTAATACGCGTATAAATTTTACATACCATGTTATAATAAAGAGGTATAGACGTACTCATATCATTTTCGAGTTAACGAGGTCTACAACTCATACATCATTTATATATATAAAATATGATGTCAAAATATAAAGTTTAATAAAACGATGTGATAACTAAAATAAGAACAAAATGTACACTGATTAGGACACATTCGCGTGTCATTCACTTGTTTTGTAACTCTTCTGATTATTTATATTTCGAAAAATATCATAGTGAAATTTAATGAGTTTTACAACTTAATAAATATTTATATTATTTCAAGACTCCAACTAGATATCATACAAACACACACAAACATGTAATAGACGCAATATTAATATTTTTCATATCAAAACTTATTTATAATTTTTCACAATATTTTCAACTTAACAATCTTATGCTCGGGAATTCACTTATTATTCACAATTACTTCCTATATTAAAATTTTATACATTTTAATTGAATATCTCAATTATACGTAAATATAATTTTACGTTCGAATATCACTTATACACTCAAAATATCACATATGCGCTCAAAATGTTATAAATGTACTCAAGATAATATATCGAACACTCGAACTATCATATTTAAGGTTTTATCGTGTGATGACATTTATATCATCATCAAGGAGAGACAAAAAAGATATTCCCTACTACATGGATAACACACACACAAAATCTTACATTGGTCACAACATGTACGTTTATTATGTGACTCACACATTCACAAACACTTATCCATGTTTGGATTAGGTTTCACGAAACTATCTATATGCAAGTTCATCGTACCCATTAAACTTTAGCCACATATGCATTCTTCATTCCTCGATTCAAACTAAACGATTAAGGTATACAAGGTCCATACACTATTCATCACATCAACTCCTTTTTATTGATTACCTCAATTTATTTTATTAATTCTTATTTTAATCATTTTTATTATTTCTTAAAGTATTTATTTATTTTTATTTTTATTTTTATCGATTTATTTGTCAATTAAACATATATTTTCTCTCACTAAATTCACTCTCTGATTTTCTCAAATATAATAACTTTTATTTTACAATCTTTTTTCGTTATATCCATTTCATAGCAGGTCATACCATATCATGAAATTCAACAATCTTCTAAAATATGGCATACAATCACCACAATCAAATGTTATGGGCTCCATCCCGACAAGTTCATACTTTTTGAAAAATGTTTAGAGTTTATGTTATTCTCAGTGATACGTATCTGTTCTATTTCAAGCAACAAATTAATAAGATTAATCATGAATAATAAATCATAAACACGAATATGGAATAAACGAAATGCTTAGTGAGTTGTGAACCTCATTAAATTTTACTCTAATATTTTTTAGATTAAGAAGAACTAAAATAATTGTCAGACGAGTGAAGGATATACGAAAGTTTTCTAATAAGTGTACATTTTGTTCTTATTTTGTATATATAAATGTTGTATGTATCACAATAAATATTTTATTTTATATTAAACTTTTAAGTTACGTATATGTATGAATTGTGGGCTCTATTAACTGAAAAATGATATGAGTACGTTCACGTCTTATTAGTAGGATTCGGGGCGTTACATAATTGATATTGCCATACATATTTTATGATTATTAATTAAGTATTTAATACACACGCGCGCGCGATTAAGTAATCTACATATTATAAATATAAATAATAAGAATAAAATTAAGGTGAGAATACTTATAGAAGTATAAATTTATTTGAATACATGATTTATTATATAAAAATAATGTATCAATTATTAAAATAAATAATAGTTGACGGATATTCTTGAATTCTGAATAATACATAATGTACATAAGATTTTGGGAAAAAAAAAAAAAATTTTCGTCACAATCCCTAATTAAATAATCATATTATAATTTGTTACTATTATATACATTTTTTTATTTTTTAAAACTAATAGAAACTTTTTATTTTTCTAAATTATTTCACATCATATACTTACCCTTAAATTGATTATACTAAAATTGTTATAATATATTTTGCTTTATAAAATCATAGTATTTGTTTAGTAATATATTTAAATTGTAAAAATTTATCCAAATATTGATTAAATATTAAAGTCGAGTCAAAACGGTTACACCCAGCCAACTCACCGAGTGAAACGTGAAGGCGACTCGGCGAAGCTCTCCGAGGCCCACCCAAGTCGCCCACATTGTGAAGGTATCTCTATACGGCGACTGGATATAAAGAGGAACAACAGTATACAGACAGGGAGAGAGAAAGAAGAGAGAGGGGATCCGAGAAGCGCGAGAATTGCTAGTTGCCCCCAGAAAGCTCCAAACAAAAAGAAAATAATAATGATAACAGCACAAAGAAGAACAATGGCAGCAACGGAAACAGAAACAACAGCGACATTTCTTTCTCGCATGTAAATGATAATCAAACAACCAAATTCGTATTTTGGAAACCCTAATTTCAAATTTCTCAATTTCTCTCTCTCTCTCTCTCTCTCTCTCTTTTCTATTTGTCGATAATACACATGCACGCGCGTGTGTATATGAACATGTGGTCTCTCTTTGTAGATTCTGCGAGTGTGTGGAATGCAATAATTGATCAGCCTCTCTGACTCCGTTCTATTTCAAATTGGACTAGTTATACCTCGAGTTTTGTCTCTCTCGCGCTTTTGAATTTGAGGAGTTTTTGTTGGAAATGGAGGCATTGGCAGAGCTGTGCGACATTATAGCGCAAAACCCGAGTCAATTCTCGGAGAAGTTATCATGGATTTGCGGGAGGTGCCCGCAGCCCGAGCTGCTCAACGGTGAATTCCCCAGGGTGTCGCGGACGCAGCTCAATGCGGTCCTGGCAGTGTCGCGGATCATCTCACGGAGCCCCGACTCCGTCGACAATTGGGCCAAATCAGTGGTGATTGAGTTCCTCCGCGCCGTTCCGGCATCATTTCGTACCTCCTTCTGGCCTCAGTCGTTCTCCGTCGACTCCATTACCTCCTTCTTCACCGATTTCTTGATGTATGTGTCGAAATCTGCCGATCTGTCACCTGATTTCGCTGACGAGATCGCCGGGTTCATGGGTGAGGTGGTGCTTGCTGCGATTAACAATGGGAGCAATTGCGGGGATTTGACAATTTCTAGGGATTTTTTGTTGGCTTTATCACAGAATTTCCCGCCACTTTTGCCGTCCGATGCGGATAAACTGATAACGATTCTTCTTGACCAGTTCACAGCGATCCCTGTTGCGTCCTCGCCGAGGAAACAACCCCAACAACCGCAGATCTCGATAAGCTCCGAAACGTCGTCATCACAGAGTTCGCCTTGGAGCGTCAACCATTTCCCCCCGGGCAATGAAGGTTCGAGCCCGGGCAATGAGGCTGCGAGCCATTTGTCGAGCGCGTCGTCCAAGGGGTCCATGTCCATGGTATTGAATGGGGGCAGCATACTCGGGAAGAGTGGAATGGACCAATTGACTCCGGGACTCAGTGATGGAAGTGGAGCTTCTGGCGCACTGTTTAGGCAACAAGTTGCTTCATTTGAGGAAGAGAGTGTGGAGAGCTTAGAAAAGCAGGAGATCGCATTTAAGTTGATAGCCCACATTTTGGATAAAGTGCAGATTGACCCGAAGCTGTTGGAGCAGGTAAGGTTCACTGCGAAGAGGCAGCTCCAATCCATGTCTGCATTTCTGAAGGTAAGTTAAAGTTTGGAATGCATATGCATACTGTATTCAGTTGGGAGACAGAGAAATTAACTTAACATGATGATTTAAAAAAGTTACGGGCAAAAAAAGTTAATCCTGGTGATTTGTTTTTTCATTTGATGTTCTCACATATTATTATACATTAAAGATTGAACCTAGAAATAAACATGGGATTATTTGGGCACTGAGCAGATAAGGAAGCGGGATTGGAGTGAGCAAGGGCTGCTTCTGAAAGCCAGAGTTAATGCAAAACTATCAGTGTATCAGGCAGCATCTAGGATGAAAATTAAGAGTCTTGTGTCACTTGAAACGGATGGGAAAACCTCAAAGAGGTTGGTACTGGAGACTCTTGCTTTGTTGCTAGATGCTGCAGAAGCATGTCTATTATCTGTGTGGCGAAAGTTGAGGGTATGTGAAGAGCTGTTCAGTTCTCTACTTACTGGGATTGCTCAAATTGCAACCACTAGAGGAGGTCAGCCACTCCGTGTTTTGCTCATTCGTCTCAAACCCCTTGTGCTAACTGCATGTGCACAGGTACTTTCTCTGCTTTTCAGTTTGATTAGACTTAGCTGTGCAACTTAAACGGTTTTCCTTCATGTGGTTTTTATAAATGCACAATATGAATGTAACAGGCTGATACCTGGTCCAGCAGTCAGGGAGCTATGTTTGAAACTGTATTGAAGACAAGTTGTCAGATTATTGAATCTTGCTGGACAAAGGACCGTGCTCCCGTAGACACATTTATTATGGGGTTAGCTACGAGTATCCGGGAAAGAAATGATTATGAGGAGCAGGTTGGTCAAGTAACATTAGCTAGATACAGTTTATTTTTCCATTTTACTTTATGGACAATCCATAATTTAACTGTCCCAGTTATTTGCCAGTAACCTTTTATAGAATATAATCATTTTCTATTTCAAAAAAATAGAATATAATCATTTTCAGCGAATGCTTATAGATATATTGACTAATCTGTAAAATTTTGTATATGGGTGGTACCCCCGTGGTACTGTTGTGAATAATACTTTTTGTTCTTTTTATTTAAAAAAAAAAATATAAGCATTTTCAGTGAGTTTCCTGTTAATTGGATAATCTAGTTATTCTTTTTGTGCTCATGCAACCTTTTATTTCAGGTGGATAAAGAGAAGCAGGCTGCTCCTGCTGTGCAGCTTAACGTAATACGTCTGCTAGCTGACCTGAATGTTTCTGTGAAGAAGCCTGAAATGGTGGACATGATTTTGCCACTTTTTATTGAAAGCTTGGAAGAGGGTGACGCTTCGACTCCTAGTTTATTGCGACTCCGAGTATGGAACTTTGTCTTCATAGATGTATCTACTGATTTTGTAGTTACTCTGCTCTTTTTCTATTTACTGCCTTCTAACGAGCCATTTAAGTGCTATTCTTCCCTCAAGATTCTTTTGCTAACATTTCCCTTCAAGATTTGATGGCATGGTTTCTCAACCTTCTCTCCCCCTCAATTAACTGCAGCTTCTTGATGCTGTATCTCGCATGGCAAGTTTAGGGTTTGAAAAGTCATACCGTGAGACAGTTGTTTTGATGACGAGGAATTATTTGAGTAAGCTATCAACTGTTGGATCTGCTGAAAGCAAAACGTTGGCACCTGAAGCCACTACTGAGCGTGTTGAAGTATGAATGATTTGAATATTACTTGTGAACGATACTCTTTATCCTATCAAATGGATGCTCACTGGTTCAATCACATTCTAGACTCTTCCTGCAGGATTTCTTTTGATTGCTACGGGTCTTACGAGTACTAAGTTGCGTTCAGACTATCGTCATCGTTTACTATCTTTGTGCTCAGATGTAGGTCTTGCTGCTGAGTCCAAGAGTGGAAGGTAAATATTTTCTGCGCATTTTTCTGTTTCCTTGTCTTACAACTGTTTTAACCTTAAAAATTCATGGACTTGTTTTTAAAGCAGATTTCTTTTGAAGGAAAAAAAAATTGCAATATATCTAATTTCTTTATTTTAAATATTTTTACAACATTCTTCTTCTTCAGTGGTTTCTTTTTCTAAGATCTAACTGTCGCAGGAGTGGAGCTGATTTTTTGGGGCCTCTGCTTCCTGCTGTTGCTGAAATATGCTCTGATTTTGATCCTACAATAGATGTGGAGCCATCAATATTAAAGTTATTTCGCAACTTGTGGTTCTATGTTGCTCTTTTTGGCTTAGCACCTCCCATACAGAAAGGTCAACTGCAGGCAAAGCCACTTTCTACTACATTGAACAGTGTGGGCAGCATGAGTACCATTGCCCTTCAAGCAGTGGGTGGACCATATATGTGGAATCCACAATGGTCTGCTGCTGTTCAGCGCATTGCTCAAGGAACACCTCCCCTTGTAAGTTAATCCTTATGATTGATGACGTAATGCTCTTTTGATTGTTTTTTGTTTGTTTGTCTTGATATGTTACAAAAGCACCTCAATTAGAATTTTCTTTTTGAGGGTACCCCTTTTAAAATTTGCGTCTTGTTTAATTGTATGAATGGTCACACTGGTTTCCTGTGTAGAAACAGTCTGTTTGATATGAAGACCATTACCTTCTTATTTGGGATTTTTTTTTTTGATTTGCTTTACCTATTGTCTGAATGTGTTGTGATCTTTTTCGTAATATTCATTTCTCTGATTTTAGTGTTTTCTGCAGATTTCCTTAAACCATGTTTGTATGTGTAGGTTGTCAGCTCAGTCAAATGGCTTGAAGATGAGTTGGAACTTAATGCCCTCCACAACCCTGGCAGTCATCGTGGGAGTGGCAATGAGAAAGCAGCTGTGACCCAAAGAACTGCTCTCTCTGCTGCTTTAGGTGGGCGGGTTGATGTTTCCGCAATGAGCACGATTTCAGGTTAAATCAACTTTCTGTCTTCTGTGGAATCTGATGTATGTTGTTTATTTTAATATGTGCTTTCTAGTTGGCATTTGTTAGTCAAAATGATTAGTTGGCTTTTGTTTGATGAAAATATACCTTCTCAGTTGTGATTTTGCAACCTTTCATCTGCATGGTTGTCTCTTCTTTGTTTTATTAGGGGTGAAGGCGACCTATCTTCTTGCTGTCTCCTTTCTGGAAATTATACGATTCAGTAGCAATGGGGGGATCCTTAATGGTGGAACCAGTGTGACTGCTTCTAGAAGTGCCTTCAGTTGCGTCTTTGAATACCTGAAAACTCCAAATCTTATGCCAGCTGTGTTTCAGTGTTTGACAGCACTGGTGCACAGGGCATTTGAAACAGCAATGTTGTGGCTGGTATGTGTTCATGGTACAGAAAAATTTTGAAGAAATGTGGCTTTTCTCTCTGTAAATCTTTTCACATGATTCCTCATCTCTAATTGAACCTTCTTCTGGCTGACATCTTGCATTGAAGATGATGTTTATGAGCTGGTTGTTTTATTGATTAATTTCCTGAAAGTTGGGTGCCCAGAATCAAATCAATGCACCATGAAATGATAAATTAACATGCTCCTGCAGACGGCATAGTGTAACCTCTATTCATTTTTTGCCTTCAATTTCTGGAAGCATACTGTGTATGCTCGGTAATTCTCTTTCCTTTGTTTGTGGTCATATGTGAATCATGATCACACTCATGAATCATAATTGTGTCTAATAGAAAAGGAGTAAGCTCATAAATCATAAAATGTCTTGGTAAACAGTACAAATATGGTCTATGATGATTTTCTTATTCTCTTTCCTGCTTCTCTCATCTTGGTATATATATTTTTGCTATTTTCATCTGGTTCAGGAAGATCGAATATCTGAATCAGGCAAGGAAGCCGAGAACAGAGAATCAGCTCTTTTTGCACATGCTTGTTTTCTCATAAAAAGTATGTCACAGAGGGAGGAACATATTCGGGATATTGCTGTGAACCTGTTGACTCAGCTTAGAGACAGATTTCCTCAGGTAGAGTTGGCACATTCTTTTTTTAAATGGTGGTTTGTGGATACTCTTTGCAGTTTATGAATTTATTCCTTTTAAGCTTCTTAATAAGTTCAATACATTGTGAAAAAATTGATTTAACATGGATGCAGGTCTTGTGGAATTCAGGTTGTCTCGATTCCCTGCTTTTTTCAGTTCGCAACGAGACACCTTCCACTGTCATCAATGATCCTGCTTGTGCAGCCTCTATTCGTTCTTTGTATCAAAAAGTTGTTCGGGAATGGATCATCATATCGCTTTCATATGCTCCATGCACTAGCCAGGGTTTGCTTCAGGTTAATGATTATTCCTTCACTAGATGTCAATAGAAGTTGTATTCTTGTATCCCCACTCTATATGGAAACAGGTGGATAGTCTACATCAAACTTCATTTTTGGTGATATTGCTGCTTTAGGAAACTCAAATAGGACACTTAAGTGACTGCTAATACTAGTTGTGCTTATACAGTTATTTTTACCCTTGCAGTAGAAGCTTGATTTACTGCCCATTGCTATTCTCTGGAGCCTTGCTTGTATTCTCTTTCATGATGTATTTTTTCATTGCTTGCCATTAATTCTGTATTTATACTTCAGGATAAGCTTTGTAAAGCAAACACATGGCTGAAAGCACAGCATACAACGGATGTGGTCTCTCTTTTATCTGAGATAAGGATTGGCACTGGCAAAAATGATTGTTGGACAGGCATACGGACAGCAAATATTCCAGCTGTCATGGCTGCTGCAGCTGCAGCATCAGGAGCAAATTTGAAATTGTCGGAGGCGTTCAATTTGGAGGTGCTTAGTACTGGTATAGTCAGTGCAACAGTTAAGTGCAATTATGCTGGAGAGATTGCTGGCATGAGAAGGCTGTATAATAGTATTGGTGGACTCCAATCTAGCGCAACGCCTATGGGTTTTGGTGGTGGCCTTCAAAGGTTGATATCAGGGGCATTTTCGCCACAGCCACAAACTGAAGATGATTCATTTAATGAGATGTTGCTTTCAAAGTTTGTCCATCTTCTCCAACAATTTGTTAACAGTGCTGAGAAAGGTAGGGAAGTTGACAAGTCACTGTTTCGGGAAACTTGTTCTCAGGCAACTGCATTACTTCTTTCCAATCTGGTACATCTTTTCACCATCATATGCATATATTTTTGGTGCAGAAAACTCCATTTTCTCTTCAGTCTTTGATTTTTTTAAAAAATTTTCAGGGTTCTGAGTCAAAATCAAATGTTGAGGGTTTCTCACAACTCCTACGTCTTCTTTGCTGGTGTCCAGCTTATATTTCCACACCTGATGCAATGGAAACTGGTGTTTTCATTTGGACTTGGCTTCTTTCTGCTGCACCGCAACTGGGTTCCCTTGTACTTGCTGAGTTAGTTGATGCATGGTTGTGGACAATTGATACAAAACGAGGTCTTTTTGCATCTGATGTTAGATATTCTGGACCTGCTGCAAAGTTAAGGCCTCATTTGGCTCCTGGGGAACCAGAAGCCAAGCCTGAAATCAATCCTGTTGACCAAATAATTGCTCATAGATTATGGCTTGGATTTTTTATTGACCGATTTGAGGTCAGGATTTGTTCCATTGCATTCTTCCTCTCTCATATATCTTTATCTATTCGGCATTCTTATATTCTCTATTTGTGCTCAGAATAAAAGCCTTCTGAAAAAATTGCTTAGTCTCTATTAGATAATGAAAGAGTTCACATGTAAATCGGGTTGCACATTTTATATCCAATATTTTTGGCAGTATTTACATATTTGGTGTTATTTTGTTTTATGAAATTAGGCTTGCTTAGCAATTTTTCCCATCTTTGTCCACCCCTTTCTTTTTCTCCCCTTCTTTTTTCTCCCAACAGGTCAAAAAACAAATTGTCTTTGCCTGTGTAAGTTATGCAAATAAGATCTTGTTCTTCACTAAGATTTCTTGGAGCCTCTGATTCATGATGGTAAAGTATTGTGGAATGAGAGGAAAATATAAA
Organism: Carica papaya; assembly: GCF_054855325.1. Taxonomy (NCBI): domain Eukaryota; kingdom Viridiplantae; phylum Streptophyta; class Magnoliopsida; order Brassicales; family Caricaceae; genus Carica; species Carica papaya. The sequence goes on from NC_142314.1 coordinate 313,730, forward strand.
AATAAACATGATTAACATTAATTTAGTTACATTTCCTAGCTACATTCTCTCCCCCTTTAACCTTATTGATTGCATATTATTGTTTCCTTGTGTTTATTTCAAATAAAAAATATTATTGTTTCCTTGTGAGTTTATTCACTCATCCGGAGTAAGATGAAATCCCAAAGTCAGTTGTCATGTTGTCAAGAATTTCTTGAGTTCTAACACCGTTTTGTAAACATTAGAAAAGAGTTAGAGAGGAAAGGAAAGGGAAAAAATGATTTTCAAAAGATAGGAAAGGAAAGGAAGCATATTTTCCTTGTTTGGATAGTTAAACATCCAAAAAGTAAAGAAAAGATTGTTATAGTATTTTGTTTGGTTTAGCTTTATCAGGGAAATAAAAGGATTAGTTGTAAGAATATGGTCAACATTACCTTCTAGTAATAGAATGACAAGTTAGGTAGCAAGGATAAAATTGAAAATTTATCTTTAAAATTTTTAACTCCTTTCTCTTTTCCTTCATTTTCTCCCGATTTGGAGGAACAGAAAAATTAGAACTTTTAAGGGAAAGGAATGGATGTTTACCATCTCATCCTTTTCTCTATTAATTACTATTTTTTATGCAAGGAAAGGTAGGTGTGCATTCTTTCATTTCTTTTCCTTTTTCTCCACTTTCCCCAATCCAAACATAGTGTGACGGGGTGGTTTCTATGCTCTCCGAGAATCATTATCGAAGTCTTGTCTTATATTTATAGTCTTTCGGTTCCCGATATCAGATCTGGGGCTTTTTTCTCGGCCTACTTAAGGATGGAGAGATTCCTTTACAATATTTTCGGTTTTTGATTAGTCAAGGATAATGTACTTTGTCCTAGATTTTTCTGCAGTGTGTTTTATCTTTCTTAACCTGATTACCAAAGAATGACCCCTTTTAATTTGTTTAAAACTTTATTGCTGAAGAGGCTGCCAAAATTGCATTCTTCTAATGAGTTATTGTTAAGGATTTGACTTAACTCTGTTATTGGCTAATACAGTGTAGAAAGTGTGTCTGCATTTAAAGTTAATGTTTCTGTTTCTGATCAATTGCTGTAATATGTGCTGCAGTTTGAATGCATATATCTACAGAATTATGAATCAACTGGATTTCGCGTGCTACATTTTATAACTTGATTTTTCCGGTTATGCAGGTGGTACGACACAATAGTGTTGAGCAACTCTTGCTCCTAGGTCGGATGTTACAAGGAACAACAAGGTTGCCTTGGAATTTTTCAAGTCATCCTGCAGCTACCGGAACCTTTTTCACTCTCATGCTTCTTGGCCTCAAGTTTTGTGCATGCCAGTCACAAGGCAATTTGCAGAACTTCAAAGCAGGACTTCAGCTCTTGGAAGATCGAGTTTATCGGTGAGCCAGTTGACTTTTTATTTTCTATTCTAATCACATGTTCAGTGCATGTTTTCTATGAAATTCATGTCTTAGTTTTCCAGACTTGGGATTCTTGCCCATCTGGCAGCTCTTTTGGCAAAACTTTTACACAGTATATTATCTCCTTCGGTACCACGGATTTTTCTAGCCCCTTTCCCTTAGTTTTAAACATTCAGTTTTTTCTGTTTATTTCTTCTTTAGAAAGTCGGTTCATGATATGGCTTCAAATTAGTACTTCTTCACTGTCCTGGTGAGGATATAGATTTTAATACTGGCAGGCTTACATCAGTCTGTTGGTCAGCAGTGTTCCTTACATTATGAAAGTTGAATTATAGAGTTAAATTTTCGCACATATCAGTTAGAAGGTTGTCTTTGATGTATTACAGGGCTTCTTTGGGCTGGTTTGCTCATGAACCTGAATGGTATGACACAAACAATATGAATTTTGCCCAGAGTGAGGCTCAATCAGTCTCTGCTTTTGTTCACTATCTTTCAAATGATCGGGTGGACTCTCTTCAGCCTGATTCCAAAGGACGGTCACGTGAGAATGGGAACTTGTTGACTGGTGCTGTAAGGGGATTATGCAAATTGAGTCATTTCACTTGATTCCTCAACTTCCGAAAGGGAGTATCTTCTTTTTGTTAGTTTTTTTTATTTATACTTTGACCTTAAGTGCATTTTATTTACAGAATGATCAATATCACCCTGTCTGGGGCCAGATGGATAGCTATTCTGTGGGAAAAGAAAAACGAAAACAACTACTTCTAATGCTATGCCAGTATGAGGCGGATAGGCTTGAAGTTTGGGCTCAACCAATAAACTCAAAGTAATTATTCACTTTGACTTTTTTCCTTCTATTGTGTGGAGCATTTGTATGGTATTAATCGTTAGCTGTTTTTATTCCCACGGATATTCAGGGAAGGTACCTCTTTTCGGCTAAAGATCGGCTCAGAGAAATGGATCGATTATGCTAGAACTGCCTTTTCCGTGGACCCTCGAATTGCATTATCCTTGGCTTCGAGGTTCCCAACTAATACTTCTTTGAAGGCTGAAGTAACTCATCTGGTTCATGTATGTTTCTCTTCTCAGAGAATTGTTTGGTTTATTGGAAGATAGTTATAATTGACATCATGGTTATAGCCTTGGAGAAAGAGATGTGGATACAGTTTAGTAGGAAAGCAACATATAACTTGCCTGTTTAATTTAACTCAATTTAATTCCTATCCTGTTCATTCTTAATTATTTGAATATTCTCAATACGTAAGAGTCATAATTTTTACGTTTGAATCAATTCCACTCTTAGCATGAATCTTTTATAGATAATTTCTAAGTCTTACTTGACTAACTAGGGAGTGAAGTGCCTCTCTAAGGAATTCAAGCTCAATTGCAATTGACGCAAATATGAAAATTATGATCTGATTCTACATATCAAGAACATTTTGGTAATTAAGTAATATCTAATTGAACCTTATTTCAAAAAAAAAAAAGTAATATCTAATTGAACCACATGGGTTGAAATAATTTGTTTACACATTTAAGAGTACATGTGGATGTCATATTTTCTGAGGAAGGAAATTCTCTTTACCTCCTTTTGTTTCTTCTGATAATATTTATGAGCTCAACTGGTTTGTTTCCTTTCAGTCGCACATACTGGACATTCGTACAATTCCAGAAGCATTGCCATATTTTGTCACCCCAAAGGCTGTTGAGGAAAATTCGGCACTTCTGCAACAGTTGCCACACTGGGCTGCTTGTTCAATTACACAAGCTCTTGAGTTTCTTACTCCGGCATATAAGGGCCATCCACGTGTCATGGCATATGTCCTAAGGGTTTTGGAATCCTATCCTCCTGAATGTGTGACCTTCTTCATGCCTCAGCTAGTGCAGGCTCTGAGATATGATGAAGCGGTTAGTTATTTAACGTAGATGTTGATATCTAGTTACATTTTCATATTTTCTCCACAATTATTTTGCTTCATTTTGGGGCCATGGCTTGAAACTTTTCATTGACTTCAAACAAAGATGTACATTAATTTGAAAAAGAAAAATCAATCAGTAGTATCACATGGTTATCATGTGCAGAGAGAACTGATGTGGAGGCATTGCCACTTATTGTATCTTTTTTGCTTTTCTCCCACCTAATTGGTATTAACTTTTTCAGTCCAGTGTGATCTGAAGTCAGTTTAGATAAGTCTTGTGAACTCCTGTTGGTTGGATGTTGGCTCATTAGGCTTAAGGTTGGATCATTCTGTGTTGAAAAACCTGTCTGAGTTGCTGGCGAGAATTTTTTCTAGTTTGTATATGATGTGTTACTCTTTCTAGGCTACATCTTAACTTGTCTTCATTTACAGCGGTTAGTAGAGGGATATTTGCTAAGAGCAACACAAAGAAGTGATGTATTTGCCCATATTCTAATATGGCATCTACAGGTCTGGTAAAATGTGTATTTACTTTACAAATTTATTTGATGTGCTTTCTTTGCATGGACAATTACCTCTTTTTGGGGATTTTACAAGTTCAGAATTTACTCATGGCAGGGTGAGTCTGTACCGGAAACAGCGAAAGATGCTGCAGCCGGAAAGGTCCGACCGCTTGTTTTTCTTTAAATTCAGAACTAATTATCCTGTGCATATCATGAAGCTTTAACTTTTAAGGCCAAAAAAGTTGCTCATTGCAGAAACCATTGTCATAGAGGTCCAGAGGCTTATCATGTTTGATGGCAATTTCTTTCCTTTTCTTATTATATACTGCATCATTTTGACAGTCCCGCTTAAGTGAACTAATTTCTTTAGAAGAAAAAAGTTGATATATTAAAGAGTACATAACGGGTGCAACCTGTACACACAATTATTTACAATTCTACCAAAATGGTTATAAGGTCCCTTATATTCTTGCTAGAATATAATGGTCGGCCCCCTAGTAAAAAAAGTTAGTTTGGGGAACAATAAATCTTTAGATAGATCAAAGTAAAGATTCTAGATCTTGAAAGCCTGACAGGTTGCTTGTTTTTTTTAATGCTTTTCCACACCCAAAGTTTCTTCCTGATAGTGCCTGCAACAATCTAACTCAACCCCAATAAACTATAAGACAATGACCATAGACGATATGCATACATACAGCAAAGGAGGATATAATTGCACCTCTCTGCTCTAGTAGCTGGTAGATAAATGATAATCGTTCCTTACTAAAGTATCTAGACTTTCTTTTCAAGACAAATTGTGCTTAGTTTATTCTGATTCTCCTTGAGACAGGGAAAACCTACTACTGATCCTAGGGAATAGGTAAGTTACCTTGGCTGTAAATGAACAACTTGCTACATCAACAGGTCATAGCCCCCACAATCATAGCAAAAACATAATTGAAATGTAACTGAATTGTATCCATAGGGGTAGCAGTAGGGAGAGACCTAGAAGTTACAAATCTCTAATGATGAACAATGTGAGCTGCTGATCCTAGCTCTTTGGAAACAGAGAAACCAACATGCATATACTCCTTGAAATGCTGAAAAAGATCAGCCCGAGCCACAAGAAAGGTTGTCTTGAATCTATGCAGCCAGGTGTCTCTTCTTCAATTGACCATCTTTCTTTCTCTGGTATACCATACCAGTATATTTGTCATAAATAACTGATCAAATTGAGGAAAGGTGTGACTGGTTGGACTGAGTTGCAAAAGGGTGATGAAATTTTTTTGCTGAAATATTCATAGTGATTCAGAGCCCCTTGATACTTCTTCATGAACCTGTTGGCCTAGAATTAACCATAGTTCTGTTCATTTGTTTGGTAGACCAAATGTTGGCAAGACCTATTAATTAGAAGATTCAGTAGCTTTATAAAAAAATTAAGTAAAGATTCTAAAAAATAAGAGGAAGTGCAGGCTTAGCTAGTGTGTGGAGGACAGTTCTTTGCCTCTCACGTTAGTAGAGAAATAGGATAATGTCAAGAATTAACGTGTAACAGTTCTTTGTCTCCATTTGGCAGAATAATAGCCATTTTCTAGGTTGTATCGTATACCAGCTGGCTGTACGTCAGGATTAGTTATGGTAGTGAGCCAACTAGAACTCCAGTACATATATTGTACTGTAACATCGGATTGAATCATCAAGGAAAAGTCTAAAAATTATTTGTTCTCTCTGCACGTTCACCTTCTTCTCCTACAATTCTCTCCTACTCCTGTCTCCTTCATTCTCTTCTGTGTCATTCTACATTTCTTAACTTCTGACAAAGCACCTAGGCCAGCTTTTGGCCAGCCCATGAGTTAGTGGTCTGGCAGATAATTGAGGAAGGACTAGAAGTGATGTTGCCTTGTCTCGCAGCTTTGTTTTCACTTTTCATGACTGTGAATAGCTACTTAATTATGTTCATCCCCTGCTTTTATGTTTTCGCCACCTTTTGTACCTTAGGAATTGTGAGAAATTCATCATTGTTCGCAAATCTTACATGTATAGTGGACACTTGAGCTTGGTGATGTGATCATAAGACCAGTTTTATATTAATTATGGCTACCTAAATATTATTTGTTGACATTTTTGTGCCTGCTACAATTTACATTGTTCTAAGAAATGAAGATTGTTAGACAAATATGATTGAGTTTGTAGTGCACTGTAGAATCTTTTTATTAGACTTTTAAATTTATTACTCTATGAATATGCTCAGTAAATGTCATCCATTGATCTCATTTCAGAATGCGTCATTTCAAGCATTGTTGCCACTTGTTCGGGAACATATTATTGAAGGTTTCACTCCGAAGGCCCTTGACTTGTTTAAAAGGGAATTTGATTTCTTTGACAAAGTTACATCAATATCTGGTGTACTTTTTCCACTTCCCAAGGAAGAACGCCGAGCTGGTATCCGGAGGTATAGTTCTAATTTTTACTGGTTGAGCTTGTTTTTTAGTAGTTCTCTACCTTGCTGGGTAGTTATCTAACAGTTGCTAAAAAAGGGAGCTGGAGAAAATTGAACTGGAGGGAGAGGACCTTTACTTACCTACTGCTCCTAACAAGCTTGTAAGAGGCATTCAGGTGGATAGTGGAATACCCTTACAATCTGCCGCCAAAGTTCCTATCATGATCACATTTAATGTGGTTGATAGGGATGGGGACAACAATGATGTAAAGCCCCAAGCTTGCATTTTTAAGGTATGTTTAAGTACTTGGTACTATATGCTAGTGCTGGCGCTGGTTGACCTGAAAACTGGCTACTTTATAAGATTTCTTGTTTGTGCAATATCTACAAACTGATATGAGTAAACTTTCAAATGACTGTCTACTCTGCCCTTTTCCATTTTGTAAAAGTGGTCTTTGTGCTAATTTGGTTTTTGCTCGGGACAAATCTTGGACCAACACTTCTTGCTCCCCACATGGTTCCTTCCACTAAGACGATGCAGGGGGGCCTTCTTCTGGACTAGCATTACATGTTTTCTCACCAGCTGGGGCACTAGGGCCATGTGAGAGCAAGCACTGTTGGTTTGAAGCGCTGATTCTTGTCTATTTGTCTATTAAAAATATAGCAGACAACAATGAAGCCTTTCAAGTCTAGTCACAAGTTTGGTATTGCAAAAACATTCATGAACAGTGACAAAAAAATTATCCGATACTGATTTTATGGTTTTATTTTAAAAGTTTTTGTATTTTATTGCTATAGTTTCCTCGGCATTCCCGATTCCCGACAAAAAGAGCTATACATTTCAGATTTTCAATTTAAGCTTTGTCAACATGCTTAGCATATACCAATTCTCTTCATTCAGGTAGGAGATGATTGTCGCCAAGATGTTCTTGCTCTTCAAGTGATATCACTTCTTAGGGATATATTTGAAGCGGTGGGAATCAATCTCTATTTATTTCCTTACGGTGTTCTCCCAACAGGTCCTGAGAGAGGTATAATTGAGGTAAGTCTGTTTCTCCTATTCATATAATCGGACGGTGCTTACATCTGCACAAAAAGGACACCATGCATGCATGGTCCTGATACTCGTGGTGTTAAACATTGACTATGGGTAAATTTTTCAGAATACCATTTTATACACTGGACTTTGTTGCCTGTTGATTTCACAAGCATGTTTCGGATTTCACTTTTTCCTTTTTATAATTCTTTGAGATCATTTTTGTCTTGATATATTATTTCTTTGGAGGGGATTCTTAAGTACATGAACTGAGAAGAATTTTGGAGCCTCTCATAGTTGTCCATTTGACAAATTCCTTATCAATTGGGCCAACTGGCCCTGTAATGAACTGGATGACTTCAAACTTTCCTATTAAAATCATTCGGGAACGAGCCTATTTTGCATCAATATCTTAAGTGAAGTGGATAGTGGCTTCTCCAGAAAAATGAAATTGATGGAAAGAAAAACCAAGTGACATATGATCCCTTCTGACAAGAAGCATTTTTTGTTGCAGGTTGTGCCTAATACAAGGAGCAGAAGTCAGATGGGTGAAACGACCGATGGTGGTCTATATGAGATTTTTCAACAGGACTACGGGCCTGTTGGTTCTCCTAGTTTTGAAGCTGCACGTGAGAACTTTATTGTTAGTAGTGCCGGTTATGCTGTTGCTAGTCTTTTGCTTCAACCAAAGGATAGACACAATGGGAATCTACTCTTTGACAAGTATGATCAATCTCTCTTCTCTAATTCTAAAAGAAATCTGGATCATAGCTTGTCTGGAAGAGTCCACTTGGTTTCAATTGATTTCCCTGAAAACTTCTTATTATTCTCTAATTCTAAATGTTACGACTGTATCACGTGTGGTGCAGTGTTGGGAGGCTTGTTCATATTGACTTCGGCTTTATCCTGGAAACATCACCTGGTGGAAATATGCGGTTCGAGAGTGCACATTTTAAGTTGAGCCATGAGATGACACAGTTGCTAGACCCGTCGGGGGTTATGAAAAGTGATACATGGTATCAGTTTGTGAGGTAATAGAGAGTCCCCATCTCTCGTCTCTTCACCCTTTTCAAATTAACAGGTGGCAATTTTTTCCCCTGGATCTAATTTGAGTACACTTACAGCTTGTGTGTGAAGGGATATCTGGCTGCCCGCCGTTACATGGATGGGATCATCAATACAGTGTTGCTGATGCTGGACAGTGGATTACCTTGTTTCAGCAGAGGCGACCCTATTGGGAATCTCCGCAAGAGATTTCATCCTGAGATGAGCGAACGCGAGGCTGCCAATTTCATGATCCACGTGTGCACAGATGCTTACAACAAATGGACGACGGCTGGTTACGACCTGATACAGTATCTGCAGCAAGGCATTGAGAAGTAAAGAGACTTTGGCTTCTACCATCCCCAAATGTACATGATTGCAAGTAATTTTTATAAATTATTAGTCATATAATTGCCATTTTTCTGAGGAATCTCCACTTTGTTGTGCTTTGGAGAGAGTATAATAGAAATGAGGAAGGAAACAGAAAACAAACGGAAAAAAAAGAATTGTTTGTAACTTAGTGGTTAGATTCTTCTTTAGGTTTGTAAAAAAGAATTCAATCTGTTTTGCGTATTTGTCAATGAAATCCGGAGATGTATCCGGAGGTTTGATGACAAGTTTTTGCGCAGATGTTTAACCATTGGAGAGACCAGGCTTTCCATTGACTGGACGGTTGGAACGATTCTAGTAGTTAAATTATGGTTGGAGCATCGACTTAGGGTTTCTATTTTTTTGTCGGGAGAGGTAATAATTACTCTAACGATATTAAAATGACACTATTCTTCACATCACTACGCGAAATTGCTGAATTACTATAAAATGATAAAAATGTCATTACGGATTATTTCATAGATTTTATTCTAAACAAGATTCAAGTCTTGGGAAGAATTAGTGTTGAAAAGGGGTGACCGAACTAGATGGCAACGAATATATTTTAGGATATCAAGAGTTAGATCTTTGATCTTTGTTGTCGGATTTCGTAGGCACAAGAAAACTAAATAATGCTTTTTCGCTTCGCTTAATGACTGCCCCTATCTATCTCTTTGATTTAATATTAGTTACAAGTGTCAAGTTGCCTACCAAAACAAAAAGTTTGATTGAAGTATAGTAGAGATTTGGGTTGTCATACGGCTGGCCGTCCCGCCCCCTCATTATGAAAAGGCACAAATGACTAACGCAACTGGAGCTTCAAGTTAAACCAAATTAAGGAAATATACAGAGGAGGGGCGAGTCAGGTCCCCCTTCCTCAAGGACTTTTAACCAATTCAAACTGCAAAAAGAACCAAAAGCACACTTTACTCGTTTCTTTTGTACTCGGGAGATTAATGTAAAACAGCCACACATCCTTCCCTCCCACCACCAATCTTTGCATGATTAGACTTCTCTTTTACTTTTTAGCCCGACTAAAAAGTCTTCTTCTCTGTCTTATAATTCATCGTCATTACCAGTCTCAAACTCCTCATACGTATCATCTCTAAGAAAATCAAACAAGGGGGGAACGTATTTGAATGGCGGACCAAAAAGATTACAAGAGCATTTGATAAAAATAACCGTACGAGGAGTTTCCCATTTCTTCCTTGCTTAATTCATCACCATCGAACAAATTTTTTTTTTGCTCTCTTCCGTATACACAAAAATAATGTACTTATGGCTAGTGAAAATGAAAAAGCATATATTTACTACAATACCCCTCTACATCTACCTGACTAAGTGTTCCCCATCTGTATCTCACCGCCGTTTCTTGTAGTAGCATCGCCGCCGTCGGCAGATGGTCTCCTCTTGTCCTTGGATTCTCTCCAGTTAAATTTACTAAAAAGCCCCTCCATCTCCTCGAGGGTTTTACCCTGCGTTTCCGGCAGGAAAGTGAAAAAGAACAACCACGACGCTGATGCAATTCCGGCGAAAAGAAAGAAGGCACCTCCGACGGTAATCGCATTCGACAACGAAAGAAAAGTCGTCGATATGACCCCACTCGTCAGTCTGTTGACCGCCACTCCCATACTTGCCCCCTGCGCGCGTAGCCTCAACGGGAAGATCTCGGAGCTGTAGACCCACGCGATGGGCCCCATCCCGATTGAGAACGTCGCTACGAACGACAGCACCGTAGCGATGCTCAGTCCGCTAGCCCATGTCAGCTTCTTCCCGGGGTGGTTGTGGTCGATAATTGTCAGACTCGTCGCCAGCGTCAACAATGACGCAACCATTCCTCCCACGCTGCTTAGGAGCAACGGTCGCCGTCCGATCCTGTCCAGCAAAAACGTCGCAACCAGGATGAACACTGTCTTCGCGAATCCGACGGCTACCGTGGCGAGTAGCTTGTGGTCGGACGACGTGATTCCGGCTTTCTCGAAGATTCTTGGCGAGTATAGAACGACGGCATCGATTCCCGAAGCTTGTTGGAAGAAATGGATGCCAATGGCGGCGATCAGGACGCGGCGAACGGAGGGCGTGGGATGAAACAGCAGCTCTTTCCATACACCCTCACCGCGGGATTGTTTCTGCACCTGCACGACGTCGTCTTGGCAGTCCTCTGGGATTCCCGCTGCCTCTTTAATGTCGATAAGTCTCAGCTGGGCCTCTTCATTGCTGTCTGAGGTTTTGTTGAGCACGCGTCTGGCGTCTCCCAGTCGACCCTGCATCACCAGCCACCGCGGCGACTCCGGCATCGCTAATACCACTACGCCAAGAATCACTGACGGTACGGCTCCCATACCCAGCATGAACCGCCAGCCCAGTTGCAGGGGTAACTTGGAGAATGCGTAGTTCGATACGTATCCCAACAATACTCCACCATTGATAAACACCTGCAACACAGTTTGTTGGAGAGTTGATTCAAAATTATGAAAATTATAACGATTATATAAAATTAAAGTAAAATAACGGTAAAGTAAATAGTAATAAATAGACGGTTAAATAGGCAGTTCCATCTATATTTAAGCGGTCGATTGTAATGTATCTGCAATTTTTTTTTTTATTGAATATAAGGCTTTTATATTTTTCTTTCTCCAACGCAGTTCACGTTAAGAATATAGTTTCATATGTAGTATGTTAGTGGAGATAGCAATCTTAATTACCTCGGGGAAGGAAGTGAGAAAGCCGCGTGAGGAAGAGGGAGAGACCTCAGCAGTGTAGACGGGGGCAACCATGAGTGCGTAACCGACCCCGATACCAGCGACAAAACGACCGAACATGAGGAAGGCATAGTTAGTGGCGAAACCCATAAGAATTGCTCCGGCGAAGAAAATGGCACATGCCATTATGATGGTGTAGCGACGACCAATCCAGTCGGAGGTTCTGCCGGCAGCGCATGAACCCACCAAGGAGTAGATGTTGATGGTTCCAGCCAAGAGCTCGATTTGCAGGTCGTTGATTTTAAGGTAATCTTTTATGTACAAAGCTGCTCCACTCATCACTCCGATATCTACAACCACATAAAACAACCATTACCACACACACACACACACTTTAGTATCACCATGAAACCCAATCATCAACTCACCATAGCCAAGAAGGACAGAAGTCATGGAAGCCAGAACAGCACAAGCCAAAGCAAATTTGTTTCTCTTTGTTTTCTTAGGAGGATCAAAATTCTCAATGGTTTTGGCAACTGCATGTGAAGGGTCCCCAGAAACGGAGTCGTTTTGAGGTTCCATGCCTGTCATCTCTTTCGAGCCTTATCTGTGATAGACGGAGAGAGGTAGGCAGAGGAGGTAGAAGTAGAAGTTCTGAAGTTTTTGGCCATGAAGAGCATGAATTAAATAGACCCAGGTAAGTTGCACCGAGGGACAAAAATGTACAAACAATGTGTTTTTTTTCAAACAGCTTAACGTAATTTCTCTTCCTAAAATCCTAATAATCAACCAACTAATTCATAATACTTCAAATACTTAAAATCAAAAAGTAAAAATTTAAGATAAATGATTCTTTAAATACAAAGCGCAAAGAGAGCAATGCTCTTTATGAAATGAGTAGAAAGAACCATGCTTTTTATGAAATGAGTACGGTAATTATAGCTATCATGGAAGGTTGGATAATTTTAGAGGTTGGAATTAACTAGTCGTTGTTCAAAATTTTGCTTTGGATATATATCCGTGTGTGTGTATATATATATATATTAGTTTTCCTACATGGATTTTTTTCAATTAATGTCACCTTTGTTATAAACTTAAAAGAACATGGTAATAATATAATAGAAAAATACGAAAGAAAAAAGAAAAAAATATAAGAAATTAGATAAGAAGTTCTTCTTCGAACTCTCTATATTAAAAATCTTTATACCACCTCTTGTAACAAAACAAGGTTTTTTCTTTTATGCCCTAACATTCTAAATTATCTTACATAACAATATGTTGCAACTATGAAAAGAGAAGGTGATTGATGGATAACACCTATATTCCATTAGATGAATAAGATACTTGAAGCGCCGTGTCAGAGAGACAATAGGGTACCTGCATAAAAGAAAGGAAAGAAAAATAGAAACCCTAAGGTCTCTGGTTAATGACAAAGAAAAAGGAAAGATAAGATTAGAGTCTTTGATAAGAAGATAGGGTATTCATACCTGGTCGTACATGGGCGTACGTACCCCTGCATAGCACGAAATCACTCTCTTAACTCAAATGAAAATGTGGATTTTAATGTTTGTGGATCTTTTTTTTTTTTGTTTCAGGCTCAAACCTCATAACCCACAACATGCAAATATCGGACAATGGGTCTATTCTTGACGGGTTAAATGAGCTCATGGCCTGATAATATCCCCTCTCAAGATAAAGAATATATATTTTTTGCTCTTATTTTGATCTTATGTTACTTGAGTAGCCAATTAGATAAGGTCTTGGTGAAGACGTCTACTAGTTGTTGATTGTTGTTGACGTGCTTTGTTATTATACTTTCATTGTGAATCTTTTCTTTAATCAGATGATAGTCTAGTTTGATATGCTTTGTGCACTCGTGATAAACAGGATTGAGAGTTATGTGAAGGGCTGCCTTGTTATCACAATAAAGGGTTCTTGCTTTCGGATGTTCGACTTAATTGCTCTGTAAGAGATATCTAATCCAAGTCAATTTGTAACGTACATTCGTCATTACTCTATATTCTACTTGCAAGAAGATTTGGAGACAATTTATTACTTTTTTTATTTTCAAGATATTAAGAAAGTCCCTGCAAGTACACAATATCCTCTGATGGATCTTTTTATATCATGACATCATGTTCAATCGTTGTCACTATAAGAATTCAATTTTCAAATTGGAAGAGCTAAGGTAAACTAAATTTTGGTCCAAAATTCCCTTTATGTACTTTTGTAATTTCTAGGCAGCATTCAGGTGATCATTTTAAAACTTTTTTATAAATTGGCTAGTACTCATAACTGAGTAGGATAAATTTGGTCTATTGAGTATTAAGTACATTAGCTTGCCAATCATCCTTTTATGCATTATTGGATTCTCAATCAGTTCTCCAACATTTTTAGATAATTTACTATTTTACTCTAAGGGTTATGTAGAATTCTCCCTCCAAGAGCATATGCATTTTTCAACAAATTCAATGCATATTTTCTTTGACAAATATGTATTCCATTTTTAATGTAGGAACCTTAATTCTAAAGAAGTGTTTTAAATTTTCTATATCTTTGATTTTAAATTTTTTATCTAATTTAATTTTTAATTGATATATTATCTTAATATTATCACTAACAACTATTATACCATCTATATATATAAGTAGAGCTACAAATTCTTACCACATTTCTTCATGAAGGGATTCTTCATGAAGGGATTATAGTCTCTCTTAGACTGATCATACTTTGCTTGATGATAAAATTTGAAAATCTAGTATATACCACTCTCTGGATGCTTGTTTGAGTTTATAAAGACTCTTGTTTAGTCTGAACACTTTCCTTCATTTTTTTTGGAATGTCCGAAAGGCAACTATATGTACACCTCTTCATCGAAATCAACGTGCAAGAATCCATTATCAACATCAAATTGTTTGAGATGCCAACCTTTCACTACTGCTAGGACAAGTGTTGTCCTAACAGTGGTTATTTTAACAATTGTTGAGAAAGTGTTATGGTAGTTTAGATCTTCCCTTTGGGTGCATCTTTTTATTAATAATCTTACCTTATATCTTTTAATGAGCTCATCTATTTTAAACTAATTTTGTAGGCCCATTGATATCCATTAGCCCTTTTCCTTGTAGAAAGATTCACAATCTTCAATATTTTATTATCTTCTAGTGCTTTGAGTTCATATTCTTTTGTCCTCCTCAATTATCAATCTTGTTGGCTTCTGCAAACGAGTTACCTTGGGTTGGCCGTTTTTGCCCGAATTCGGTCAAACTTGCATTGGTCCCTGTGATAAAACAACCCTAGGGCCCTCGGTGGGCCAAAAAATCACGAAAAAACTGAGATTTACTGGCGGCAGTGCTCTCGGGTGCGGCGGCTCCTCCAGCGTGAGTCGCGTTTTGATGTTTGGCTCCGATCAACATGTAGAGAAACGAACGGTGATCACAGTGGTATAAAATATGCAATGAACGTGGCTGCTGACGTGACAAAACTTTTCTAAATTGTATTTTGACCTCCGGTTTTCGATTTTCTTTTCAAAAACACCCCCATAATCTAAATATTCACCCATTTTTCTCAAAATCAATTTCAATTAAATCCAAATAATATTTTTACCCAATTTTATCATTATTATTATTTTTATTTTTATTAAATTAAATTAAAATTTTATAATTTAAATATATAAAAAATTAAACTAAAAATTCAAATACAAAAAAAAAAATATTTGGGTGTTACAAGTAACTATTTAATTAAAAAATTAATATATTCTTTTTTCGATAAGAAATAATATATTCGAGTGAAAGATACTCCGTGTATCTTCGTACAAAAATTATTTTTTATGATATTATGACTAATGCATATGTATCACTTGTTGAGATGCATGTATTGATTTTTACTCTACTACTTAATTTTTGTTTTTAATTCTTATCCACAAAATTCGAACATAATTGATTCAACATTACATTGGGTGGGTTATTATTATGAAAGGAAATAAAAAATACTACGTTCCGTTATTATTATTAAAAAGACTTTACACTGGCTGCATATTTTTTTCGATAATATACGGTGTATAGTTTGGTAACATTTGGTAAAAGAAAAATGAAAACATAAAACAGAAAAAAATGAGAATTAAACAGTAAAAAGTTATAATTAAATAGTAAAAAAATTTGTTACTTTAAAATAGTGGAAGTTAATAGTTTTCACCCAAAAAAACCCAATATTTTTCATAAAATTATTATTAAAAAAAATAATATTCTCGCTAAATTAAATTCATCAAATATTTTCTAATCCTATTTAATTATAAATTTTAAATATT